>NC_072772.1:4874997-5206360 GCF_022539595.1 Amphiprion ocellaris
ATTTTTCAAACATGTTGTAAAAACGTGCCATATGATGAAAGAATGTAAAGGAGGGCGTGAAAAACACTCCAGAAAGGTTTTCTTTGAAAAACAAATCATCATGAATTTTGGCACAAAAAAACGCCTTACTATACTATGTCGAAAAAAAAGCCATTTTTTTAAACGTTGTAAAAACGTGCCATATGATGAAATAATGTAAAGTAGGCCAGCCATGGAAAAACACTCCATAAAGGTTTTCTTTGAAAAAAAAATCATCATGAATTTTGGCGCAAAAAAACACCATAGTATACTATGTCGAAAAAAAATGCGATTTTTCAACATGTTGTAAAAACGTGCCATATGATGAAATAATGTAAAGTAGGCCGGCTGTGAAAAACACTCCAGAAAGGTTTTCTTTGAAAAAAAAAAAATCATCATGAATTTTGCCGCAAAAAAAAAACGCCTTACTATACTATGTCGAAAAATGTCATTTTTCAACATGTTGTGAAAACATGCCATACTATGACGTTTTTTGGACCAAAGGCTATACTATGAAGTTTTTTGGACGACATGCAATACTATGACGTTTTTGAACTACATGCTATACTATGACGTTTTTAGAGCGACATGTTATACTATGACATTTGTTGGGCAACATGCTATACTGCAGGCTTTTTTAATTGACATATTACTATGACGTTTTTTTGGTGTTTTTTTTCCATTGCTTTAGCAACATATAAGAATTTGAACAGTTTTACAAATTACTATACTTTCATTTGTGCAATAAAATATTATTCTATGGCATTTTTGAGACGACACTGATGTTTTTTCGAATAACTTACTATTTTGACAATATACTGCACTGTGACATTCTTTGAACCACATATCATACATGACTATTTTAGGCAACATCCTACCATTTTGCGCTTTTTGAACCACATAATAATCCATGGGTTTTTTTTTTTTGCCGACATGCTATACTTTGAACTACAGGCCATACTATGTCATTCTTGAAAAGTATACTATACTTTGACATTTTCTGAACTACATCCTATACTATGGCGTTATACACAGAGTGCTTTGGTTACATGTTGATTTATAATCTAGATTTTTTTCTGTTTTGTTTTTTGATGGGATTACCACAGACCTGACCATGAACACCGTTGACACCCACCTCAGGGAGACGCTGCCTAAGATTTCAAGGCTGCTTGGTCGTGGTCTTTCTGGTCCTGCTCCAGAACGCCTTCATCAACTACGTCTTCTTTTGAAGAGGCCCTCAGATGCTGCAATCTCTGACCTTCAGGAGGAACGGCTACTTTCACTCTGTAACGAGACGGCGGTTATTTTAAAGACCCAGCTCCTGGCGGCTTTGAGTGAAAGTTTAACATCCATCAAAACGGAACTACAGACAGTTAAATCTGAGCTGTCGGTCAGTATTTCAAACATCAAGTCCAACTCTGAAGCACGCTGTGGCTGAAATGGGAACTTCACTCTCCACATCACCGACGACATCGTCACACTCCAAAGCAGAGCACCTGTCTGCTGAACTTTTAAAAGTGGACTATAAATGTGAAGAATGTGAGCAGCAGCAGCCTGTGAGCAGCGGAACAGATGTGATCAGAAAGAAGTCATTTTCTTTTTTCTTTTCTTTCTGGTTGACTTGATGCTGTCAGATGCAGATGTTGGAGCTGATTCTGATCCTTCAGGATAAAAAGCTCTCTCAGCTTTTTTCTGCTATTTAAATTTTTATTATCTGTGCTTATTTCACTATTGTAAAATTAAGTTTGAGGCATAAAGACTCATTTAGTTATTTTATTCCTGAAATCTTTGATGTAGCAGAACTAAACTTCCATTTTCCTTCTTGTACTTCTGATACTAGAACTAAACGTATCTTCAACACGGATCATCTGGTTTTAATGACTCAGCAGCAACATCACAACAACAAATGAGACAATTTTCAACAAATTAATGAAACTGATGTCATTTAAAACTATCAGAGTCTGTTTCAGGGTCAAATTAAAGCTGATTACTGACAACTAGAACATTAACGTTACTGTTTTAATCACATTTAAGTTTCCTGAACGTTACATTAACGTCAACCAGCCACAGTTTTATGAACTTAATGAACCACATTACAGGAACACAACACACTTCAGCTGTTGACAGGAAACAACACAAACATCGTTAGCTTGATGCTACTTTTAGCTGCTAATCAGGACTGGTCAGCTAGCTCGGTTAGCATTGCTAATTCACATTAAAGCTAATATTCACTGGATGCTAACTCTCTTCTTCTGGTCAACACACACAATAAAAATCCACCAACTCCTGGAGTTCACTGCTCACATTATATCTGACTCTGAGGTTGAACATAAAGTTCATTAAAACCGGCACCGATCAGCAAATTAACATTTATTAGCGACCAGCTGTCATAGTCCTTCAGCGTCTGTTGGTCCAATCAGCCAAAGGACTGAATTACTGAACTGAAAATTGATTAAAACAAGACAACAGACAGTATAACTGTCTGTGGAAAATGTGCTGCTGCTCCGCTGATAAATACCAACAAACTAAAACAAACTTGTTGGAAGTGTTGCTTTACGTGATTTTTTGATAAATAGCAAATATGAGCATTTTATTTTTCTGGAAGTAAAAGGAAACGTTGCTTATACATAGTTTCGCTAACTTAAATTTAGCTGCACTTTAACCATGTTCTAACTGATAGATCTTTTAATTTTATATTAAAATAGCTGCACTTCCTTTGTATATTTGGTCGTTTCTTGTGTTGCTGCTGTTTCATTACAATTATATTTTAATAATATCACTTTAAATACAGATAATTGAAAAGAAAAAAACTGGCTCTGAAATACTCAATGAACTGATACATCATCTAGTGTTAAACTGAATAAGAATTCTTAACATTATAAAATGTAACTGACTGAGCTGTATTAATTAAATCGAGATATTTCAAATTGAAAGAAACACAGCATTGACTGAAAGATTTCAGTCAATTAAACCTTAAATTCATTTACCTCAGAAAACCATCCTTTAATGTCTTACCTTAAAACGACCTACATTTTTAAAAAATATAGGTGCAAAGTAAAAGTTTCACACTAAAGATTAATCACTGATGAACATTTCATTGCATTAACTAAATTATTATGAGGAAACAGAAATCCATTTCTAATATTTGTATCAAATATGTTTATGTCTATAAAATGTACTGGACATCAATAAAAATGTATGCATAGTGAAATATATGAAGTCCATCTGCATTTATACATCATATTCATGTGTAACCCTTTGATGCGTAGACCACATCAGGAGATACCCATTTTCCATTGGATTTGGGTCACTTTTGACCCAGATTATGCATCAAAGGGTTAAATAACGGGAACTGCAGCCCACGTTCAGTCAAAGTAGCAGAATTACGAATAAACAACGTTTCCAGGTATCTCTTGCAAAATAAAAGCCGTGATTAGTTTTACAGAAAAATTACGTGATTTCAAAAATGTGATATTGAAAATGTAAATCAAACTGTAATAAGCGTTAGCTAGCTGCTCCACTTGCTCTGAATATTTTTGTTCTCGTCTTTGTCAAGCCCAAACGAAACATTAATCCATCTTCTGGCTACATTACCGACAACAGCGTCCCTGGAGTGACCGGAAAGGTTAGCCGACCTAGCGGAAGTGCTAATGAGGTCTGCTCTGGCACGGATTATTACCGTCACACATGTAGCTTTGAAAATAAATCTTCTACAAGACACAGAGCCGTAGCTCCGTTTCAGTGTGAGCTCTAATGTTTCTCTGTGTGACTGTGTCTGACTTCCGCTAATAAAATCCTCCTGTTCACAGGGAGCTGCAGCTACCATAGATATGAAGATCTATGTATGGGTCAGACTGACTGAGAGCCGGAGAGCAGTGATTGGTCACACTGACAGCCGGAGAGCAGTGATTGGTCAGACTGACTGAGAGCCGACGGCTCTCTGTCCCGCCCACATTTACGGCTTTTGCTGTTTAAAGACGCTGCTGCTAACAACGTTAGCATCCAAAGTGAAGATAAACTCTACAGATAAGTCATTTTTGTAACTAGTTGTACTCTTCTCCACATCTGGACAACATCACATATAAAGCAGTGAAGTTATTGTAAGTTAACACCAGACTGTAACCTCTGATATTAACATGTTCTAACATTGTGTATTAAAGTTGTTCTGTATATCTGAGATTACGTTTCTTCATTTAGTGCTAACACTAATGCTAAATCAGGTTAGTCAGTGTCATAAACTAGTTAACTGTAAGCTGTAGCTAAGTTTCCTGCAGCTCACAGCTGATCAATCATAACAGATCGATAACTGCTGTTTTAATTATCAGCAGATGTAAATAAATCTGCGTTAATGTTCCTCCACAGAACTGTTACTGATTAATGTTAATCTCTCAGTTCAGTTCTGAGTTAATATATCTGTTCTTTGCTTCAGTTTTTTCCTCTACAACAGTTTATGGTCAGATAACTGTGGAGCTCATGTTAATGCTAATGATACATTAGAATAAAATAGGATAAACTTTATTGTCTATCTAAGGCAGTAAAATGGTATTTAGCCTCAACCAGGAAAAGAAATATTTCCATAAAGTTTGGTTTGTATGTGCAAGGCAAATGTGTTATAAATGCCATGAGTAGCATTAGCATTTTTCATTTTAGTCATTTCTGAACTTTCACTTTCACCAAACAGCACAGTGACTACTGTAACCCTATAAATAGGCCGACTGACTTATTACAAGTTTGTAGACACCTGTGATGCTAATTGGAGGACACACCTTGATTGAACATGTCCCTATGGTCACATTATTTTCAGTCTTTTCTAGGGGTACCATCATTTTTGTCCAGGCCTGTTTCATGAGTTTATTTTTTAACATAATTCTGTTAAACCACGGTTCAAAAGCAATGTCTGATTTTCATTGCTTAATTTTCATAGAATTTTTATTTATCATCACTTTTGTCAGATTCAAATTATTTCTGTGACCATTGTGGGTTTTTCTTTCATTAACCGAGGGATACCAACAATTTTGTCCATGTGTGTAAATAAAGGAAAATAAATATTTCTCTGTTTAAATGTAGTGACAACCCAGGTGGTCAGTTTAGCCAAGAATTAAGACTGCAAACAGATGACTGTGAGAAATTACCATGCCCATCCAAAAATAATTTGGTGCAAAACCCAGTGTAAAATGGAAAATTGGAGTATTTATACTTAAATTTATAAACAAATCAGATAAATGAGATCTAATATGTGTTTACAGATGGTGGTGGACACATTTTCTTACCTTTGGACAGAATCAGGATAACCGTTTCTCCTTGTTTGTGTTTTTTGCTTAGAAATCAGGCATCTAAACTTATGCAGAAAATCATTAAAAGACCTAATTTACTCGTCATTGGAACAGATAAGCAGAAACAAGGTGTAAGAAAAAAAAAAGAAATCTTTAATTTTTTAGGTATCCTGTACACACGCTTCTTATCACAGCTGGCTGGGGAGTATTTACACTGATACTGAAGCTGTTCCCTCAACTCTTGAATTATGTCATACAATGCTCTCCTGTATCATTGGAAATAAACTGAAATAAATAAGCATCAGTCCAACATGACTTCACGTTTTTGTGCCACTTCCACCTTTGTGTCGCTCCCAGCTGGAAATAAAAGCAGAAAGTGCAGAAGTTCTCCCGGCTGTGCAGTCAGGACTGAAAATAGTGATTCAGACTCCCACCACCATCTGGAGAAGCTTGACAGTTCAACATAGTGAATTTTTCAGTCTCAGACGGTCACTTCTTCTCTGTGAGATGTGGCTCCAGCAGTTTCTTGATGTGCAGCTCCTCCACCAGCTGGTCCACACAGACCTTAAACACAGGTTCAGGCTCCTGGGAGACAGAACAAATCAGTCAGAACCTACAGACTAAACACAGTGTTATTAACATAAAGAGAAACATCAGCTCGACTGCTTTGTTTCTAAGCAAAAAAACAAAACTCATGACTGGTCACTTTTACTTAAAAGGGTTCAGTGTTTCCAATAATGAGGTAAAAATACGAAAAAAATTGTCCCTGTGAAGCAAAAACTCAGGCTTTAGACGGCTCTGAATACAGTGGTCCCTTGCCATATCGCGGTTCAGTTTTCACGGTCTCACTGTGTCGCGGATTTTTCCATTGCATTTGGTATATCAGATTTTTCGCTATATCACGGGATTTTGAAAGATATAAGTACTTTTATATATTTCTTACTGTAACGAGTTGCGTTGAAGAACAACGCTGGATGAAGGATATCTACTTTCTATGCACTCTGCAACTAGCAGATGCTTTAATTTTGACACACACAGACACCAACAATACAGGTAATGTGGCAGGAAGTCATCAAACACTTCACACTCTCAGTCCTGACAACACAACACTTAAGCAAACTAACAAGGTTGACTAAACCACAAAAGCACAATAAAGTACAAACACTAATAACACTAACACAAACCACAATAAAACATTAAAACGTCCAACACCCCGAACTCCCATAGTGCACTGCAGCACAACAGTTCAGTCATAGACCAGCTCTGCGATCGCTACATTATTTAAAATTATTTTTGCAGTTAAATAAGCATTTTCTAGCCTAAAAAACTGAAAATGTTGCCCCCTTGAAATGACCAGTGTATCAAGTGTCTTTCAAAGGTTTACTGTCTCCATGGATCAAACGTCAAAAAGGTTACAACGGGGTCAAAATGGTCCCCTGCAAATACACAATATAGTGAAGTTTTAAACTATTTTTAGGATTAAGTTATCTAGTCAGTGAAATGAAACAAAACAAATGTTAAAACTTACATGCGGCAAGATGAAAACTGTATGCAGGCCACACACCTTTCAATGAATGAACAGCTGTGGGCCTAGATTTTAACAAAAAAAAACTGCGCCACGTGACTTCCGGTTTAGACAAAAGCAATAAACAATTTTTTAAATAAAAAACTGTAAATTAATGACCCAATAAATATTGTTATACACAGTGAACCACAACCGATAGTAATAAAAGGTGCCATACAAAAATGTGCTGGTAACAAAAACAATCTTTAAAAAAATATAAAAAATAATAATTTAACTATATTAAAATAATATTTAATCAAAATCAAATGGTAGCGTACAGCACTGGGCTCTGATTGGTTCAGAGACGGTAGCATCAGTCTCCTCTGTAGCAGCATTCAGCATCTTGTCCATTTCACAGAGACGTCTCATCGCTGCTCATAGCGTTGCTCTACAGTGTTGCGCGGTGGGTGAGAAGGGTTTATAAAGCCTTAAAATATATATAAATAATAAAATTAATATGGTCACACTTCACCGATTTTTGTCTATTGCGGGGGGGGGGGGGGGGGGGGGGGTTCTGGAACACAACCCCCAGGATAGACGAGGGACCACTGTACTGTGTTTTCAACGACTTTCTACTTTGGCAACGCGCTGGCATCACATAATACAAATAAGGATTTTTAAAAGTGTGAGTCGTGCAAAACCACTCTAGTGGAGTCAATAAACATACAGAACTAGAACTGAACGTAATAGATCCACAATAAAGTTATGATGGCAATCTTACAAATCCAAACCAAATAACATTTCAGTATCCATCTGATTAACAGAAAGGATGCAGCAGCACAAAGTTAAACATGCATACATCGAAAAAAACATGCAGAGACAAGACAGGAAGTGAATGCACGTCTTGTAGAGCTTTTCATATTTAACATGTCAACCTGCTTTGTCTATTAACAAAGAACATAAAATCAATCAACAAATCAAGAAATACTCTCACAAAGACTGTTGTGGAAACAGGAATAATCTGACCAGCAGCATCTTCTGATATTCTCACAAACGCATAAATAAATATTTAACAAAAGCTTTGAAGAACCCATGTGAGCACACCGAGATTGAACAAGGGCTTATTTCTTTAATGTTATCAATGTTTTCCTAATGAATAAAGAGGTGGCAAAAGGTGGACATTAATTTAGGCTTTAACAGCAAAATAAATTTCATGAGCGACGCAGCCTGTGAGAGATCAGAAAACATTCATGTTCCTGCTGTTAGAACATTTTAAAGTCATTGCTGCTCTCTGCTGCACTCTGCCAAATATCGTGTAAGTATTACAACTGTACTGTAAATGTGATGTCATGTTTAAACAGGGTTTCTGCAGAAATCAGCAAGTCAAATTTAATGCTTTTTAATGCCATTTTGATGCTATACTGTAAAAATTTTAATGCCACGACCGTGAACTCAACAAATTACACGGGTTTGTTTTTTTTGTAAAAGATGATTTTTGTATGAAAACTGTCCCTACATTTCACTATTTCTGAATCCAGAAACCACCCCTGACCACCAATGGGCTGCAGTCATTCTCTGAAATCCATGTTTTCTAGCCATTTTTACTGGAATTTGCGTTTCCCAGTTCTCCTCCACCTGGTCCAGCCTGCCAGCCACACAAACATGCAGTTTTTGGCAATTGTCCCTGACCGGCCGGAACAATTATCGCAATGCTTGGCCATGTTTACGCAGATGCACGTATCTGACGAATCACAGTCTATAATTATATATTATTATATCATTATTATAAACTTTTTTTTTGAAAACTGCAAAGGATTTTTTTTTTTTTTTTTTTAATAAAGTTATTTTTTGGCCTTTTCGGCTTTATTTGATAAGGCAGTGAAAGACAGACAGGAAACGGGGGAGAAGAGTGGGGGGGACGACATGCAGCAAAGGGCCGCGAGCGGGAATTGAACCCGGGCCGCTTAACCCATTGAGCTATACAGGCACCCAAATGTTTAATGCCACTGAGAATCAAATGTAATGATTTCTAATGCCATTTAAGGCCTTAATTTTCACAAAATCAATTTAATTACTATTAATGCTTCTTAATGCCCTGCAGAAACCCTGTTAAATGTAAGAACGTCTAAAATCCATCACGAAAACGACTTGATACCTTGTGCTCCAGCTGCCTCTGTTTCTCCACAGCCTCCTCCAGACTCAGACCCACCCACTCTGCCTCCTCCTCTGGGATCTCAAACTGCTGCTCGGACAGAAGGACATAAAACAAACACCACATTTGGTTTTCAATTACGAAATGTTCCGAAGACATGTAGGACTCCAATTAGACTCAAACACGTGACCCACCTTGTATTTGTTGTAGACCTGTTCTCTTTTGTCGGGGTCGTCGGGGTAAAGTTCTGCGTTTCTTCGTGACAGGCGAAGCAGCATCGCCCTCTTCAGGTCCATCCCCAGCTTGGAGTTCAGGTCTTCCTTTGGTGTCTAAGAGAAATTCGACATTAGAGTCACATGGAAGCTCAATCAGGAAAAGGAACTTAAATGTACCAGGTTAGTGTTCTCTTACTTTGAGGATATAGAAGTCGAAGCCAAAGGCAGCGTCGATGAGGTTCAAAGTACGAGCTGTGACTGCGATGTTGAACTTGTGATCGAGGATTTCGCTGTACAGCTGTCTCTTGAACAGCTGTGGTTTCCAGGTCTTCCGCAGACGGGTGGACATCTACACAAAGACACAGTTTAAACCTCAGTTAATATTAGAAAGATAATCTGTGGAGTGATGTCTGGAGAACAAAAAGTTGTAGCCTTCTGACCCAGACGCTCCACAAAGGCTGGACATAAGCAAAGACAACAATCAGAACCACATAAAGCTGGTGACTCTTGGGTGGCAATTTTGTAAAGACACTATTTCAATGTCAAACTGTTGTCTCTCAACAACAGGAAAAAAAACTGCCTATGTGACAACCATTTGAGTGTGAGAAACACTGACAACTTGATCTTAAATGAAGAAAAGGATTTTGGAGCTTAAAGTTAGTTTAGTGGAAATAAAATATGAGCTTGATCAGGTTTTAAATCTCAGAAAGCACTTAGGTCATCCTAAAAGCTAAATCATTTCACATTATTAGTCAACTACAGTGATAATTTAAACAATTTGAGATGGTGTGACTTTTACTTACAAGAAAAATGCAATAAAGATTTTCTTCTTTGATGAAAACATAACCAGCACAACTTTGACAGTCTCATATTGTACTATGCTGTTCTGATTTTTTTTTCTACTGTGATCAAGATAAAATTTTAATGACCTTCCTGCTTTTCTGGATCCTTCTGGCTGGATATAAACCATGTAAGTTCTTACAAAATTGAGCCACTCGGACACTAAGTGAAATAAATGAATAGCAGCACTGTATAAATGAAAAGTTACATGACCATACCAGTGCCATATCCTTCATAATAATTTGTTTGAGTAATCTGTGCAATAATTATAATAACAGAAATTGTTCAAAGGGGAAATCAAGATCACAACTTTCTGTGGTAACATCAGGACAGAAAATGATTTTCCTGCCGACTCACTTTGTCATTGTTGGCATATCTGTAGCCTGATATCCAGCCTTCTCCTCCCCACAGGCCATCCTGGGAGTGTGGAGGGTAGTAAATGGGGATTGGGACATCCTGCACGCGTTCCTTCAGCCCCGTCTTTGGGTTGGCTCGGTACTGGACTCCCAGGGGCCTCCAGTGGACGGGTGTGGGCTCCTTCTGCTCCAGGGACTTGAGGTAGTGTTGAGGGAGACGAGCGTAGATGCCCTGCTTCAGTTTCAGGGCATCCCAGATTTTGGGCGGGTACTTATGGAGAGGCATTTTTTAACAGGCAAATCTGAAAGAAATAAGAGGGACAAGACACAATATGATCACATAGTCTATAAAAACTGAAAAATACAAATTGTTGGCTTTGTGCATCTAAAACCACCACAATAACTGAAAATTTAACAACATCTGACACTAGAGGAGCAGGAGATCATAAATGTTTGGCTTTTTGCTTAATAACTGACCTAAATGACAAACAAATTGATAAAAACGGTGGGTGGTTAGAGTCAGATGAACCTGCTGGGTTACTGCATCCAAACAAACACACTGTCTCCTGGTCAACTTTTATTAAGAGTCCTGTTAATCTTTGCAGATTTGCTGTGTTTCCAGTTGCTTTTAATAAATGGTCAAAGCATATGCAACACGTAAGGACCAAATCAACTTAAGTATTTAAAGGTTTAGCACTTTTGAGTAAGGGTTTCTCTACAATATAGGATAAAATCATCTAGTGAAAAAAGGATGATGGACTGGAGCACCTGGACCAGTTTGCCCATTTGGTATTTCAGTGCTGTTAACATTTACATTCTACTGTCCCTAGACTGATAGTTTTGGCACTAATAAAGTCTATAAAAACAATCCCAATAGACTCAGGTAGCCTTTGATAGACAGAATAGTAGACACGACGAATAAAAAAATGAACATTAATTAACTGCTTCACACCACATATCTAACGTGATGAGGACAGTTAAAGTCTGCCAATAGATTCCCTCACACTATGATTGAGTTTACAGCTCTGGCTGTTTTGACACCAAATCTTTTTTTCAAACTGATCAATATTAATTTACAGAAACTAACTCAGAAGTACAGCTGAATAACTTTCATACCGATACCGTTAGCACGACGCTCACTAACGGAGGCTAACAACGGAGCTTTACATGGGTTTATTTGCTTCTACAACTCTGACAGGCCGTCAGTAATGTGTTCAAAAGTCCCTACCGGGAATTAAGAAACCCGTGACCTCCACCAAACACAGAGTTGCGTTTTAAAGTCCACGTTATTCCAAATTCAGGCAGGCAAGGACATCGTGCATCCTCTGGTACACAAGCTGGTTTCCGGATTCTTCGGCCCGCCTGTACCGACGAAGAAGCTGATTGGATGGCAGACGAGCGCTTCTCCCAAATAATTGGCTTACACATGCTGTCAATCGATATTTTTTTTCCGGGCAAGGTGGATGTAGTTTCACAATAATCCTGAATCTCGGGCGGTAGATTGAAATGTTTATATTTTGTAATATATTAGCAAGTTCCTTAAAAAATACTACCCAAATATAAATGTTGTGTTTTCATTATTCTGTTCTCTTCTTAATTTTAGTTTTTTTGTCCTGCTTATCTTTTCAGTTTCGATCGACAGTATCTCCTATGTGATAACTGGGGATACAAATATGTACAGCCACAATTCGAATTTCAATCACACAATTTAAATTTGAATTGCTAAACATGAATACCTGAATCAAAAATACACATCATTTATTTATTTATTTGCACTATGTATGACATATTTGCACTAGTATGTTACTAAGATGTGTTTTTCGTTTTATTTCTCCCTTTTTAAAAATTTGTATTCCTATATTACTTGCTCTAGATTTGTATATATATTTATCCTTTTTTTTTTTTTTTATTACGTCATTGCTGCACTGCCTGCTCTATGTGCCTTTTTAATTAGCCCCTGGGGACAAATAAAGTTTTCTGAATCTGAATCTTCTTTATTTATTTATTCATTTAAGGAACATGAGTATAACAAACTTAAATCACTTAGTATAAGTCGGACACCGCTTTGTGATTGAGCTTAATCCCAAGATCATTACAGTTAATTGTGCAGTAAAGTAGACTGAATACAAATAACTCAAGTCAGTACATGTCATTAGCTGATATCCGTGCTCTGAGCGCATTTTTTATTTTTCTATTTAGTCAAATTGCACAAAAACATTAAAACTAATGAGATCAGGTCGTCTCAAAAGTAGTTTACAACTTACATTTGTCTAATAAATATTTATTCTTGCAATAATGGCCTCAGTGTGCACTAAGGCTGCTGTTTTTTAATGAAAAAAAAATGAATCTAAGGCTTCAAGTTCTCTACTCTGTTATTCTGTTGCGTTTGTTGATGTATCAGACTCATGCTGTGGTATAATTTCAGTACTGATTTATTTTGGCAGAAATCATATTAAAGTAAGAATTTGGTTATGTGACAGCACTGTTCCATATTCAAAATTGAAAGTCAGTTCTTGCCATTCAAATTCTTCTTTTTTGAATAGAATTATTTAAGCTGAGCAATTCCAATTGAAAGTATGTGATACAAATGAAAAATATAATGGAATTTATTTCTGCCCATACTTAATATGCTTGTATATTTCTGTGTATAAAATCTTCGTTTATAAAGCATTGCGTAGTGCGGCAGTCAGACAAACATATTCCTGAAAAGCTGCAATGAAGTTGCACTTAAATACAGTTTGGTAACGATGGAGATGGAGGAGAATAGACTGTCGCTGTGGGGCTTTTATTGTGAAGGTCAGAGTTTGACCGGAAGATAGTTTAACCGTTGAAAGGGAAACAACGAAACTGCGATGTTTTTTGTAACCTCAACACGAAAACACACGAAAGGATAGATTAAATATAAGTTTTAGCGGTGTTTTACTAACGTAATGTATATCGAGCGACTATCTGTCGCCCGAAAGGTGGAATTGAACCACTCTGCCGCTAAGCAGCTACAGGTTTGAAGCCTGCACCCCGGACCACCGAGGCTCATCCGGGCATTCCCAAATAGGGCGCTCCGGAGAATAAATACCTCAGACTGGCGACATGAACCTGACTCATGGTATCTACAAAGCACTATAGTTCGTTCAAATTGATCAGACATCGATCGTGTATACAAAATGCAACTGGAAACTACAAGTTCTATCTCATATTTCTGCCTAATAAACATGAAACTGAGACATTTATCCGAGACTGCGCTGCGTTATGCAAATTAGCCGCATTCTCATTGGCTGCCTGAAAACACTGAACCTGAACCAACGTCGCGTCATTACAGGCGACAGACAGTACAAGTAGAAATCAACTCAAAAGCAGAAAGCATATATTGCATATTTTACACTGTACAGCACAGAGACACGTGTGTAACTGATGCCAGAAAACTATTCTTCAATATGTAACCATTTAGGCGATTTGAACCATGTCTTTGTGTATGTTTAATATAAATGTGAAACTGTATGATCACATAAGTTGAACTATTTCCAGTTTGAAAATCCTAATATACGAGGAAGGTCTATGTGTGAACTGTACAAGACAGCTTTCATAAGATTGCTTTGCACACTTTAAAAAGTCATTCAGGGAGCAGATTCCCACCACTTATTAAAACACGATTCAAAATTACAGTTGCTTACTTTTATTAGTTTTTTTCATAATGCCACCCAGTTTTTCTTTATGGTTTTTCAAACGCAATAACATAATATAACACTGGTTTTCTCTTTATAGCGTTTCAAGTACAATAAATTATCTTTATAACTTTTATGTACAATTCTGCACACTATGCAGCCCTATAATTTGGGTTTCATTATCCATCATGATATACACTGCCCATCCAAAAAAAGTCAGACGCTCTAATATTTCATTGGACCAGCTTTAGCTCTGAGAATCACACACATTCACTGTGGCATCATTTTGATAAGTTTCTGCGATGTCACAGCATTTATTTCTCTCCAGAGATGCATTAATTTTCTGCCCTGATCTTATGTTGATGATGAGAGAGTCCGAACACTGTGCAAAGTCTTCTCCAGCACATCCCAAAGATTCTCAGTGGGGTTGAGATCTGGACTCTGTGGAGGACAATCCATGTGTGAAGATGATGTCTCATGCTCCCTGAACCACTCATTCTCAATGTGAGCCCCATGAATCCTGACATCGTCATTTGGAACATGCCCATGCCATCTGGTCATTCAGTATATCCAGCTAGTCAGCTGACCTCATCCTGTGGGAACATAACTTTGCTGAACCTGACCAACCCCAGATCATAACCCTACCCCGACTTAACAATCAAGCCTGCTCCCAGTAGTTCAGTTCACCCACTTACTAACTGTGCAATAAAAATGTAAATAGTGATGCTGTGTAAATTCATAAGAATTTTGCTGTAAATATTGTATTTTTTGTTCTAGAAGGAGAAAATATTTATATCTATGCACTGAGTACATCGTGTGCTGCTCTCTTTTTTATTCAAACTGTTCTTCTAATTGCTTCTGTTGCACTGTAAATTTCACCGTTGCGGGATCAATAAAGGTTTAATCAATCAATCTATCTATCTATCTATCTATCTATCTGTCTGTCTGTCTGTCTGTCTGTCTGTCTGTCTGTCTGTCTGTCTGTCTGTCTGTCTGTCTGTCTGTCTGTCTATCTATCTATCTATCTATCTATCTATCTATCTATCTATCTATCTATCTATCTATCTATCTATCTATCTATCTATCTATCTATCTATCTACTCACCCCCCACAGGCTGGTAGACACTAGCCATGGTGAGTGCATCATTCATCCACCTCTCTTCTTACCCTGATGTCCCCATCACTTTGGAACAGGGTAAATCTGGACTCATCAGACCACATAACCTTCTTCTATTGCTCCAGAGTCCAATCTTTATGCTACCTAGCAAATTGAAGCCTTTTTCCTGATTAGCCTCACTGATCAGTGGTTTCCTTGAGACTACGCAGCTGTTTGGTCCCAATCCATTGAGTTCCCTTCACATTGTGTGTGGAAATGTTCTTACTTTCACTATTAAACATAGCCGTGAGTTCTACTGTTGATTTCCTACAATTATCTAAGAGTTTGTTCCAACCACATTTGTTCCTGGAAGATGATGGTTCTCCACTATCCTTCAGGTTTTAATAATGCGTTGGACGGTTCTTAACCTGATTTTAGTAGTTTCAGAAATCTCCTTAGTTGTTTTCTTTGCTTGATGCAGGCCAATAATTTGACCCTTCTGAGACAGATTAAAATCCTTTCCATGACCACAGGATATGTCTTCCAACATGGTTGTTTAAGAAACGAGAAGCTCCTCACTGGATCAGCTAGGGTTAAAGAAGTTGTTCCAGCTGAAACATATTCATCACTACAATGATTATTTAATGGAAGGCTCTTGCCTATTTGCTTAGTAAAATCCGATTGGCGACAGGCAGTGAATCTACACATATGAAAGGTGTACATAAGTTAATGTTGTCATTATTTTTACTTTTTAATGAAAAATGTTTAGAATTAGCATATAAGTTACCTAATTTTTTAAAACTGTTTTTAAAATAATGATACTGAATGCCCATTTAATATTATATCACTAGGCCATCATTAATAACGTGTAAGAATGTATTAATTCATATACTATTGTGTAGAAGACTCTATAATAATGTGTATTTTTTGTATTATTAACAACACTTCTGCTTCACCGTACAGGCTCATTAGACACAGATCAATGTTATCATTTATTCTTGTTCAGTTCAAACATTGCTGAGAATGCAGAGTTTCCACTATAAATCAAGCAACACAATAAAATAAAGACTTAATTGTCACATATTTTCACTTGACATTGCACAAAAATGTTTGGAGTAGCACCTTGGTAATGTCGCAAAACTAGAAAAACGCTTAAAAAGAGATACATTTCTTCACATCAGTTAGTTCCCCCAACATTCTCCATCTTCATCTTCACATTTACGTAGATCTGGATTTTTATTCACTTTTTCTGCTCCATACTCTGGCAGCCAAAGGTCCGAACTCTGGAGATTTATGGCATAATAGTGGCCCTATTGGTACTTAACACAGCAACAGTATAGCCAATACTTTTATTGAATCTATTGGACACAAAAACACCAATCTTGGCCAAAATATCATTGTTTCTGGTAGGAAATCTTGAAATTCTAGAAGATTTTGAAGTGTGATCCTCCAAGGCAGCTAAACTGGAAACCAACTTATATATTTAAAATTGCTCAAAAGTAACACACCACCCCAGATCTCATGATGGGGACCACAACCTTTGGCTGCCAGACTAGCAGAGTGATTTCTTTGGTTAAAACTGACAGTCAGAGGAAGGTGTTCTCGATGACCAGAGTCTGAGGCTCTTCCCTTGTCTCTTCAGATGGTGGTGCCAGAAGGTTCCTGGTCTCCTCCTCCAGCAGAGAGCAGCACATATTCCCAGCACAGGCCTTCCTACAGGCGAGGCTGCAGGCCAGGGGAGGAGGCGGGGAGGGGTCCTCTCTGTGGACGACAGGGGAGGCATCACTGCTGCCGCCTGCAGAGAAACCAGAGCAGGAGGCAAACTCTGGCTGAACGGTGCAGCAAGTCACTCCGACACTCTGAAGCACTTTAGTGACCCTCGACGTCAGATCAGCACACCTGGACACATGTGAAATTATTCTGCATTCATGAAATGTGGAGCAGGAAAAAACATATCAGTGATAACTAGCGGATAAAACACCTAAAATCTAAATATAGAAATTCAAAATCGTTCTAAAAATGCGGTGATTTAAGATTGAAAGACACAAAGATGATGTGGTGCAATCAGACCATTCTGCACACTTAGCACAAGAGAATGTGTGACACTGATTAACTGCAAATTCTCAGGAACACCAATGCAGAGACAAACGTCTTCTCTTCACCTGTGTGCAGGAAGCCCAGCGTAGCAGTGCACATGGACAGAAGCCACCAGGAGGGACTCAGTCAGCTGCCAGATGTGAAGGTCGTGCACAGCCTGCACTCCAGGAACGCTCGCAATCTTCCGTCCAAGATCAGACACACAAATCTGTGGAGGTGAGGCCTGTAGCAGCAGCAGTCCATACCGATACACCTGCAGAGATTTACCAATGGAACAATGGCACCATCAATATGGGTCTGGATTTGAATTTCCTTGTAACTCCTGGGTTTAACTCTACATTTGGTCTTGAAACAAAAAATAACCTGACAGCGCCTGACCTGTGGCAGAGCTGTGGCAATCAGTGTGATGACAGCCAGCAGAGAGAGGCCAGGATCCAGGTAAACCAGGACGCTACAAGCACCAGAGCTGTGCAGGAACTGTGGGGCCATCAGCAGCATCACCAGGCTGTTGATCAGAGCCAGAAGAGCTGTAAAAAGTCCCCGAATGGCAAAAACCAACGTCAGGAGGCAGACTGGCCACTGTCTGCTTGGCTCAGGTCTCTCAGTGTGACGTGATGACTTGCAGGTCGGGGAGGTATTAGGTTGCTTTTGGCTGTCTGGAATGGGTGCAAACAGCAAAATGTGAATGTTACAGGAACATTAGCACGTGTGAGATCAGGGCTGATAGGAAATAAAACGACTTGAAAAATCACTACATGTACCATCGTTTTTTTAAACAGAGCCCTCAAAAGGTATTACACGTGAAGTTGAAACAAAATGCATTCAAATCATGATCAAATAATTGATAAAAATACATTTTTCATATTGATGTTTATGCACAAAATCACATGCAACTGCTGTAGGCTGATAAACAGTCAGACAACAAATCAGATTATATCTTCTTCAGCAGATAAAATTTCCCAGTTATGGATTGCAGTCTTCAATATGTACATATATTATCAATATATAAGCTCAGTGTTTGCAATTTCAAGACAAATGAACAAATTGTATCTACACAAGATTGTGTGGTGTGCAGAGCAGCAATTAAGTGACTTTGTGGAGTTTCTTTTAACAGTATTTTGGATATAACACCTGCAAATATACAGTTTGCTGGTCACAAACAGAAAATTTGATTTTGCAGCAAACCCAAGATGTAAAAAAACAACCCTGTACAATAAATACAAATATTATTTTTCTTGTCTAAGTGACACTGAGGTGATAGAAGGGCACAAACTCTCTTACCAACGTGTCCCTGGCAGATGTTGTATTTCCGTCTCTCTGTGACGTCTGTTGAAGAACTCTCACACTTGCAAGCCTTCAGATCTTCAGCGCCGCTCCCTTCTTCACAGTCGTGCAGGCGGACTTCTGGTTGTTGATGTGGAGTTTGGAAGTCGGTGTCAGGAGCGCTGGAGGTTCCTGGATTACAGAGGACAAACGCCCCACTGTGGAGCGAGTCGTCCACAGCAGACACGACTTGCGATTGGCTGATGTCTTGGGATTCCTCCCGGCCTATGGATTCCTCTTCAGCCAGGGCTGTGGGAGTCGAAGAGAGGAATGAAAAACAAACATGGACGCTGTTTGATCTTCCTTACAGCTGAATATACACTGAGCAGCTACATTATAAAACATCTGTCAGAGCAATATCATCACCTGGACACCACACTAATGTGTCAAAGATTATTTTTACATAATAGCATTCTTTCACACTAGCTAACTTAATTGTTTTATTCCATCTTATATTGAACATAATTTTGATGGAAACAGGATATTTGGTGATAATAAATCACATGATGATTTATTAGTATCCATGATTTACATATTTACGTAAAGAACCACAAACACTAACCCAGTATAATTCATAGTTCATGTTTCATTCACTGTCCCAGAGTATCTAAAAGGAGTTGTCCTCATAGTGACCCATCAATGAAGGTTCAATCCATCTGATCATTTATTGATCTGATCAGTTATTGATCTGATCGTTATTGATCTGACAGAGAAGAGAATGTAATGTGACAGAACTACAGCAGAGTGACGCCTCTTTTCGTCTTTAACTATCTGTGGCTGCAGTATGTTTTTATTCTCTGGATTCATCGATCAGCTGTTTGGTCTAAAATGTGCATCAGAGGTTCCTCAAACATCTGGTTTAGTCCAGACATCTTCAGTTTTCTGTCCCAGAAGAAAGAAGCTGCCATCTCTGCAACCCTGGAGGACATGGATTCAGTCCTCCAGGGTTTCACACATAACAAGCATCTGAAGCATCAGTCCTGTCAACTTGCAGGGTGGAGCTTTCAGTGTCATTATTTTTCTTCAGAATTTCACGTGCGACTGAATTACTCCATTATCACAACTTGCCGTTGAGTAGCACAGAGTAGTTTTACAGTTTGAGGTGAGCTGGTGTGCTCAGGCTGCAGCGAGTGTTGGAGGAGTAGTGGAGGAAGGTTAAGGGACTTCATGCACTAAAAGAAGTAACTGTGTGAAGTTATATTTACGTCACTACAAAGCCAGATTATTTTTATAGAAGAAAAGCTTTGAAATGCAACTTTGACAAACAGAAATCAGTTTCAGGGACCTTAATGTACAATAATAATAATAATAATAATAATAATAATAATAATAATAATAATAAATTATAAATTAGGTTTTATAAGGTGTTGGAAAGTCCACATTCTAGAGACCAGAATGACAGTAAAGTTCCTTATTGACATTAAAATATTTAATGAGTTGCCAGCTATTGTATGGTCTCAGTCTGAAACTGGGTGTCCAAGTGGAAAATCTGAGAATTTAGGATCGCTCATATCTGGTACAACATCAGCTTAGTTTAGCATTAACGTTGATAACAGTTTGTTGAATGTAACTAGTGAGGTATAGCGTGTTACTCAATCGACTTGAGAGCAGCTGGTAGGTGGGCTTTGTTATCTTTGGACTTTGTCAGGCTGTTTGCCCTGTTTCTAGTCTTCAGGCTAAGCTAAGCTAACATGTTTACCATACTGTTAAGTCAAGTCACTGTTTTTTGAGACACTTTTTAGACAACAAAAACTGGGCCAAAGTACAAAATTAACCCAAAAAAGTTTAAATATTGGAGTTATTAAGACCCTACAGTATTATTGATGGTGAGATTTTGCTGAACAATTTACACATTAGAGATCATAACACCACAAAAATTACATAAAATCCAACTTCACCAGATTTTACTACATATTAAGGTTGAGACTCTATAGCACTATTATTATGGAGACTAACCTAAGACCCTATGGTAATACAAATTATAGAATCTAACCAAACTAATAGAAATATTAAGGCTAAGACCTTACAGCAAAGTTACTCAGAAATATTAGCCAAAAATGCATCATTCTTGTAAAAACAGAGTTCTCTGGGCATCTTCCAGCAAATTACAGCTGAAACAGGTGCTCCTCAGTTCAAGGACAGCATTTTCCCAGAGTACAAAAGGGAGGCTTTTATTGTGGAAACAGTAACAGTTTGCAATAAAAATGAAAGGCTGTGAGTTTAGCAGTGTGCTCCACTTTGCTTTTGCACTCTGGGAAATGTATCAATCTTCTCATCTTAACTCTGCAAGATTAATGTGTTTCTGATGATATCAAACTGTTTCTTGAAAATCAAAACAACATTATAAACCTAATTAGAATTGTGGATTGGTTTCGACTTCCCTTTGACTTCTTTATTTAGGGTGCATGCTCACCCAACTGAAAATTAAAAAAGCAGCTGTTTGCAGGTGAAAAAACATCACTCCCTCAAGCTCTCTTTTCTATGTTTTTGCACACCGTCCACCACTCTTCATACACTTTACCTTCGCGGTTCACTTGAATGTGAGATTCAGTTTCCAGCTGCCTGCTGCCGACCAGCTTCTCATCCTGCAGCTGATCCCAGTTCAGCCCAAACACCAGCATCTTGTGGAGCAGACCGGCAGCTCCGACCACCAGCAGCAGCAGGGGGCGCTGTACTGGGTGTGGGTCCAGACAGAAGCTGACGATTTCCATTAAGTAGGACGTACACAGAGAGGCCAGCAGGAGGGCGGAGATGAAAGCCCCCACAGCCGGGATCCTGCTGCTGGGGTAGGACAGACCACAGGCTGGAGCTCCTGGAGGGGAGGTGTGGTTGAACAGTGTAGCCGTCTCATGTTTGGTCTCATCTGGGGTGGTTGATGCTTCGGTGTTGGTCTGGGTGGCAGGTGGAGATGTGATGGAGGAAGCAGGTGGAGGAGACGCAGAGGAGTCCAAGGAGGAGATCAGAGATTTGATTGTGGTCTGATGGAGAGGAAGAGTCATGTGCATGAGGAGGAAGAGCGTGTGGAAACCATCTACCAGGGTGATGAGGGATTTACACAGCTGGCTGACGGCGACCTCGCACATCAGCAGCAGGACGGTCCCTCCCAGCATGCACCAGTCTAGCAGCTTCATACCTGCAACTGAGAGGGCAGAGCTGCACTAAGACACATTCAGACACACAGAATCACTTGTTCTTACAACATTCATGGTGTGTGCATTTAAAAGAGGCAAGAAAATACACTATTCAAGTATTATCTGACCTCAGAAATCTTTTTAGAGACATTTTCTTTGATGAGAAGCTGTCAGTGTCTTCGTTTAAAATGCCAGTATCAGTTTTAGTGAGGACAAGTAACAAGCAACCTGTAGTAGACAATTGTCAAAAGTCTTTTTGAAGGGATCCATCACACAGATTTTCCTCAACAAAGGCTGGTTTCCAGGTCTAAAATTTACCGCGGTGTACATGTTGAGGTCTGATTTCACAAATAATAAGCAAATTTAAGGGATCCTTGTTAGAAATGTTGAGCCTGTTGTTTAAGTGACAAAACTTACATTAACACAAGCTATTTATGAAGTCTGTGCAAAGCATCTCATGGTTGAAATTTATTTTTCTCATCTAATATTTCAGTAAGTTTTCCAGCAAATACAATAAACACTAGTTGAAGTGAGTAATTGTTGATGAATTCCACAAACTTTTCTTTCTTCAAGTCTCTAAACTATTTATTTGAAACAACTGTAAGCTGTTGTACTCTATGCTTATTTCAACCATTTGAAATGATTTTGTTGTCAGTGAAAGCTGCAGATTCTGGTCCTTAAAGTCAAATTGAAAAAGTGAATGAAGTGAAAAGCTATGAAAAGTGCACATGTACGTATGTCGGTAATGAGTTTTATTCATATAAAATTTTCTCCCTGTGTACACTTTGCTGTGGGATGTTGCAAGTGCATCTATTGCATTGGAGGTCAGGATGTTAGCAACATCAGCACACACTGTTCACACATACCAGTGATTAGTAATAGTGCACGCTGAGCATGCCTGCTTCACCCTGCAGAGTGCAGTGTGCACTTTAATGCGCCAGTAAGTATAAATCTGGAATGCACATTGTTCTGAGTTGAGCCCTCCTGCATAGTGAATGCTCTTGTGATGATACTTAAGACTTTTACTTGCAAAATAACTTTTCTACTCTGTGGTTTTAGTACTTCAACCAGCATTTAACCCTCAAAAAACTCTGCACAATCAGCAAAAATGCAACAAATGTAGTCAAAAGTTGAATTACCCAACAGAAGTGGAAGACCCCCGGCCTGCAATCAAAGGCAAGTTGGACTCCTGGCTGTGATCTGTGCGCCAAAATCAGAAAAATGTCATTCATGGTCGTGCTCACCATCTCTCCCTCTCCCTGTCCCACCACGCTCCTCCTCTGCTCTAATCACAGTCATGTGATGGCAGTCACGGCAGGGGGGTGGCTAGTATCGTCCTCTCCTCAGCTATCCCTGTTTGCATTCCCTCCTCGGCTCGTTGGTGGGACGTTCACACAGCCCACCCACCCTCCGTACACTCCCCTGAGTAGATCAAGTGAAGCTAATTTGCACGAATTAAACCCCCATTGTGTCGTCAGGATTACATAACCAGATCACATCAGAAGGTGAGACCTTCTGAGCTCTATTAGCCCTCAAAGCATTTCGGATGTCTGCTTCTAGTGCAATATTAAAGATGCTTTACAGATGGACTCACCAGAAGAGAACAGTCTATATCTTAGTAATATTTTTATCTCTCAGTCTGACTGCAGTGAAATAATTACAGTATACTCTAGATACAGGCTACTGATGGTTTTATTAGAGCTGGAAATCAGAGCTGAGCCTCTAATGTGGATTTTACCCTCCACAATTAAGCAGAACAAACAGTAAAAAGAGGAAACACTGTCTGACTGTGATGTTAAACAAAGCATTAATTAACTTTTGTACTTTACCCTGCTGACTTATGATAACCTTGTTATCATATCATTTACAGCAGGGGTTGGCAGCTTGTGTCATTTGTGGGTCAATTTTTATCACTTCATTGGGGGGAGGGCAAATGTTTTCCAGGTAAGGTTGTTTTCATTATTGGCTTGGTTTATTTCTTTAACTGAGGGGGTCAGAAGCAGAGTGGCCCAACCCACAAACAATCCAAACTGAGTTTTACATATTTTCTGTAATATTTTGTGGTCTACATTTTAGTAGCAAAGTGGTCTAACTCACAGCCCAAACTAAGTGTTACAGTGGTGTTTCAAATGTCAAAAGTGGAAAAAGTGGGTTAAACCACTCTCCTTCCAATCCCTTCAACTATTCTAGGATTGCATGACGAGTTACAACAGTGTGCTTGTATGTCTTCAGCTGTGTTGCACTATGCAGACACAGAGTAGGTTGAAATAGATGCTACAGGCTCATGTTTACTTGGATGTACATGAACCTTGTGTTTACACATTCATCTACAAGTCATTTGTAATAAAACAAAGTACTGTTAAATTTAGATTTACATGATCAGTTTGATGCTGGATTCAAAACATCTCTAAATGTCGAAATAGTTTGTTGCTGCCTGAATTACTTTCCCTTCTGATTCATGGTTCTTTCATTAAAAAGTCATTCTGATTGAACTGTAGGGAAATTAGGCAGGACATCCAGGATTTTTTCATTACCTTGGGTTCGGTGATAAACATTCCAAGCTAATTTTTGCTTATCAGCAGCCACTGTGTTCACAATTTAATGCACAATTATAAATCTTGCTGTGTAAACACTGAATAACGTTTGCCACACTCCAAATAAGGGTGTAGCAACGGCGTAAAATATCGTGACAGATTTTAGTCAAATCAATTCATCTTTTCTACTTAACAGAATGTAAATATATGAGTTTTACTAATTTTGAGTTAACCGTACCAGCAAAGAATTTAAAAAAAATTCATACCACTTTAAAAGTTCAAAACATGAGGCCGTATAAGTTGAGGCATTTTGACTTAGTTGAATGAATGAGTGGATGAGAGTTCACTCAATTCATGCATTTAGTTTAGAAAAAGCACTAGCATGTCAGCAGACTTCCCAGCATGCACTGGTACAGAGCTAAAATGGAAACTTGAACTGACCAGAGAATTTGAAGAAACTGCGCGCCGTGATACGGTCACATCCTGTAAATCTCAAAGTCAATTACCCTGCTTTTTCATCTATTTTACTTTTACGAAATATAATTTACAAAATGAACATTTTACTGTATTGACTTGAAAGTAGTGATTGAAACCATGAACTCATTAGGAAAATGTTGAGTCATGCAGCAAATCAAGTGAGAAGTAGAGTCATTTTCTCATTTGCGTTGATGAAATCCAGTTCTTTTTGCAACCAGAGGAGTTGCCCCCTGCTGGCCATTAGAAAGACTGCAGGTTTAGAGCACGTTGCTTCACTCATCAGACCCACTGGCTATGTCCATCATTACATACAGTCTATTGACAGAACTAGGGTAGTTGTTTCCTCATTTACATTAAGCTAAACTAAGTGTCTCCTATAGCTTTAGCTTTACAATAGATTATTATTGTCATTATGTTATGATATCACTGTTGTTAGCATTATGAGCTTTTTGAAACCCTGTGGATGTGGTGCACCCTTTCTGTCCCCCTCTCATGATGGGTCGGATGACGCTGCCGTCCCATCAGCCCCTGCTCCTGTGTGCAGGGGTTTGTTTCAGTCTACTGAACTGCGAATCAACAGGCCAGATAGGGGCTGACACCTCAGATAAATCCCTACTGTTCCACCAGCATGCCAGCACATTCCTGAGGCACAGCTAAGCCCAAGGAAAGACCCAGCGAGGAAGCATTTGATCAGCTGCCACTGTCCCCGAAGCAGAAAGAGGGGCCACAGTCCTGGCAGCATAGTTAAACCTTCAGCACCCACAAAGCTGCCTGTAGAACTGGGTGTTCTTTCCCGTGGGAGTATTACTTTAAATTGACTATTACTGGACACTTTAAGGCAATCTGATAACACAATACTGACATATTATTGTCTAATAAAGTTGTTTACACATCCAGCAGACATGGAGCAACCCAATGGTTGGTCTCTATTCACTCCTGACCAGGAATATATTGCTTTTTAGCTGCTAAGTGATCCATCATTTTTACCAGTTATAATATGCGTCAGAAGTGAGTACACCCCCTCAGTTGACAAGTAGACAGTTTTGTTATATGATCAGTAAAAAACAAACATTTTAGGAAGACAATATTGAAAATACAAACCTTGAAGCGGAAACTTAATGCAACAAAAACTAAAACTAGGTTGAATACAGCTGTAATTACCAATCAGCCTAACTGCATGACAACGGTTATAAAATGATCTACCAGCATCAGAACATTACTCAGTGTTGTACCTATTTGTCATGTCTGCATCATGGCTCCACGTGGAAAAGAACTGTCAGAGGAATTTAAAAATCTGATCATGAAACTTCATAAAGATGGAAAAGGATACATTAAGATTTATGACCAACTAAAAACTAGTTACAGCTCAGTTGCAGCAGTAATCAGCAGGTATAGAGTGAGCCACAGCAGCACTAATCAGAGTCACAGATGGCGTCCTGAAATGAAGCCATGGAAAGTGCACTGCTTGCACAATCTAGCTCTGAAAAACAAGTGGCCAAATGTTTCACATAGAGGTTATCATTGCAAATCAGAGTTTCTGCGACAGCACAGAAGAACACTACATTACATCTATGTTTATGCACTGCAGCCAAGACAAATATTAGTATTCAGTAATAAACTGCAAGATTAAATTTTGCTAAAGGACATAAAGAGAAGTCTGATGAATGTTGGTAATACATTTTTGATCAGATGTGGCCAAGACAAATGTATTTTGCTGGGTTGAGATTAAGCACATTTCTCATGAACCACCACAGTGAATGTATAATCCCAACAGTGAAGCACTAGGGTGGGAATGTGATGATATGAGGCTCCACGAGGGCAAAATGTGCACCATGAATGCCTGTGGATAAACCAAAATACTGACTGACAGAATGACTCTCAGTCTGGAACATTCCAGCATGATAATAATCCAAAGCACACTGCCAAGGTCACACATGAGTTTTTAAAAGAAGAAAAAGGTGGAAACTACGACCTGTCTGAGTACACTGCCTGACTTCAGTCTAATAGACCTCTGACTTAATTTAAAGTGAAAGGTAGTTACTTGAGCAAAGAGCAGCTAAAATATATCGTCTGTAATGAATGACAAAATATCTGACCATAGATGTGCCATGCCAAAGAGGTTTGAGTTGGTCCTCAAAAATAAAGGTGGACACGTTAAGTATTACAAAAAAGAATTGACTGTAATGAATGATGCTGACTTTAGTTCCTACTGTGTGGCCTGTATTTTTAACAAAGTGAATCTAAACTGTTAGTTTTAAGTTTTACACAAGAGGAAATAAATTAAAGTTCAACTTAGAAATGACATAATTACTGAGAAGTGATATGATTCTGAATCATTTGACATATAAATGACATTGCACAGGGATATACACACTGTTGTATAATGGAGGAGGCCACTGCACCACAGTGTAGTTATGTCAAACAAATAGGCTGAAATATGAGACAGTCTGGATACAAATCTGCTTCTTGGTATCTAGATGTATTTAAAACATCAACAGACTGGCTTCATAATTTTGATTTAATTTCAGATCGGTGTGAGATATTTTACAAAATTCTAATTTCAAAATTCACCGTGAACATTGTTTCTGGAGTCAAAAATATTGCCACATTAAAAGTTGTAGATAATTCTCTTAATTTAAAACCCACAACTGCTGGACAGTAACTATGTTACTTTGACAGATAGATAGCGTCGGTTATTATCAATACCACTGACTTTATTAAAGACGAAACAATTGATTCGTCATTTAACTTTAGTCACCTGTATTTTTGGTTTCTAAAGCAGACTTGAACATGCTTTAACTTTAGAACTCTTTCACCAGTTGCTTGCCAACTAAAGTTCTCCTTTTCTGCTTATCTGTATTGTCTCTATTTTTGTGCAAGTCGCTCCTTACTGTTGTTTCTTCTGAGCAGCTGCTGCTGTTATCCTGAGAATTTCATTCGCCCAGTTTGATCCAGTGTTCCTCTGTGTGGATGAGAAATAAATTCCTTTGAACCTTTCTTCACCAGGGCACAATGCAGTCTACAGCCAGTGAGTATTCATCAAAAATACATCTAAAATATACGCGGGTGGGATTCCTTGCTGAGAATAGCTTCTTTTTACCTAAGACGGAGGAAATTAAACATCTGTGGAGCAATTTCACAGAAAGAAAACTGATGGATTCTTCAGCCTCTCGCCCTGAGGTGCACAATCACATGTTTCATACCAATGTGGTGGGAGATGGTCCTCAGGCGATTCACCGGCCATATGATTAGTCACGTAAAACAGAAAACAAGAGGGAGACACAACACTAGGAAATGTTTAATTTCACCCAGAGTTTCACAGGATCCTCAGAGATGCAATAAAACCAAACTTGTTGGTCCGATTGGTTGGATTGGTCCGAGTTCTGTTTCCTACGTCTACTTTGTTCATTTTTTCCCATCTGCATAATGAGCAGTGAAGAAGTGGATCCTTAAAATAAGAACTGATCATACAGCCAGTCCACAAAGAAAATGTCCACCCCAGTAAAAATCCACCAAATGTGGAAAAAAAACCCTCCCTCTTCAAACTAGAAGATGTTGAAACTCAGATATATACCATGTAACCACCACTGTTGTCTCTCTATTCCACAGCCACACAGACTTAAAATTTATTTGGTGACAGTTTTTGAGTTCAGTTTGGGAGGTGAGATACCTGATCTCAGGGTGTCCTGTCCTGCCAAATCCCACATTAACCCCTGGTTATATATAAAACAACTTCCATAGATAGTTAAGATTAGAAAAACATGATGCTTCAACACAAAGAAAAGTTTTTGTGTGTGAAATAATCGGGTAGTTTAGTCGTTTCTGGCCTCTAAAAAACATGATCATGAACCAAGCAAGAGGCAATGTGTACAGGACCAACCCTGTATAACAGTTTTTTAGACAATAAAATAAATAATAATAAAAAAAGCTTAATGGTTGTCTCTCAGTTATTTTGGCCCTTCACAGCCCTTTGTTCAGGTTAGGAAATTTAACACCGAAAGTGACTGATAAAAATAAACAAGCAGCAGTTATCTCCCTTAACATTTACCTCATTGGAGGCGTCTGTGAGCGTTTCAGGCTAATTTACGCCACATCATAATAATAACCGCTGATTTTTTCTCACATTATTGTACAGGGTGGATTAGTGGCGTCTGGAATTCCCACAGTAACACATACAAGCCGAGCTCCCACCCTGTGCTCCACACCCTCACTGCTGGACAGCCTCCTCACCCCTTGTGATGTGGAAGTACAAAGGGCTGAGAGGGTTCAGACGATAAGAGCCTCAGGAGGAACTTCTCCAAGAATCAGAGGCCCCGTCACTCTGCAACGTGAGTCGTACTGATCTCCATCGCTGTGTAATTCAGTCAGAGTGACTCTCTCAGTTTTATGCTCATTTCTAAACGGCTTAAGCACAATAAACTATTCCAGATCATGGGTGGGAAACAAAAGCAGGAATTTAGAGGAACACCTGGAACATAAACATGATTTTAGGTCGCACAAGGATGATGTTTCTTTCTGCTTTAGTAAAGCTCATTCTGAGGCCACAGGTTGCACTACAAAAACTCTAAATCTTACCAAGTTTATTTGTCTTAATTTCAGTCAAAATGTCTCATCCCACTCGATTTAAGATAAATTCACTTAACAAGTGACATTTCAGCAAGATGGAGGGACTAGTTTTAAGACAATGCATCTTAAACATCTTGTTAAGTCAAACAATCTTGAAATTATCTTGTTTTGAGTTGAATTTTATAAGAAAACTCAAAATAAGTTTAACCCTCCTGTTGTTCTCATTTACAGGCACCAAAAAATATTGTTTCCTTGTCTGAAAAAAATCAGCAAAAAAATTTCCCAAATTTCAGAAAATTTGCAAAACCTTCAAGAGGAAAACTTTAATAATTCCTTACAAGTTTCCCTTAAAAGTTTTATTTAAAAAAAAAAAAAAAATCCCCCAAATTTGGCAAGAAAATTCTTGTAAATATTTTCAAAAAATGAGTAAAAATCTTCCAAAAAATCCCAAAAATATCTAAAGTGATTACATATATATCAGTGAAACTTCTAATATTTTCCTTAAGAACATTCACAAAAAAAAAAAATCTACCAAAATCCAGCGAAATTCTCAAGTTTTTTTCAAGTAAATATGGTCATGACATATTTGTCATGGTAAAATTATGTGGAAGAATCTCAAAATCAGCCAAGTATGAAAGCCTCACATTAGAGGGTTAAAAAAGACCATTTTTCAATATAAACAGTATTGTAATGACTATGGTATGGCATTTAAATGAATGGAATTTTATTCAATTTCAGTTCTACCAGCATGTTAATGATGTGGAAGTTCTTAATTCCTCAACATGGGACAATTTGTTTTCCTTTTCCAGGATTCTAGCTGCCTAAAACACACAAAATTAAGACATAAAACAAAGCAAAGAGCAAAGGAAAGTCTGAGAAATATGTTTTGCCAGAAAAAAATGGTGTTTTCCTGGTTTTCTATTGTCAGGTTGCGTACCACTGATATAAAGCCATGAAAACACCAAATTTTATGCATAATTTAAAAGACAGGTGGCAGCTGGATGATTGGTCACAAGAAATAACAGAGAAAATGTATTTTTTTTTTGCATTTCTAGGTGAGTCGAGTAAAATCTGAACAGTACGTGTCAGTGTTTAAACGCAACTTGGAAAAAAATGCTGGTTTGTAGTACAACACGCAACCCCCAATAATAATAATAATAATAACCCCCCCCCAATAATTTTAGAGTGTCCAGCCTCCACAGTGTCAGGTTTAGTTTTAGTCCCTGTAAGGAGTCACCTGTCAGTGTCAAACACACAGACAACCTGCCTGATGTCGAACCGTTACATGATTGGCATTGTGTGCCGATAGACCGTTGCTCAGTCAGCGTCTGTGTGTTAAGTATTGCAATCACAATAGCTGTAATTATCTTTTTTTTAATGAATAGTGGAAATAAAACTATGATTTTTAACACCTGTGTACCGTTTAGTACTGTATTAAGTAACCAGTTCATACATGCAATTTTTTACTCTGATCTATGAAATCTTTTCAAAAAACCTATCTTTTCCCCTGTTTTTCATGCATTCGTGTACAGTGTTCAGACATTTAAAACCCTGAACAGGTTAATTTCATTGAAACATTCAGTCTTTAGTCATTACATGCATTTATTTGAGAGGAACAAATTTCGCCATACATATCTTTGTGATTACCAGCACATTTCAATTAAGTTAACATATTATTAAAAATTTCTAAAAATTAAAGCGTTACAAACAGTGGGGGCAAACTACCTGTTGGGTGGAGAAGAGCAGGAGGGTGGAACGCTGCTCCGTTCAGAAGAAAACACACCTGCCTGAACCTGCTTCAGGGAAGAAAAAAAAACCAAAGCAGGGAAAAGCAGCTCTCTTCAGACACACATGAAGCTGACATTTCATGTAAAAGTCTTACTGTCTTGCTTTGAAAATTTAGGTTGGATTTATCAAAACAGGATGTTGTTCAGACTGATCTCCGTTAGGTCTGTAGGAAAACAGCAGCGCCCCCTTGTGGCCACAGCGTCACCCAGCAGAGTAGCTTAAAAACAAGGAGTATCGACGAGGACTCTTATGTTTGCTGCTTTCCTTGCATTTGCTTTCATTTCTGCACCCCGACTGCTATCAATTGTCAACCATTCAATCATATTTAGCATTATAGATTACCCGCCCCCTCCCAAAAAAACAAAACTAAATATTTGCTCTAGTCTGGATATGAAATATACATCAGAAAAGGAGGGTCAACTTTAAAAGCAACCCCTAAACAAAAAAAAAGATAAAAGGAGGAGGGGGTGAAGATGAAATGAGGAAAAATAAATCAGAGAAGGCTCATATAGCTATAAAATAAATACAAAATAACTGACTCTCAAAGCAGCAAAAGAAAAATAAAGAGTGACTGTGAAGAGGTGAGACTGAAGGCAACATGAATGAGGAGCAGAGAGGTGAGGTGGCACAAAGTACCAGCAGAAGACGGAGGGATGGGAGGAAACAGAGGGGAGATGGTGGCACAGATCAGGCTGCTGTTCTTCAGACGGGTTCACATGACGATCACCGGTCGAACAAAACAATAAATGGAGTCTCGAGCTGCAGAGAATCAAGGAAAAACAACTTTTCCTTAAACCGTAAGAAACTCAACCAAAAGCGGACGTGTCAAAAGCATTTTTGCCACAGCGGAGGCGAGTGGGTTGCAGCTGCTCCACGTCACATCAGAACCAAAAGAGGGTTTGGGGGATTCCTGAGGGGCCAAAGTGAGCAGAGGACGAGAAAACAAAGAGGAGGGAGGTCACTTTGGCAGAGGTCCCTTAGAGTTGGTTGTATCCAGGGGGGGAAACGACGGAGGAGAGTGGGGCGACACAGTCGTAAAATGTTCACATTTAAACATACACGTTAACATCTTCAGTTTCCTGGGATATAAAAGCCTTTTGTCAGTGACCTACGCCCCCCTCAAAAGTTTAAAGCCAGCAGGTGTGCTCAGCAGGGTCCACCACCGTTCATTTCTCATCATCACCGTTGGTGTCCTTGTGGAGGTGCGTTAGGAAAAAACTTTATTTGCTAGATTTTTCCCCGACTACCAGGTGGAAATCTACAGCAGAGAGCACGTAGGGGCTGTGAGAAAAGGTCTGTGTTCTGTCTTTGGTTAGTGTTTCATCCTCGCTCCGTCTCTCTTCTCTCTCACAGGCAGTTTGAGTGTAACGATTGCAGATTGACAAAAATGTAGTGACAACAGGGTGATTTTATTTCTCTCTTCCCCCCATTTTCAATGTGCATATGCATGTGTGTTTCAGTGGCTGATGTAGTGTGGATGTAGAGGATTCCGTATTTGTCTCAGTCGAGCTCCACAGGTTGATTCTGTCCTTCCTGCCTCTTCCATAATTAGCTTGAGTTTTCACGTATAGAGCCTCGACTGTAACACTGGATCTTCTGTCCTTTATGGAAAGGTTGTGTTGGTGGTTGAGTCAAACAAAAACATCGTAGGGCAGCCGGCTGTGTAGTAGAGCCTGACAAACTATCCGAGTGCTGTTTTCACCTGTCCTCAAAGTCCCTGTGGAAGCAGAGGAGAGGAGACAAATTAGTCCTGGATGTAGCAGAACAATCTTTAAACCAAATTTAATATCAGATCCAACCATCCATAGATAAATAAGTCATGTGTCATTCATATCTGAGTAGATTTTAAGGCACAAAACCATGGACTTTTGACACAATTGGTAAAAGGTACGAGGGACGTAAAAAGAAAACTGAAAATTGAAATTACAGCACTCTAATGACATTCATACAGCATCTTAGTCAGAAACAGTGTCTCTCTATTAAACTCTTCTTTAAAAGCTACTATGATTGAAGAGGTACAACTAAAAGATTACATCTCCAGCTTTACAAATTCTTCATTTTCTTCAAGGGAAAACACTTTTGCTCCATCAGTCTGTGCACAATGTGTGTTCATTTACGCTTCCTCATTTCCTCTCTCCTCCCGTAAAATTGCAATCATGGAGGATCGTCCAGATGTGTAAATACACCTTGAGGAAAGAGGAAGCTTCTGTACTAGTTTATAGAGCGATGAAGCACATGTGTATCCTTGTGGCTCTTCCTTGTATCCCTCTCTCACATCCTTGTTGGGACGAGATGAGATACAAGGAAGAAACACAATTAAGAGGCAGAAGACAACACGTTAGCATAATGAAAAATATCCAGTGTGATGTCAGGAGTCATTACAGCACTTCTGTAACATTACATGCAACTTTTCCTGCAAATACAAGGGTTGACAAAAAAAAGTGCATATACAGTGTGCATGGACGTGCACAATACAGATGTGAAGTGAAATCAGCGCTGGAAAAAATGCTCCTCCCAAAACAAGAAAAAAAACTTATTTCAAGGAATTTTAACTTGAAATAAGTGAAAAAATCTGCCAACAGAACAAGTGAAAAATGGCTTAGTAAGATTTCTTGAAATAAGATCTGATATTTAGAATCTTGAGATCTCAAAATTAGCTTGGAAAACTTATTTTAAGCTATATTTTTTTTCACTCAAAAATAGATTTTTGCTTTCATGTAACCTCCTAATTTGAGATGTATTAACCCTCCTGCTGTCTCCATTGACGGGCACCAAAAAATATTGTTTCCTTGTCTGGGAAAAAAAAAAAAAAATCAGCAAAAAAATTCCCCAAATTTCTGAAAATTTGCAAAACCTTCAGAAAGAAAATTCCACTAATTCCTTAAAAGTTTCCCTTGAAAGTTTTATTTAAAAAAAAATGCCCCAAATTTGGCAAGAATATTCTCGTAAGTATTTTCAAAAAATTAGTAAAAATCTTCCCAAAAAAATCCTAAAAATATCTAAAGTGATTCCATATATTTCAGTAAAACTTCTAATATTTTCTTTGAGAACATTCACATAAAAATCAACCAAAATCCAGCGAAATTTGCTGGATTTTGGTTGATTTTTATGTGAATGTTCCTAAGAAACATTTTTAACATTTCATTTTTTTCCACCAAAAAATGTTCAAAGATTTCCCAAAAATGTTGAAAATGTGGAAATCAGAAGTTTCACTGTGAAAATATATATTTTTTCCCCATTTTCAAACTTTAAAACAGGTCAATTTTGACCTGCAGGACGACACGAGGGTTAAACATTTTGAGTTATGTTGTAAAATTCAACTAAAAACAAGATAATTTCAAAATTGTTTGACTTAAGATATTTAAGATGCATTGTCTTAAAACAAGTCCCTCCATCTTGCTGAAATGTCACTTGTTAAATGAATGTATCTTAAATCAAGAGTGGGATGAGACATCCTGACTAAAAATAAGACAAATAGACTTGGTAAGATTTTGAGTTTCTGCAGTGAGGAAACAGTGTTAAAATATGCCGACCAGACTGGAAACCAGTTTATCCAGATTTGCTAAAATGTTAGTTGGAAGTAAAATCAAACGTGAGCTCAGCTGAAGCGTCACCAATAATGACTCACATTAAAACTGCATATGCACAACTAGACAGCACGGAAGGTTAACAATGAAAAGGCAGTCTGTCAGTAACCTTTAAAACAATAATGACTCACAATCAGAATGTGTCTTTGTTTTCGCTGCCTTTTTGTTGGACCCAAATTTGGTCATCTCACTGTGTTTCAAGTTCCAAGATTAGCTGCTTGATGGCTGTATTACGGCTCCTTTGAAATGAACCTCCACATATTGGTGAGTTTAGTGTTACAGTAACAGATAAAAGGCCGGAGAGCTACAAGTAGTTCTTTAGAGGGGACACTTCAGGCCTTTTGTGATTATCTAGCTTTTTTATTCAGTTATATATGGTCAAAGTTCTGAAACTGAAGTTAAACGCATGTTGAAGTTCTCCCTGCAAGTGAAAAGCTGTAAAATTGATCTGATCTGATTGACATCAGATTGTTTGCAGAGGCACGTTCTATAGCCTTTGTTCCTAACTTTGTGCATTCTTCACCTGCAGATTGGATTCAGGTTCAAACACATAGAGATGTATTTAAGAAGTTGACATTCTGAGTAAAAAAAAAAAAGAGAAAAAGGTTTAGACACAAACTAACCTTAGGGGCAACATAAAGGACAAGTATAAGATATAGAAGAAGCTTTATGCCAGCAGACATCTGAAACAGACTTGGAAAAGCCCAGGTTATGTCCTCTTTAAATTAGGCTTAATATTTACTAATATGAAAATAAATAAGAATGATAAGGATGTGGTCTATAGGCCAATGGGGTATTGTCAAAGGAAAGAAAGCAGTTACGGTACAAAATGGAAGAAGTGGTTTATATTGGATATTTAAGGTGTTATTTTATTGCTTTTTTTATTAAGATCTACTTGTTTCACATGAGAACAGACAAAAAGAAGTAAAATTCAAAGAGGTTAGGAGGTGATTTTTTAGATGAATGTTTACTTCACCACCTCATGGTGCGTCTCTCCCCGTCTCCAAACTGGCTTCTAGCAGCAGCTCCTCCAGCTCCTGTCCACAGCTGACACTCACTACACAAAGGACACAAATTACACCTTAGTAAACAGGCTGTGTCTTTATCTAAATAAACATCAAAAGTCAGTGATTAGAGGGACTCACCGTGCTCCATCACACAGCTGCCGGGCTTGGGGCTTTCAGCGTCGAGAAGGTGGAGGGAGAACTCGGACTTCAGGCCGTTGGGCAGAGCTGAACTCACCACCCCCCCCTCCAGAGGCTCGGCAAAACACTCGCCCTCGTCTGCAGAGCTCTCATCAGCAGACTCCTCCTCCTCTACCTCTGGGTCGAGACTCTTTGAGGCCTCTTCTGCTCCAGGGTTTGAATCCTGTGCTCCATCCTGAGTGACAGATGGCACCTGCTGATCAGTCTGGACACTGACAACGGGCTCTGCTTCTCGCTCATCTGCCTCTGTTTGCTGCTTTGGCCTTGGTTCCTCTTGGCTTGGCTCCTTTTCCTCTGTTAAACTGGGTTTTTCATTTTCTAAGCTGACTGGTGCTTCCTGCTTCTCCTGTTGTGGCTCCTCTGGTTGGTTTGGTGACTCCTCTGACGCAGACGCTAAGTCATTCTGTAGCTGTTCAAGTGCAGATGTTAATAGTTGCTGCTGTGTAGCTAAACTACTCTGGGGTTGATTCAGTTCATCCGAATGTTTACACTCTGGGGGCATCACCTGTCTACCGTTTTCTACATGACCTCCCTCCTCCTGTCCTTCCATGTTTGCTTCTACTAAAGCAGGCTCTGGCTGGAGGCTTTTAAGGACCTCTGTTACCCCTTCGGTGACCTGAAATGCTACAGCCTGCACTGGTGAGGAATTTGAAGGGAGGGCAGGTGCTTGTAAACTTGGATCTTTCACATCTGGGTCTAAAGATCTGGCTGTCACATCCTCTGTGGGTTGAGGTTTAGACTGTGTCTCTAGTTTGTGGGTCTGTGCAGTATTTAGTGTGGACTCTACAGGCGCTACAGGACTCTGATCTGTCATTTTACAGTCTATTGACAGAACAGGTGAACTCTCCTTCACGTCCTCTTGTGTCTGTTGTGTTTCAGAAGGTGTTTGAGATGTGGGCGGAGGCTGTGTCTGCTGAGTCACCGGTGGGTTCACGTCTACAGGCTTCTTTGAGGCTTCTTTAGTCTGACGGCCAGCTGCAGGTGCACTCGTCTGGAGCTTTAGCAGCTGCTGCTCAGGTGGACTCTCCACTCGGGTTACCATGAAAATCTTGTGACCTCTACCCGGGCTTGAGACGGATATACAGCGTCCGGGAGATGGAGGGGTGCCGGGAGGAACTGGAGATTCTGTGACAGTGATGCCTGAAATGACACTTGTTCCTGCAGCAGGTGAGGCAGGTGGGGGTGAGGACATACATGAGACACTGAGGGCCGACTGTGCAACACTTGCCTGGGTTTGAGGGGCGGTCTGATTTGAAAGAGTGGAGGGGTTTGAAGTGGAAGAAGACTTTGTTACCACTTCAGTTTCCTCCTCATCTTCAGTGTCGGAGTCTGACTCCAGGACCTGAGGAACACTTGTCTCTGAACTCGCTCCCGACTGGCTGCTTGCCTGTCCTCCTTCTCCTGTTGTTTCACCTCCTTCACCTCCCTCTTTATCCACTCTTTCCTCTGATGTTGCTTCTTGCTCCTCTTCTTCTTCTTCCCTGGTCCCGTCCTCTGTGGCGATTTCAGCCATGGAGGCTGACTGTCTCATCTTCTGCTCGGTTTCCTCCTTTTCCTTGGCCAGGATGAAATTTCTTTTGCAGCCATTCTGGATCTCAGCCAGCAGGGCGCGCTGTGTCTCAATGAAGCTCTTCACCTGAGAGACAAAACAATACGTCTCAAATATGCAGCACCAACAATAGCAGAGTGACAGTACCTTCCCTCTTCCCCAAATGTTCTTTAAAAGCAAAGAGTGCGTGTGCCCTGCTGGCCTCGGGGTGAAGAAGACCTTTGATGTCACTCCCCATCTGTCTCCCTTCACTACCTGCCATTCCTCCACTGTCAGCTATCTAATTAAAAACATCATTAAAACAAAGCAGCAGTGAGGTGTTATTCTGTGTTGTCAACAAATGAATAAATAAAATAAAAAAGAAAAAATACTACTAACACTTTCTGCCTTCTCTACCCAGTATGCAGCTCTTTAGAGACAACGTTCTGTATATATACCTTCATTTTAAACATACTTAGTAATTCCCTGGAACAACTGGGCACTATAGTTTTTAGTAACTGTTATTTAACCAGGAGTGAATTATTGTTGGGGTTTCATTTAAACTCTGGATTTGGTATTCTAGTGGGTATTTACAGATGCACAATGAGGTACGTAAGACTGTCTGCACAGTCAGTACAGTACAGTTATCTAATGCAACAGTGGGGCTCAGTGATTTGTTTTTAACCATTTTTTGGTCAACAATGGAGGTTTTTGGCACAGCACAATAAACGTCATCAGGCTCTGACTACACAGAAATTACTTTTTGGTAAGTTCAAGTCATTGTTGGTTTTGGTATTTTTCATGTGATTTGTTGACAACAGGAAAATTTGAATAACGTCAAACAACAGCCGCAAAAACACTTCTGGAGACAAACAAACGGAGCATAGACTCAAACACATGCATAATGTTGCCTCTTCTCATCAATCCCCTTCCCCATGTCTTGTTCCTATGCTTACAGTTTCTTTCTTGGGTTCCCGGTCGAGGTCGAGGCGCAGCAGAGAGGTGTTGACCTTCAGGGCGAGCGACAGGGCCATCAGGCCACCTGTCTTGATCTCGTTCTCTCGGAGGTCCAGACGCAGAAGCCTGGAGCTTTCTGCGATAAATTCAGCCACAGCAACAGCTCCTGCAGCAGAAATTACAGAAAGAAGCAGCAGTCAGAAATGCCAAAATCCAGCATAAAAACTGTATTGGAGGCACAGACACACACACAGACAGACACACAGACACACACAGACACTAATTCTCACCTTCGCATGACAGCTTGGTGGAAGCAAGACCCAGTCTGAGCACTGAGCGGTTGGCAATCAGTCCGTCTTTCAGCTTGTGGACGCCTTCGTTTCCGACTGAATTATGGCCGAGGTTCAGAGTCTCCAGACTCTGAGTGCATGGCTGAGGGAAACAATGTGCAGATTAGTTTCAAAAAATTCATAATTATGTATTAATAAAAACATATTGTTTAGAATGACAGTGGATAAATTTGTTAATGACATGATTTCTGGTCTGTGGTTTCCCTATCATCATTTTGAATATAGTGTGTGCTAATTCTGTTGTAGAGATGCTGTACATTAACTCAGCAAATTCTTATTCCCCTGTGTTAGAAAATGTAACAAAATATTATATACTGCATTTACTTTTTTGTCCAGCATACATCATTTAGCTGTATTAATTTCTGTCAGTGTTGATGGATCTCACAGTTATTCTATAAAAACCACATAGTACTTCATACAGTTTACCTTTTTTTTAATGTTTACAGTATGTGTTTATGAAGAAGCTTTTGTATTTAAAGTATGTACTAAGTTTTTTTTCTTGTGTGTTTATTAACTGAATAGTTTTGATATTATAAGCTTATAAGTTGGATACAGATTGTGTTTCCTTTGCAGGCTACAGTTTAACACCTCATGAGCTTCTGATTACCCCCCTTCTGTTAGCTACTGCTAAAATGTTGCTGCAGCTGCATCTAAAACACACACTTCTACGTAAAATGTTTCATTAACGTGTCAGAAATTTCCAGCTCTCTATTAGTTTTGCCACTGTGCAGGCTTGCTCTCCTCATATTGATTACTGTTTAATGCCCAGTGTTACTATGTCATTGCAATTTGGCAATGGGACACTGCACACCGTGGTTATTTCCAGGATTATGAACTGGCAGTCAGGACAATCCTGGAAGTTTCGTTATTATTATTGGTGGTTTTAGGGCATTTCTGTGCCCTGCAACATCTAACCAGTCTGAGCGGAAACACGCTCAGACAGATTCTCTTGGAAGAGCTCAAAATAACAGTATTAAATAAACCAAAAGGAAACCATCACGCTTTCTAAAAATAAGTGAACCACTGTGCTATAATTCTTCATAATTAACAACGTGAGAGTCTGATGGCCTAGTGAACTTTCACTCCACTCTATGTCCTGATGATTATTTTTATATCCATTTTATTGTTAAAAATGTTCTTATCTTATAGCTTGACAGGCATTCCACTCTCTATGTGAGTCTTTTTTGGACTAAAGGTTTGTACAAATGTCTTTTTTTCTTGGCTAATACTTGACTGATGAATTTGATGAGTTATGCAGACACACACACGTTACTCTATTTTGGAGTGATACATTTTATTAATAAAAAGGTACTTTTGTTGACAAATCTTCATTTTATGATAACAGTTTTGAAAAAATTGACAGGCATCTCTTGTTAAAAAGGAGCGAATAAAGTGGATTTTACGGCTAATTTTAAGCTTCAATGTATCACTGTTCATGTTGATAAAAGGGGAGTCTGGGGCCATCGCACTGAGTCAACAAAATTCAAAAATCAGACCTCATAAACCACCATCAATAAGATGGGAATAAGGCGATCAAGGAGCATGTTATTGATGCCAACAATGTTATGTATGACGTTTGTAAAACATTCAGTGGTGCTATTATTAAAACTAAACCACAAAACGACATTTGAAGACTAGAAACAGCAGAAAATGGTTTATCTTCCTCTGACAAGGTCGAGAATGTAATGACTCAGGAGAGTCTAAATGTAAACACTGGAGTAATAAAACAATAAACTGATGTCCCTCAAGGAAAACTGAGTGCAAGAGATAATGACGCTATCACTCAGTGACAGAAATGCGACCAGTGACTTCAGCAGTGGATTATCTGCTGCACACAGCTGTGAAATCAAACAAAGCTAAATTATGAGAATTTTGTTCGACCAGAACCTGAGCTCACATCTGTTCACTCAGTGAGATATGACAGCTCAAAATGTCAGCTATATTAACGAGGAGCGTACGTGGAAACATCCAGTCAAATCAGACGTCAGAGCAGCTATTTACACGGCACACGAATCCCTCACCCACACACCCCTCGCTCCCAGCTTTACACAAAGTGGCTGGATAGCAGCGTTCTCGAACAAAATGCAAATATGAGTCATCCATCTGTCTAGGTGACAATGAACGCAAAGTTCTCAGTCTTGTTTGGTCGTAATGTGATTCTCCAGGCATCAAGGAGGTTGAAATGCGGCCAACGTTTATGTTCTAATCAAGTCCTGAGGCGATACTGCAATCCTCACTGCCTCTGGCTGGATGATCATTTGTCATTACTCCAGCTAAGGTGACATTTTTTCATGGGTAAACTCTACAGATCAGTAAACAAACAAACAGTCATGCCCAGTGACTAAGCTAGACTTAAACTGTGAACACGTGGAAGTGGGCTAAGTTTCAGCTGTCAAACATGAGTAAGACCGAGATACAACACACAGCAGAGTTCTATTTTGATCTCTTCTCTTAGAGAGTAATGAGGAGAAAATTTAATTTTGCATCCCTTCGCTGTTAAACACACAGTCAGTGTTTTCCTCTTAAAACCACTGATGAGTGGTTGTGTGTGAGTGTGCAGACTGGTTTTATTGTCCCCCAGTGTGTGTGTGTGTGTGTGTGTGTGTGTGTACCAGTGCAGCAGCGAGGTAGCCCATGCCGTTGTGTGTGAGCTGGTTGTTCCATAGCACCAAAGTGACGAGGCCTTTCCTCTGCTCTTTTAGTCCTTCACACACGTAGGCCAGACCTGTGACGACACAAGAAACACAAAACAGGCAGAGCTGTTATTCATGTGGTTATATAAAAATATCGGTTTTAATAAACATCATGTAGACTAAAATAAAACATCTAATTTTAGGAAGCTTGGTACGTTACCAACAGCTACTTTGCAATCGTCCTTTCCCTATTACAGAAAGTATTTTTTAAATTAGTCCAAGTCACAATAGGACCTTGTTTCCTGCTGACTGCAGTCTAAAGTGTTACCTTTCAGGAAGAAATGCAATATATTCACATGAATGAGCACATAAAATGTAGCTGTAATACAAGTTTCTACTCGAGAATAACCAAAAAGCCAAATTTACTAGTATCACATACATTTAACATCAACATCACATTTTGTGTATTTGATCTGTCTTAAGTGCTCCAGTCTAAATCTGTTCAGAAAGCAAAAATAAGCTTAGTGTTGCATTAGTGCCTCCATAAGTGAAGTTTAAATATTTTAAAAAATTAAATGGAGAAAGTAACAGTCAAGGCTATGTCATAATCTGTCATAGGTCACACATCATTAGTTGGGGATGTTTAAAACCTGTTCCACAGCTTTTAAATAAAGAAGGGTGTTGTGAAAATATCAGATTAGGCCCAGTTACTTTACTGGTTTGTACCAGGAAGCAAGCTACAATTCTTTCTCTACAGCATTTGCATATGTGCACTTCATTGCCCATTTTATTTTCCTATTTGTTTAGCTCCACATTTGTTTCATTGCTTGTTACACAAGTTCTAATTATATGATTAAATGCTGCATTTGTGGCTTACTTTTGCTGAGGTTACATAACTTTCCCGCAGGGAACAATAAACTCTCGTCTGATTTTGTGAAAATATACTGAGGTGTTTGAATAACGAGCCAATCTCTTCAGCAAAATAATTCTGCTTGAGAAAATAAAGCTATAAAACAATTATGCTGCTGTATTACAGTGTTACTGCTCTCTATCACTGTTGTGTACCAGAGTCTAGGATGTGGTTGTTGCGTAGGTCCAGGATCTGAATGTTGTAGTTGAACTTGAGCAAGTTGCCAAGTTGGGCTGAGTCTTGCAGGCCATTGAGCTTGTTGTCTGCCAGGTACAACTCGCGTAGGTTCATATTCATCTTCAGAGCCGTAGCTGAGAGGAGAAATCAACGACAAAAGCAAAATGAGAAGTGAATGGTTGAAGATTCTGTGTTCAGGGTTTCATTAAAGTCAGGGCTTGGAAAGAAAAAAAAAGCCTCCTCTTCCCCTTGCACATCCTTTTGTATCACCTCCCGGGCGTTTTGCCTGTCTTACCCAGTAACATGAGCGGTCTGCCAGACAGGCCAGCGTTTTCCAGGTGGAGGACTGCCAGGCTGCCACTGATCCTGAGCGCTCGCGCTACAAAAGGAGCCGAGTGGTCCAGCAGAGGAGTGTTACGGGCATCAAGATACTGCAGAGAGCTCGTCTGAGGCGGAAACACCAAGAGAGGGACAAATTATTTGATATGCACAAGCTAAAGCTTAAATCAATCTTTGGAGGTGACTTCTGAATAAGGTGGCTGACACACTCAGTGTCCCCTACGCTGGAGTTGAACACCTTTGATCTTAATTCTCAACGCAATACCTGCGCTTACGGTTGCATCAGAGTCAATACATTATATATTATCCTCAAATGAGCAAATGTGAGGATGACAAAGTGTGTGCACACTGAAGCCCAGATAAAGGATACGGCAAACAGTTGTTTCGTCTGTTTAACCTTTTAAACCCATCGGCCGGTTTGGAGGTTTGTTATTTTATTTAAAAACACCAAAACGACAGCATTCTTCAAAAGAAGGAACTGAAGAAAGAGAAAGTTTGTACATTTTCCATTTTGCGTTAGTTCTTGTATCAATCATGTGTGACTTATTTCGCTGGGAAAGACAGTCAATTCTACGTTAAAAAAATGCTATATTTAATCAAAACCCTCATATTCTGCACATCTCAATTTAAAATATGTAAAAAAATTAACGTTTTTAACCGATTCTGTAAAAAACGTGAAATTCTGTGCTCAACTCAACCAGGAAGCCATTACTGACTCAGTTGACTCCATGTTTCCTTTAAATTTTTGTAAAATGCACAATCAAGGAAAGATCTTTTTTAATAGTTTCTTGCATTAAAACTGTGTCACAGAGCACAGAAGACATTTTAGTTTTCTCTCTGCTTCTGGCCAAGGTTGTGCAGTTTCCATAAAGGTGAATGACTTTATCTTACAGTGAAAAATGAACCCATTGCGAGGAAAAATGTGACAGGAGCAAATAAACATCCAGAAACTGTTTGGGGTTAAAAGGGTTAATCCAAGTCCTCATCTAAGGAATTCAAGGACATGAGTTAATTAAGATGTATTTGCTTTGCTGCAGTCAGCCCAGACTTTTTATTGACACGCTACAACACAAGCAATGTCCAAGCTACAATATATGTGTGGTGTCTCCAGGCAGGTCTTCATTAATCACCAGTCATTCAGTGCTTGGGGAATGCCTTTTGGTACAAACACCAATCAGGTGACAAATCAGCTGTTCACACGGTCAGAGTTATGATTACAGTAGGACTCATAAAATTTTGCACATAGTCACTGCATCCACACAAACTGTGATTAAGAATGTGTTATTTTTCCCTTTAGGATGGAAGTAATGAGCCACATCTAAACTAATAAGCAGGCCACAATATCAATGATAAAGACTGCAAAGTCATTTGTGGCTTTGAAAACAGATTAAGGTTGGTCACGGTGTTGCACTGCTGGGACACCACATTAAACTTCAGCTAAGCTAAATATAGAGAAATTTCACAATCTAGTGAGCCAAGATACAAGAAATAAAGCTTTTTCATTAAATGTTAATTTACCTACTTTGGTTTAGGATATGTACGCTTTTAATGTATTTTCTCCCAGTTTCCCTACTATACAGACAAAAATGAAACAAAACTTCCCGTTGGGAATCTGTTTTGAGTGATTTTACTGTCCCCATTCCTCTGACACACATTCAACAGTTGCTACATATGGTTTGTTTGATTTAAAAAAAAAAAAACAGCAGCTGTTCACATTCATGTATTCTCCAACATATATTGAATGCAAGGTGATACTGGATATGAACGTGTTTTGGTAGTCATTTATTTGTATTCTTAACAGTAATAAGTTAGGACTGACGTCAAAGAGCGAGGAAGCGAAGGGCAACCCTTATGTTTGAGCACTGACAGGAAACAGCAGTGCTGCATGATGCTAAAGATAGAAGACAACAAACAGTGGAAAGATCCTTTGTTTTTTCCCGTTGGGCACAAAAAAACAATTACAAAAGTAGAGAAAAGACATTAAGACAACCCGGCCACAGTCTGACCTTGAGGCTGTAGAAGTTTCTCACTAAAGACAACAGAAACACTCAGACCAGATGACTCCATCACACCTCTCTGAGTTTTCTGAAGAAAGAAAATCTTATAACAGTGGCGTCATCTAGTTAATTCTGTCATTACTTAACCTGTTACCTCCTTAGTACTATTATTTTGACCGGGGCCTCCTTTATCAGATATCAAACTGACAAAAACTCAGCCTTGTTGCTGATGGCAGTTCAGTGATATGTTTTTTTTTTTTTTTTAAATTAATGCGCATATTATTTCTTTTGAATAAGTTTATCTATCATTAGAATATTGTTCTGTTCTTAGGTGTGTTCCAGCACTTTTCATTCACTGTACTTCTCTGAGCTTAACACTACTTCTTATTGTTTATCATATTTATGTCATTAATTACATTTTACTGAGCTGTGAATCCTTTTTTAGGTGCGATTATGTGTTCATTTATCTTATAGTTTACTTTGTTGTGTTGCAGTTTTTTATTTTAACGCTCTGAACTTCAAAAAACCATCAGTGGGTTATCATAGCAAGAAACTCTATAAATAAGACGAATCATGGAAATTTTAATTTGCTGACAGTCCTTAGAATAACCTTGTCTGGAAAATCTATTAAAAATATAAGTGGTAAAATATCTATAATATACAGAGGCCCCATTTTTTAAAAATATTTGCAACAACCAGTGGGCACTTGGAAAAATATTTCAGGTTTTTTCAGATTACTATGATATAATTATTCAAAGAAATTCAACCTTCAGTTCTTCCCCTCTGTGTTTTTTTATGATTTATGGCATTTTAACTTTGCTAAATTTGTTAAAATGTTCTTCTAGCCATTGTTGTGACAGGATCAAATAATGACAGAAGCATAATGCTGTAAATGTAATAATACAAAAACAATTAGTACAATATGCTTATGTTACATGCAAAACGTATTCAAAATAAATAGTATTTGCAATAATAACAGTAACAGAGCTAACTTTTTGTCAGGTCAAACTGTGGTCGGTTTGTCATAATGTCTTTTCTCTACTTCTCTGCTTTTTAACATCTCAAAACCACTGTGAAAAGAATTGCTATCATTTTAAAGTGTTGTCTCGTATTTTTGTAGATCCATAAATAAATTAAATCCAATCTTATTCCCACCCTCTCCCTTTTTCTATGTTTGCTGTTATGAGCCAGTGCATGGGAGGATGGTGTCTCACCTTTCTCATCATGTGAGCAGCAGCCTGCCATCCTCGTGTGCCGATGTGCTTGTTGAAGGAGATGTTGAGATGTGTTGCTGACTCATAGTACTCGATCATGTCAAAGAGGGCTGATGCACCCTGAGAAGCACACAGAAAGAGAAACAGCCACCAGAGAGATTGGGAGAAATATATTAAAAATTACACGCTTTAAAAATAAAAATCCAACAGTTTACACAAATATCACAGTTGGTTACAGTGTCAAAAGCCTGATGTTACAAGGTACAGCCTGGAGCAGCTGTAGTTGCCACGGTAACAGTCCCTCAGGACAGGTGAGAACTGCTGAGGTGTTTCCATGAGGGCCTCAGGTGTGAGTAGAGATACTACAGCTGGAAGGACAAGTTCATGTGTTTGTGCCACTGTTTACTGTTGCAAAAAGACATTCGAGGTTCAGCAGGATTCTCAATAATATTGAACGCTTTTACATTCTAGATAAGAAACTAACTTAGGGCAGGTGAGCTGCAACCAGTGTTTGAAGAAGTACTCAGATCATTTATTTACCAGTACTGTAATGTATAACAAATTCATTGCAAGCCAAATTTCTGCATTCAAAATTATTTACAAATATGGAAAAAGATTATCAGCAAAATGTACTGGTTAAAGAGTAAATAACACCAGACTAACATATTATGTAAATTACATAATAAATTATTCATACAGATTCATCAGCAGTATCTTCATGCAGGAACTGGTTTAACTGGAGCTAGTTTTCTACCTCGTGAGTATGGGTACTTTAGTCCAGTGGTTCCCAACTTAGTATGCTTGATCTGTTTGGTCAGAAAATATTTAATTAAGTAAGTATCTGAGCAGTTAAAGGAAATATCTCTTTAGTGGACGTGCTGACAACGCAGAGACATCTCAAAAAAATGCTTACAGCCACAGCCTGACACTGCAACTACTTAATAAATGTTGTGGAGTAACATATTTCCCTCTGAAGTGTAGTGATATAGAAATATAGAGGAGCAGAAAACACTCATACAAAGCAGAAGTACTTTTACTAAAACCAAACTTAAATACTTCAGCAAACCACCAATGGCTACAACTGAAGACTATTGTTACTATATATTAAACTTTTTTGGTTCTGAAAAAATTTTTTTTTTAAAAATATAAATTTTCCATTCATGTAGTAAAGAAAAGCAACAAATGTTCACACTTAAGATGCTGGACTCATGAAAAGACATTTGTGCTTGTGAAGTGTAGTAAAAAAACAAAAACAAAAGCTCATTCATCATCAACAGGTGAGCGGGTTGTTAATTAGTCATTTCAGATGTATTCTAGAGGTAATATGATGACTGTCATATTCACTGAAGGCTGAAAAACGGTGCAAAAGTATCAGTCCTGTGTGAACTGTAGGGCACAAAACCATGTGAAGCAAAGAACAGATGCAGCACTAAACTAAAATATCAGGTGACGCAGGATAAGGTCAAAATGCGCTCATGTGATTAGACTGTTCTAATCTCATTTTGCTTTTTGGTAGAGGTGTGGGCGTGCATCTCTTTCATCTATTACTGATAAACTGACTACATAAAGGCGTTGATGACGCTGGAGTGGAGGTAGATCGCTGTTATTTAGTGGTTCCATATTTAAAAATTTGCCTTCAAAACATACCAAATATTAGCATATCTTACCAGCAAAGCATGCCACTAGACTGTTGGCTCCTATGAGTGGATTCTGTATTTCTTGTATTCAGTAACAATTAAAAGCAAAAAATCATGGATGGATTAGCTTCTGTGCAGCCAGCTTTAGGATGTGATCCAGATTAAAATATGAGTGCATGAATTTATCCTCCTCTAAGGCTGCTGCACAGTGTATCTTAACCTTTCCCCTCTGTGTGAGTGTATACGAGAAGACATTACTGAGTATACACTAGTGTGTTTATCTACAGGGAGGGGGGAGATGAGTCACATTTAGTGCAATAAAATCCAGCTTGTGATAGCGCTTCCCATGCCAGCTCCTCCGCACGCCTCTTTAAACATCTCTCTGAAACTATTTTTCTCCTTTCATCTTCCCATATCATTCCCAACAAGACGCCATAACTGCAGATATGAGTCTCTGTCAAATCAAGCCATCCATCGTAATCTCTCACACCCACTTCAAGAACTAACCCATCCTCCATCCTTTTCCATTCGTTTTCTGTCCCACCATCTTCTAATCTCAACCAGTGACACTTCCTCCATTTTTCTCCTTTCAGAGTGGCAGTTCATCTGAGCCCAAGGCGAGACACTTGTCTGACTGAAATGCTGCTGCTCTCTGGTGACTCAGTCACTGACTCATTCAGCCACTTCATTCACATTTCCGGGGAAATGCTCCACATTAGCTGAAAATAGTGCATACGTCACTCTGCATTTGTTTTTATTTCCTAATATTACAATCTGTTTTATTATGTATATGAACAGCAGAGTTGATTAAATCAAATGCATCTTGTTTTGTGTATAAATAACGAAACCTATGTGGCTGGACTTATGGATTTAAGGTTTTTATGCTGTTACACAATAACTTTAACTGTAATGAGGCTGGATTTCCTCTTTTAGTTGAGCTCTAGTGTTTTTCAGCACTGTGTGAAAATCACGGGGGATTAAGGAGCCCTTCAAATTCCCTCGTATTAATGGATATGAAACACTATGATCTTTATCTCTGCTTATTTTTGCCATCGCTTGAAATACAATCCATTGCTGCTGTCAGGTGACACTTCACTTTGATTGATGCTTTAAACTGTATCTGATTGTTTCAGGGCAGCTGGAATTACACAATAAAATGTTCCGGCAGGCAACTCTGTAAAATCTGTTCCACTCAAGAGTGGAATTTGTGAGCTGACCTAAATGAGGTGATGTATTTGTCACGGGCTGAAACTATTGTATAGCCTTTAGGCAATATGAGAGAACGCCCTGCACAGAATTACAAGTGGTATTAAAATGTGATCTGCATTTAAATAATAACAATAACAATAACAATTTGATCCACAGGTCTCTGCATTTACATCTAATAATAAGATGTGTTCTTGTCACCCTAATTGTACCCACATTGACTTATCTATGAGCATGGTGCATCCCAGGTTATCTGAAGCAATGCCATGAATGGGTGTCATTAATGGTCTGAACTCCGAGCAGTTTCTGTGTGCTTTTGCTCCTGTTAAAGTTTTACTCATTGTGGGCTTACTTTTTATTACAATATAAAGTCCTGCACCTCAATGGAAACAGCACAACCATGGCCAGAAGTAGAGAGAACTCGAATTATCCTCTGTGCAGTATAAAAAGTTGCAGTACAATTAATCATAAATCAGAAAAAAATGAAGGTTGAATATCTTTGAACATTTATTCATTAAAAAAATGAAGAAAAAAGAAATGAACATTTACATTTTTTTCAAGTGCCAACAGGTGTTACCTATACCTGAAAAATGGTGGCTCTACATACTATAGATGTTTGCCTCTTTACATTTTTAATTTGTTGCCATTTTTTTCTCCCATCTGCTCTGTGCAAACACAGCCTGCAGTTCAGCTTAAAAGTTGCTGAAATTTTTCACATCGCTGCTGGTCATAGCTCAGTGACTAATGAGTTCCTAGTTGTGCAAGAAGAACAACAGTTTCTTCTATTTTATTGTTTTTTTTCAGAATCTGGTTACTGCACACAATTTAGCGATTTTGAGGGAACATTCTGATATTAAGCTTAGAAGTTTTTCCAACAGAAGTGCATCACTTCTGATTAGTTAAAGGACTGTTACAAAGTTGAAAGTCAAGCTATTCTTTCTGTTTTTACAGTTCCTTAGTGTGTTAAAGGGTGTAATTTTGGTAATTTTTATAAAACATGCCTTTTCAACCTGTTGGCAGGTTTGGTGGTTAGAAAGGTTAGAAAGTTAGTTTGCAAATGGCTTTTTTGTGAAGCAAAATTTGCAAACTACTGCTGTGATTTATGTTTTTGTGTTATTTTGTGTTTTGCCCTGCTTAAATTATAGGGAAAAGGCAGAGTCCGGCAGACATTTAAACTAGCTGGCAAGATTATTTTCTAAAGTACTGATTGCATTTTTATCTGCTGACATCAAATCATAACAGGCACCTTGTCTGACTTATCAAATCACGTGCATGGACGTCCTTAATAACGTGCATGATATTACCAAATACAGGGACTGACTTTTAAAGATAACTATAGCTTTAATTCCTCTTTCCGGTCATTAAAAAAATACAAAAAATTGCATATTTAACTAATAGTCTGGAAATAAAGTGAAAGCTGCCCAAATATTGTCAAGTCTACAAGACTCTCTGAGGACAGAACAGGATGATAATTAAAAAGTCTTTCCAAGTGTGCTGAAAAACAGCAGGATAGTGACATTTAAATTATTTCTGTGGTTAAAGTGAAAGTACTGGCATGGCTTTGCCAGACAGGAATGAAATAAAAATAATGAGCAGTAATTAAAGTTAACCTTGCAGTCCTAAAGAAATTTATCATGAGTGACTCAGGCTAAAGGCAGAACTTGTGTGCTCTATGTGATGCAGCACTGTACAGAATATTTGGACTCTGTGTGACATGAAGTGGTCAGAACCAGTGTCCCTGAGCTCCACACTGCAGCTCTGTCTATCTGTGCATGTCTACAGCCCAAACATCTCTAATGGTGTTTACACAAGTGGACATCTGGGGTAATCAGAAAACCCATGACAAACACTCCATATCCTGCCAGTGCAGCATTAGTAGGAAAGATGATCATAGTGTGACTGAATGCAGAAAGCAACAATGACAGAAGGTCAATATTCACAAAGAGGCAGGACAACTTTAAAAACATCTTACATCTTCATCCAGGTTGGTCTGCTCCAGGTCTATCACTTTAAACTGGACCCTTTTCAAAATCTCCTCCAGAGACTCGCATGCTTTGTAGTCCAGCTTCTCACCTGAAGACCAGCACACACATTTGGTCAATCAGTGATTTAGCTGCAGTGCATACATGTTGCTGATAAAGGTAAAACATTTGTAAAACCTATCTTCCAATATGACATTCTAGGCTGCTACAGATTCCCACAAGCAGAATACATAGGATCGTGTATGACTGTTGTGGTGGTTTTTGGTGCTTACCTTTTAGATCCAAGCATTCATTTCGCTGTGTCAGGTCTTTCAGTTCCTGCAGAAACAAAAAGAAGGAACGTCAGGAGTTGACTTCTCCACTGAGGCAAACTTTTCACATGTTCAAATGTGCACATCACACAGGAGACATTTCAACAAATCAGTGCTGGAGATAAAACACAGATCTTGTGCAAACTAAGAAACTTTTTCTGCAAAGAAAATTATCAGCAGCACACATTAGGTCAAGGCACTGCTGGAATATTTCTCTACTAGTGAGTTTCATGAAGCACTGAAGGCGATTGCTGAGTGAGCCCTAATGATGGCAACTTTAATTGGAGCAGTATATTACATAAAGGACTATGTCATTTCTAAGACCAGTTTTTCAGTGTGAGTGGGACACTGATGGAAAGCTGAGACACAGGCCTTGATGACATGTTGGAGATGGGTTAGTTTGCATAAACTGCTGTTAAAGCTGTTGTCTACAGCTCTTCAACTAACACCTCACTGTGCCTGCTTTTGTCATTATCACTGATGAAGCTCTGCTACACCACTGAAATACTGCATTCCAATAAAGCTGCTGCACAAGAGAATACTTCCCTTAGTTCGACTGATAGAAAAATTTTAATACAAAGCAGAGGCAGAATAAAATGTTTGGTTTGCATTAGCAGTGACATAGCACAGCTCTGTTATGGCTCAACGTGTTTGGCAGATTGAAAAAAGGTTCTGTAATCAGAAGTATGAGCACAAATGTAGGAGTGAAACTAAACTTAAAACCACAAAAATTCATTTGGAAACTACAAAAGTACGTTGAGATGGACTTCAATATTTCTTCATTCCAGTGCTAGAAACAGTACATTTGAGGGTGGGGATTATGCTGTGTTGGCTGTGAGTCTGTGTAAAGCAGAGGTAACGCATATGTTCATGGCTAAACAATTCTCAAGACCATTAACCCTCTGAACCCCCAAACCCACAAGCAGGCTTGAAGAGCATGTTGTTTTTGAAAAAGAATCATCAACACTCTACCACTTATCAGAGCCAGAAACTGTGAAAACTGGTAGAATTATAAAATTTTTAACTTTTTCTTGTCATAAAACTAAGCTTAAAATTGTGTTATTTCATCAAATTTTCATCAATTCTGTGCTCCTCATCAACCACAAAGTGTGACTCAACTGTGACCAACGCTGAAGTGACAAAAATGCAGCGACTTAAATGGGCTAGGCTGCAGGCCAAAGCAGCTACGAGACAAGTATGAAAACTAACTAACTATAATATAAAAGAATAGAGTAAAATACACATCTGACAGGATCATTAAAATGCACGGTTTAAAGATACGGCTTAAATGTGCTTTGAACACTCAAATGGTGAGCCTGTTCTATGTAGGAGCTAATTCTCTGAACCTGATGTTAATGTGTGTGCATTCACTTTGGCCATCATTTATTCTGTGATGTAGTCCATAGCATTACCGATTGGAAGGTGAGAAACTATTTCTCCTCCTGCCCTGATAACACACCCAACCACCCACACAAACAAGAAAACATAGAGAGTGGTGCCCACAAAACTATGTACCAGCAAATCCCTCTCTCTAGTTGACTGCCCAGCCCATTCAGCATGAACTCCATAACCCCTGCCCTCCTGCCTCACTGCCATTACTTATGTGTGTGCGGCTGAATGTTGATGTTGGTTCAGTTGGGAGTTCATGGCCTCTTGTATGACTCAACGGGTCCCATAAACATAAGCATTGTGGTAAATGTCACATCTAAAAAGCTGTATTGTCACAATACGGTGAGCAGGAAACAATATCACACTAAATTGCGCCGATAAGAAGAGATAACTACACTAAAAATGTCAACAAATTCTGAATAGGATAGGATAATTTATGCCACATAACTAGATGTTACTCAGCATCCATAAGGTTTTGACTGTGTAAACAGAAGCAAATACACATTTGGGTCAATTTAACAGCAAGTCAATCTTCACCTACAATTACCATGGGCACCTGTCAGTGAGAATGACTTTATCAGTTTAAATTCCTCACTGGCAGAGCTGCCAGAACCCAAAATAGTACATGACGTACAGTGTGCCTCTGCATGAGTGGTGGTATGGGTGTGTGTGTGCTGTGGGTGGACAACATTAAGCTAGAGTTTCATTTTCTGATCTTGTTCATTAAATGCTGCGGTGATATATGGTTCTAGCATGTTATATGTACGCGATATATTTGTACTGCACACCACAGAGCCATGTAGTCTAAGGACCGCCTGCAAACCCCATTTACTATTAGCCTGAAAACAAGGAAGAAATACGACATGAGTTTTCATATGGGAAAAGACAGATGGCGATGTATGAGAAAACCCTCCCGTGGCCTCCACCTCCGCTCGAGAACAAGGCAGGTACAAGGTCCTTGTTAACGTGCAACTGGCTGCACCATATCAGAAAAAAACACAAAAACAGTCAAGGTATGGCAGCCAAAGTTACCGCTCTTCTAAAACCCTGATGCATGTGTGTTGTATATTGCCTTTTAAAGTTTAAAAATCTGAAGTTTACTACCAGAAAGTGTACAATGAGGACTCGTAACAAATACTGTTAGCAGTTTTACGATTACTACATCCACACAACTTCTATTTTCTGTGATTAACACCATATTCAGGTTGCTAATGAGCAAAAACACTACAGTTTATGTATGGCTTCCATTATCTAGATGCTGCAGTGGCTATTTTAACTGTCTACATCATGTGACCTCTAAATGCATCAAAATCAGAATCGAAATACTCACAAATGTCCCAGGCATGTGACATTTCCACACTTTATATCACTTCAGAATACAGCTAAGTGGTCACAAAGGGATTTATGTCATACTGTGAGTAGACGGTTCATCTCTTAAATTGGGACGCAGGTGTAGAAGTGCATGTGGTTGGTGCAGCAAAATATTTAGCAGAGAATTTACTGCATGTTCTTTTCAATTTATGACAATCTCATCCCTGATATACATTATCATACCACAGGGAAAGCATGTTTCTGCATATTCAGAAAAAGCAAGCTTTCTCACAGGCTGCGTGTGAGACATTGCATAATAGGGAAACCACTAGTCCCTGGGGGAATAGCAGCAGCAGAAATGTGACACAAGGCTACCAAGTGTCCAGGTTTTAAGACTCTGGTGGGAGTTACTGCAGAACAGGCATTCAACACGCAGCTGCTAAATAGTGACCCTTATAAACTCACAGACACACAAACAAACTGTAGGGCCACTGGCAAGGCGCCACGTGTACAATCCAGTTGGACTTAATAAAGAAAGCATTTAGAGTGAAAGAGGAAAAAAACAGTAAATGGCTGAGCACCTCTTGCTATAACTTGCCCCTCTCACTGGCCAGCCATTTGGTCTGTTTATGTGGCTGGTTACTGCAAGGATGACTAAGCAGAAACGAGAGGACCAGCAGACTACAGTGGTAGGGAGGGATGGAGAGAGGCCAGACGTCACAAACATGAGCAATCACAAAAAAAGCAGGACACGGCGGGTGGACAGAGTGGAGAAGGTGAGGCACCTCTGCAGTGACGAGAAATCGCAGTTTAGTCAACTGCCAGTGGAAATGTACCCAAACCATGAGACTAAATGAAGCTTACAGCAGCAGCTTTGCACAATGATGCGTATTTCCACAAGTAGCCGAGATGTTAACCCAACCTCTTCCTCTCAGCTGACCAGGCATGTGGGGATTTCTTTACGGAGTCTTTTGAGTCACAAACGCGCCACCATCTGAGTCTCACTTCCCTTCAACATCATCACTTGCAAACTCGCAAATCTGCAGGTACAAATGTGCAAAGCTCCAGTGGAGAGGCCCAATGAAGGGTTTATGGTGTGTGCTCAGCAGGAGTGACATAGCAAACAGGAGAAAGTGATAATGTGTCCGTGCTGCAAGGCCCAGCACTGCCAACTCCTTCATTCCGTCAGTCTGGCTGGAGAGAAACTGGTTTGGTGACAGCAGGTTCAAACACAAATACAAGGCAAGAAACAGGCTTCCATATGTTTGCATATACACAGTTATAAAGCATCAGCATTATCACATCAACCATTATAATTTCCAGTGATGGCTGGAGGCATTTAAGCAAAAGAAAGCTCCATGTCCATAGTAGAAAGAGGGTTGTACTTTAACAGGAGCCTGAGACATTAATACGAAACAAAATGCTCTCTATCATATTGTTAGCGGCCATTTTATTGCGAGAAGAGTAGTGGGAATCGTGCCCCCCACCCGGCAGACAGTGGAAATATTGTCAGCCTTTGCTAAAAAACAACAATTACATGGTCAGTTTTACTGTCTTCTGGCAGGACAAACTCACACCTCGCTTTTGAGGCCACAAAAATCAAGAATGTGTCATGAAATCATTGCTGAAAGGTCTCCTTAGTCAGACTGTATGCATGTACCATTGTCTAGTATCTTTCCAGCATCTTTAAGCCTGGGTCATAAATGGGCAGTAATAGGAGAACATGTTTTGTTTTGCCTACCCATTCATTCATGTTTCCTCTACTTTCTGCTCTAAAATGCATCTGACATTGAATAGAAACAACTATCACATATGGCAGCATTTGAACATGTTATCTATACCAACACAGTCAAGCATGTGCATCAATTCACATACAAAGGCACTTGGTCGGTAGAAATACAAAAACAAACAGCCCCGAGGCTTCCCCCACTGGATTTGAAGAAGTACTTATATAGAGGGATTATGGGGCACATGACTGTGCTGGCTAGCCCACAAGAGACGGCAGGAAAAAAAACCAAAACAACTCATGAACAACTCGCCTGCCTCTCGGGAGTAACAACCACCCTCAGGGGAAAAGGGAACAAGGCCCACCTCTACTGGATACTATCACATCACTTGTCCAGAGTCATGCCATGGTGCATCATGCCATGCCCTCAAACCACATTAACAAGCTTCTGAAGAGTTTTCATGACCAGAAGAAAAGGCTCAGGGTGTAATTCTTGGAACAAAATTTTGTTCAGCCTCACGAACAGGAAACTATGCAACTACAAAGGGCCTTTGGGTGGAGCTACTGGGACTTCCTAACTGTTCACAGGCTGCCTGTTCAGCTCTTACTTGGACAGTGCAGTCTAGTGTTGCCATAACTTGATTAATTTCATTTGTTGTATGTGTCCTAAAGCCTTCATACACATTTACAGTATCACTCGTAATATTCTAACCTGTTTTAATCAATACTACAGCTTGATGCTGCCAAATTAATATATTACACCAAAAGCCACATCTAACATTTATTCTAATTATTTATTAATTTGTAAATTATTGCATTGATTAACTGCTTCATCAGTTGGTCTATAAAATATGAAAAAAACTGCCCATTAAGCTGATGTCTTCAGATTGTTGGTTTTCTTACTAACAGTTGAAAATATGTAAGACTTTGTCAAACCTTAACATTTAGGGAGCTGGGACCAGTGTCTTTTTGCAAAAAAAGAAAATGTAATTTACAAAATTGTTTCTAATCAATATGCTGACAATGTGGATTGTTTTACAGAAAGTGAAAATGTAAAAAACATGACCTCTGACTTTACTGTATGTGAAAGAAACATAATTTGACTTTGTCTCTATGGATGGGAAGGTAGTGAGGGTTTTGCTGGGGGATGTTCAGGAAGACCTGCAGGGTTAGTACAAATGTTTGAGCTCTTTATACTCTCCCAATAAAGCCTGTTCTGTCAAAAAGCAGTTGTTGGCAACTTTATGGCAGCAATGCAAATACAAGGGCTGCCTGTAGAGATAAATTGGCCACATCGAATTATAGTAAAAAGGGGGGAAAATAATCAGGAGTTCAGCATGCTGGGGTTGTGATGACTTTCAGCTCTGACAACAGATTTAGGAGCGAATAATGGTGTTCAACTAAAAGTGGCAAATAAAATTATTTCAAGTAGAAATTGGCTTCCTCATTCATTAACGTTTCTACTTGAAATTTCTTCCAATTTATACTTTCAAAAATTTCACGGAGATATTAGCCCTGCCATTCAGCACCTTTCCTCTGACACTGTATCACATTTCAGCATCTTCCGTTCCCAACAAATACGAATCGAATTACAAAATACGCCAAACTATGTGTGTGTTCACCTGTCTTGTCATGCGTTTGTGTTAAGTTGGGCCTTACCTGTATCTGTTTGAGCACTTTGGGTATAGGTTTGCAGTTGAGTTTCTGACAGGCTTGCTTGTAGGAAGAGAGGATCTCCTCCACAGTCACATTCTGAGCTGCAAAACACAAATAAATTCAAAAGGTTAGGATTCATTTTATTGGTGTGGTTCTTTGTCCATATTTGTCTGTCTCTAGTATCAAAATACACATGCTCAAGCATAGACAACAATCACACCGAGTGAATATTGAAATGAATGAAAAATTCACCAAACATGTCTTGCTCATGTTATTTTCTGCATCCGTAAGTAGCAAAAATGTGTGTGATATTCTTTATTGTATTTGTACTTATTTACTTTCAACAAAATACAGCTGCACAGCTAACACTTACATGCCTTAAAGCCAGTAATCCAATTTAACTGTGTGTGACAGTGTAAGTAATAAGCATGACAGATTTCTTTTGATGGTTTCTTATAATTGTATAATATGTCGGGACGGCTGGGACAAGATCAAGGCAGTCTCCCTTCATCTCCAGCAACACTGAAGTTCAAACACACCACTTTAGGAGGCGTGTGCAGTTGGAACATGACCTTAAAATACATGCAAAATGCACAAGTGGCTGCGTTAACATGGCTTGCTGGCATACGTCGTCATATCATTAAGTGATGCCTATTAATTTTGAAAGCTTTACAGTTCAGTCACAGGTCAGACTTAGTTATGAAGCTAACATTAGTTTAACCAAGTGTTACGGTGGTTCTGACAGCCACCAGTGAACTCAAACAAATACGGTATCTGGAACAGATTTATATAGCTGTGAAACATTGCTGAATCAGTCCCGACGCCGTTTCTGCAGATCAACTCAGGATATCCCTAAATGACAAAAAAATTATCTCCATAATGAAGTGTAGGACTGGGACACACTTCCAAAGTATTCTTGTCTTATGTGACCTGTTTGTGTTTCTGCCTTGGGGAGCACTCTCCTGACAGAGAGGATCAGAAATTGTAGCCCCTTTACGGGCTCCCCTACTTAAGTCAGCAAAAAGGAAGTATTGTTCTTGGTTTGTGTGTGGGTCAGCCGCTGCTGCCATCCCAGACTGTTGCAGGGGCTAACTCCAGTCAGATGACTGGGCAACATTCAAACCCACTGTTCTGGCTGAGAGACTCAGCTGAGATATGAAGTGAGACACTCAAGCAGAGAAAGACAGAGACGGATAATGACAGAACCAAAGATAGATAAACAGGGAATATATGCAGGAGTTTGCATAGTTCAGGACATAAAAGAGTTACTACTACACACGGGTCGCTCTGTCTGTGAATCTGACTTTCACTGCACTCAGCATTTTGATTTCTCCCACCTAGGTGAGAACTTGTCTGCTTCACTGTTCAGAGCTTCCATCCTCGGTCTCCTTCATCTCCCACAGTGCTCCTCATGAGTTTAAATCACATTCTTATGTTCATCACCCTCCCCTGATATCAGCAATAGGGCATTACTAAGCCTGGGGTGAACCAGAACCTGCAGCAAGTATAGTCAAAACGAATGTTGAAACTTACCACTAGAGACCAATGCTACAGCAAGTCTGAAGTACTGTGTGTATGAGTCAAAATGACAGAGCGAGCCAATACCACATAAGTAGAATGAGAATGGCCACAACACATATTTTCTTTGTTTTCAGATCCAGACTAAACAGTCTCTACAACAAAAACCTGTCTGGACACTGATCCTGCAACAAGCCCTGCGTCCATACAATATATACATGTAGACACACACTAACAAAGTTTGACTGGATGAGGATATGCAATTGCATGAAGCTCTGTGTGCACAAAGACAAAAACATGCCTGTGTACTCCGTGTATGGGTTGTGTGTTCACGTCATTTTGTTTTATGAAAATCTCAGACACCAGAGAAATCTGAACGCACAAGCCATGTGAAGCTAGCCATAAAAGGTCATACCTTCGCTACTGATCAACAGTTTCCATATGACAATCTTTTAGCTGCTCCGCTAGTCTTTAAATATTAAGAAGACAACAGTCCAATTACATTTATTGCAAGCTTGAAATGCTTGTGAGTGATACAAAGAAGCCTAGCTAAATCACTTCTGGCATTAATATAACAAGGAGAGGATGAGTAATAATTATAAAAGTGTACTTTTACTGCTTGTTTTGAGTCAGTTTTTATGCCACTGAGGAATGTATGTTTTCTTTTATGCTGTAGAACACACCACTGTTAATTTTGAGCTACTCCATGTAATGCTTCAATGAAATTAGAAACATGTTGGAAATCCATGCTACCTTTCCCTCACTTCTGGTCTGTGAAGGACAAATATGAATCACTGATGCAGCAACAAAGATAAGAATCTTCATCTGCCTTCAGACCCACGAATGCTGGGCCACTACCAGGAATCAAATCCTGGGCCTTTGAGGCGGAGGATGGGAGCATCAGTAATGTTCAACTCATGCGTCTGTAACAAATTTCTTCACTCTAATTACTGCTGTGCAATAGAGCCAACAACCACATGCTGTGCAAATCCTGCTGTTAAAAACAGAGCAGAGTCCATGTTTGCATGAGGATGACCTTTCATTACCATCAAGCCCTCACTTCAGGCACCACCAATATTCCTTCCAAACCTTCATATTCCTGAGAGGTTGTGGAGAAGCTCACATGCACAGCGCTAATTGGTCTGCTGTAATGCATTAATGGCAAAGTATCCTTGTTTTTAAATGTGAAGTGTATCTATAAATGGCTTTGTGCGTATACATTTATGAATTCTGTTTCAAGATAAAACTGTAAATGTGAAAATGAACGCAAATAAATTAATGTAATCCAGGAATGGACAATCATTGAATTTGAATGTTCTACCTGTACCTAATAGAGCTTCCACACCATAGTCTGAAGACGTCCATTTAAGGTTAATTGTTTGCTTTTTTAAAAGTTGGTTGTAGATATGAGTGACAGCGTGCATGGTTGTCAGTTTCTTTGTGTTGGCCAGTGTGCGCCCGGCTTTTCACGCAAAGTCAGCTGGTATAACTGATGGGTGGATAGATTGATGGTATTCTAACAACAGACATGTTCATGTTTGTCAGCACAGTCTTGCATTTTGGGCTGCTTATGCACTCCTTTGCTGACAAGAGTGGATGAAAAAATTTATGCCATGTGAAACTTTGTGTCCGTACAGATGCAAAAAATACAATTTGGGCTTTCCAAACATAACTTCAAAGAGATGAGAAACAGCATGAAGTACAGATATATACTATAGTATTTCCTCAGCTTTTCATAAATTAAGTCACAGAATTGTGAACCAGATGTAAAGCAAATAACTTTTTATACATAAACATATCATTTTGCAATATGAATAAGACCTAAACGCTATCAGTTCTATAATAAAAAAAAATCTGTAATCCAAATGAAGAGAAAAGACAACGCACGCACCAAAATTTTTATACTTGTGTAGAAAAGCAGACACATTACTAGATAAGAATGAGGCCTTTACAGAGACTTTTGTCAAGCAAAGAAGTGGCACACTAGGTTTCTTCTTATGTCAAAATTGTGATGCTTTCTTTTTTGTTATCACATCTGCTTTTGCTCTGTAACCATGGTATGTAATAACTTGCTGTGATGGTTTCAAGGTGAATCTCTCCATCATCCATGCCAGCTGTCGGGTTTTCACTAATGCTGTTCAACTGTATCCTGAAAATCAGTCGTAATTAAATGCCGCTCTTAATGAGTACACTTTGGCAGGATGTGTTTTTACTTGACTCAATTAATCCTGATTTACATTTGTGCTTCGCCAACAAAAAAAGAAACAAAAAAACTTGACACAGCTCTGTGGATTTAACCTAAATGCTACTCCTACTGGTGTACAAGGGAGCAATCTTGTAAATTTGTACAGTACAGTGTGTGCGTTCCAGTGAACACCGTGTCCTTGGACAGTCGAAGTGTTATTGTGTAGAGTCGCTGTGGAGCAAGTGTGTGTGTAAATGTTTCCTGAGGGAAGGTGGGGTTTGGGGGTGGCGAGGGTCCCATGCTTACTACACAGTATTTTTACACATAGTTCATTCATTAGGGAAAGAGAGGGGATGACAGGGATGGAGAGAAAAACAACAAGGGCCTATTTGTTTTAATGAAAAAATAACCTAACAGTACTGCACACAATAGCAAAGAAAGCTGTGTAAGTAGACTTGTGTTGAACACCTCACAAGAAAACAAATACATTGTGATTATGTGAAAATAAACAGTGGAAAAAAGAAAGAAACAAAGACGGAGCAAAAAAGAAACAGATCTATTTATGAGTCAAATGCTGGTGTTAAACTCAGAGATGCAAGCTTCAGCCCTGCAGGATCATTAAGAGCTGAGCTACAGCTGTTTGCCTGCGGTTCTGCTTGCTCTGTCTTTGTTTTATTGCACTCCCTCCAGTGCTGCTGGTACATGTATGGAGGGAGTGGCAATGAGGAGGTACGCAGAAAGGGAGCAGAGGGAGGGGAAACAACTCTTCCAAACAACATCATTGCAAACCAGGTTAAGAGCCGATGATATGCAGAATATGGTGGCCTCTAAGGACAAAGCACACACAAGAAGCAAATGCACAAACATAACAGGAAACATGTTCCTAATCTAGAAATGCAACATATACAATAAAAAAGGAAAACTAAAAGGAAGTGCTCCAGGATGTTTGTGAGAGGGCAACAGGCTTGATTTAGATACACAGCAACATTACAGACAGAAAAGCTCTAAGCATTAACAACTTTTGTCCTTTAAAAAAAATCTAGTTGAGATATTTCCAGAACTTGAAATATGTGGGGGCTGACTCAATGAACGAGCGGCTATGTGCCGGGTTCAACCCCTGGCTGACTGGAACTCTGCTGCGTGTCATTGTCCTGCTCTCTTGCTCAATATTTTTTGACCATCTCCACAGCATTATCTGAATAAAAGCAAAAATGCCAAAGAAAATGGTATGTGTCCAATTTATCCAAATAATGCCTATGGTGAAATCTGCTCCACTGCTTTTGAAGATGGAATGATCAATCTGCCGGGTGAGACAGGCTAGCCGTCTGAGCAGCTAACATCTCGTTCCCAGAGATGACAGATGAGGGACGAGACATTTAGCTGGCTTGATATTTCAGGTGTGCAGATGACAGGAGATGGGGAACAATCTCTGCTCAAATTCAGTGAGTCTACTAAACGACACAATCAAACAACAAACCCTTTTCTCCTCATTATTATTGTTGGCCTTCATCCACAAAGTAGCAACAAAACCACACACTAAATCAGAGGCTGTTGCCACTGTTGAGTTTGTGGGCAAAATGAAAAAAACACAACAGCACCTAGCTTGCTGACTCGGATAAACAGAGGTAAACGAGGTGCTGCAGACTTTATGGTTAAGAATGATGTTGCACTGTTGACCACTATACTGCTGGTGCAGATTTAACCTTCAACAGAGCAAATGTTTTGAACAATATCACCAACAGTAGGCTGGAGGAAAGCAAAGTCCCCTAAACGATAACATCAAAAAGCATGCTATACAGAAATTGTTCACAGATGGTGTTTACAAGCTGACAAGTGAGTTAAGCTGATCAACATTATGCAGCTCCAGCTCTGAAATTATTTTCCTCATTTCTAACCCTCACACAGATACTTACTTTGAGTCATGATTTAGACTGCTCTAAAGGTAGTCATTCATCATTTAGGTTTTTGATGAAATCAAAGTGAAATCAATGCTACTGATTGAATATTCTTTCTGATATATACCAATAGATTCACCAATTTTCTCATGGTTTATGAGTTGTAGCACCAGAAGTGTAAAAAAGACTTGGTGGCAAATCAGGACCAAGCATAAAAACATATTTATGCATTTTTACCAACTAAATGCAACACATTGCTGACAGTTTGCACTATTGTAACTGCATGGCTTTGTTTAGTAACATTACTAATATAGGACTCAACAGGTTTGCGTATAATAGTCCATTCCCTAAGCTCAGAATCTATACCGGTCATAGAGAACATTATTAGGAAAAGGAGTGGTGAAAGGGTGGTGTTTCTTAGACACGTCATCAAGTGAAAATCATTTTTATTGTACTTTGTGGATGCTATAAGCTTGGAGGTGTAAAATAAAACCTGGTAAGATATAGAGACATTCACTTCTGCCATTCTTCAAGGAATTTAAAGATTTACCTTTACTAAGTTCTTCAATGAACTGCACCTGTTTCAGCCAATTACTGCAGCTTAAAACTGAGACCAGTGTCGAAGTACTTTAAAGTACAATGAAACTGACAGCTGCTTGATGCTAGCCCCGCCTCCCTTCCCCCAAAATAGCTGGAATCAATCGACTAAATAGATTTTTTTTATTCAAAGTCCTTATGCTTTCAATTGCTTAAGTGTAACTCACTAATAAGTGTGCTGGAAGCCAGTTAAGAAATTATTGCTCTATTAATAAGATTAAAAGGCTTTGATGTCTGCAGAGCGGCTGCTGATTGACAGCTGTGATTGACAGTTCACTCGCCTACTGCTCCCCCTGCCTCCTGGCTCATGCTGGTCTCAGACTTTAATTTGTCTCCAGACATGCAGACCCATTGTGTTTGGGAGTAAGAAGTTTGACCAACAAGACCCTCGGTGGATGCCATCACACAGCGTGTTGGTAACTTTAATGTTTGATTACGACTTGCTAAAGTGGCTAATGGTAGCTCAGTTGCATCTGTGTTAGAGAACACAGCCAGCTGGGTTGGTATCTTGGGGCGAGGAAAAACTGCAGGCAACAGAGGAGGTACACCTGCCATAAATTAGAAATCAATTACTTAACCTGAATGACTGGCAGAGTTGCAACAAGTACAGGCACATATGTTTAGAGGAGAGTGCTGTACTCAGGAGTAATTCAAAGCTTTCACTGTTCAGTCATCAAAACCTGCTACTTCACTTCCACACCTTAACCGTCCTCATGCTACACGGTGAGAGCTGACAATTTTCTGAGCAGGTACTGCAAACAATATACGTGAGGTTAAATCCGACAAGAGGAATTATTATTTTGCCTCAAGTGGTAAACACCTTTCAGCATAGTGCAATTCAATGCAACATCCATTCATGTCTTTCCAGCTGCCTTACCAGTTTAGGGTTCTGGTTGGAGACAGCTGGAGGCATCCCAGCATGCACTGGGCAATGGGCAGGTCCCTTCTGGAAAGGTTACCAAGGAGAATGCCAGTAAATGTTGTCAGAAGTGCTTGGCCAGCTGTGTGATGACAAGGGAACCTCCTGACAGGCCCTTTTTTCATTCTTGACATGAGTATTTCTCACTTTTCACGTCAACAACTAAGTGCAACATTATAAACGTTCTCCGGGAGGGAATGTCTGTCTTATTCCCACTTTTAAACACAATCACACCTCACTCATCAGTACGACAGCTCGGTCTTTGAGTGTGACCGCTGGGATCATAAATACTTGACAACATATTCATCATCATACGAGCTACTTCTTTTCCAAGCATAACTGGGCTCTTACTACGGTGCCCTGTAAGCAACACGTTTTTTTTTAATCTGCACCAATACATTTATTTGTATGTTAGTTATTCTTCTGTTAAAAAAAAAAAAAAAAAGTGCATTTCTTTTAATCTTGTGGTTATTAATTTTCCATGTTGCATTTTCGTTTTTAAATGTAGTTTTCATGTTTTTTATGACTCCCCATAATTCAAGTTAAAGTCAGCAACAAGCTGTCTGAACTTAATATTTTCATGTTCTCATTTCTGTTATTCTCAGTCAGTATTTATTTCCAATTACCTAGAGTAATGCTGCCAGCTCCTCAAATCAATTTAACATTGTGCCATTTTTTTATTTTTAATTAACGCTGCCTAACAAGTCTTCTGGCATGAAAGGTAGCACCTCATCAAAAACGGTGCATCATTATTAGATGCAGCAGATAAAATGCCAGACATTTCTTCTCCTTTGTAGCTGCACAAAATCATAGCATTGCTGCAGTCAAAGCCTCTACCACCGCCCACAAAAGGTCAGAGCGGATCGACCCACAGAGTGCCCACAGTGTGAGCGTGGGCTTTGGTACCAGACTCAGTCAGTGCTAGTCTTACTGGGACCAGTAAACGAACTGGTGTCTGAATACTTACTAAGTGATTACCATCATCATGACATGCTATTGTATGAAATCTATTATATTAATGTCATGTTAGGATCTGTTTATGCTACTGATATGATGATAATATAACAAAGCAATAACAAACTTTTAATTTGTAAGTCGCTTTGTTAACAAAAACTAAAATAATGAATAAATAATTGGCACAAGGATCTAGAGAGTCATTCATTCCTTTCCTGGTTTGCTGTTGAAAATAGATGCAGTGTGACCAGAAATGTGGTCACAGCAAAATGTGTATCAGGATGATTGATTTTTGTTATTTTTTGGGTTAAGTCACAGTGAAAAACCAGCCACTGCAACCAAGTCTTGTAATGGTAGGACAAATCCTACTGTTGATTTGGGCATTGTGTTGGCTAAAAATGTTGTGTTCATATAACATATGATAAGTTGGTAATATAATTATCATGACAGGCCTATTCAAAGGTCCTGTACTGCAAAAAAAAATCTATGAAAGCTACTTACAGGGCCTATCTGAACTGCTGTAAAGGCATGTTAAGTCTGACTCAATTTCCCTACATGTCACAGTCTATATATCCTCTTCATATTTGAAGCTTCGTATCTTCATCACTCATTCCTACTCTTCTTGTAACTGATGTGAAAAAAAGCACGAGCACATCGTCTGCAGATGGTGTGCTTTCTCCCTTCACTCCAGCAACAAGGAGTCAACAAGCAAAGACAAGTGTTCGCATGTGTGCAGAGAAAGAGGCGACACTATTTGTAAAGACAGACAGCCGACTGAGAGATCTGGCACAAAGAGGGGAATCCACTCAACATGCATTGACCCACATAAGGTCATGAAATTCATCTGTATGACATGCCTACTCAGACAGGGTTCACTAGCAAAGAACGTTACGGCATGCTCTATATGTAGAGGGCTTTAGAAAAACTTTGGCTGCGACTTGGAATGCAGTGAAGACTGTACCAGCCTCAGCCAAACTCCTGCAGATAGACAGCTGACCTGCCGTCTGTGCACATCTGGAGCTGCATGGATAGCTGGCTGAGAGTAATGTTAGGTTATGTAACAATAAACTACCATAGGACAGAGATCAGAAAAGGTTGTCGGTACGTTAACTGATTTTCAAGGTACTTTTCTTTGGACCAGTTGTTAGGTAGCAGCCAAATTTACCCTGCAAAAACTCAAATCTACATCTCTTGAGGAGATTAGTGTAAAATGTAAAAAGTGTAAAATCTCTGGAAAGTGGTTGTCACCTTGAGTTGATCATTTAGATGTCATTTAATATGACTAATTGTGATTGAAAGGTAACAACTGAGAAACTAGTGTTTACACAATACACGCTTTGAGAGGAAATGATTCCCAGCCAGCTAGTCAAAAAAAGCTGTGCCAATGGAGAGGATTGGTTACAGAGCTCAAAACACATGGAGGCCATGTGTCCAACTAGCAGAGCTTAGATGAATTCACACCATTTAGACATTTCACTAACATCTTCAGTAGTCTTTAGGTGAACTGTTGCCCCATTGACTGAGTCCAATCAAGTGTAAGAGTGGCTTACATTGTCAGTCAGTCAGGTGTTGTACAGTTTGCATATTCATGCTGGTGAATAAAAAGCTAATGCTAATGTGGACGCAAATCATTTCCCCAGCTTAACACGTGGATAAATATATACCTAAAAATACTAGTATGGATGCATTTTGATTTCACAGTTACTTACTATGGATGTTGTCTGTGAAACCATGAGCATCCCATATACTTTCAGGTGACAGGGCTTTCACATGACAACAGCGACGTATGAAGTAACATGCCAAGCCTTCAGGCAAACTTCCAGAGATGGGTGCAAATGTTGAGCTCGTGCACACAAGTGCTGCCAGCTCCTACTTAACATGCAAGTGCCAGTGTTCAAAATAGCCCCCCTCTCCCAGTCTGCAGTCCCACTCCCTGCCATTTCACACTGCTGTGCCGTGGATGGTGACAGTAGCGTCATTCACACATGACAGCTGGCTGCATGGTTCATCAGAGGTGGGGCAAAAAGACAAGGCCTGTGGCACCGCTCCTGTGTGCTTGTAAAAGTCTGTGTGACAAGAGGGTGACAGGAGGTGAAATACACAAAAGAGATCAAAGTCTGAATTTGAGCTGCCTTCTGCTTAAAGGCGAGCCATGGGGTTTAAAATATCGCCTAAATCATACTGTACTAGCACAGGTCTGCACAAGAGCAGAAGATCACAAAGAAGCAAAGTAAATTTGATGGCTTCTAATGATGTGGCTTAACATAATGGCACGACTAAGCAGCAGTGTGATTATGCAGAAACACTGGAATTTATTCCAAGTAACTGTGTGCTGATCAATAATTAACAGAAAGCACTCACGGCAGACTGAGACAGAATATGAAAGACAATTACAACACCTGTAAAGCACAGGCTTCATACAAAACACACATACTCCTCACAATGTTAGTGACAAATTTCAGGTCATTGTACAACACACACCTCCACTGTCTGAGGTTTGTCTGTACATCACTGCAGAAAAAGTAACATATCATATCTATGTGGATGTCATGCTTTTGCAATAAGACATTATGGCTGTCTATCAATAGTAGCCAATCTCTTAATACTTGTACTTTGATGGTAAAAAAAAAACAGAGCAGCCATTTTAAAATGTCTCCCACATGAAACCAAGCCTGTGTTTGAGAGAGAGAAAGCTGCCGGACCAGATGGAGAGAGACATTATGTGCGAACAACAGTTGTATGCGCTATTTTTAAATGCTGGAACATTTTGAGCGACATGTAGACAGTGTGTAGGTAATATCTGTCGCCTCCTCATAAGTGAGAAGAACAGGTATGGGAGGGAAGAGCAAGGAATTCCTGTTTGACGAAGACAGAAATCCTACGCAGACTTTTGGACCGGAGAAACAGTCACGAGACACCAGCCAAAAGATGGCAAATTTCACTGAGAATGATATGTCTTTTCTACCATCTACAATGAATCACCAACCTTCTTAATAAAATTATTGTGGTTTAGGGCTACAGTGCAGACAGACACAAAACTAAAGGGGACAGTTCAGCACTAAACAAACAGACAAATGCACAATTTCTTTCACAAATTTACGAGATGAGCAAAGAAGCATATGTAGCTTAGACAGGTAGGAATGCATAATAGATGAATGTACAGGTAGCCCAGAGGCATGATAATGTCAGCAGGTGTTATTGTATCACAGACATATCATTATCAGTGTTGTCGGTTGGGGAAAAAAGCAACAACTTTGAAACAGCGTCATCATGACAGTTTATTTAGGAGACACCTATGTTTGCAATACCTAGCAACATTGGAGAAAAGCTGTTTGATGGCTGAGAAAATTCCACTCTGCTGTTAGATCAGGTTTTAGTTTGTTTAAATAACAAGTTCTGATCATGCATTTATACTGCCATAGATTATGGAGCTGCATTCATAAGCACAGTCGTTAGTCATTCTAAGACAACTATAATATATATTTAAAAACTCAACTTAAGTCATCAGTTCTAAATCCAAGGCATGTGATTGTCAGAGGACACAAAGCAGGGAAAGTGCATAGCTCTGTTACCAACAGGACGAAAAAGCATCTTATCACACAAAAAATGTCAGAAAAAAAAGCATGCCAGAAAAAACAAACAATAATTATCAAATGTATTATGCTTTGATCAGATGACTTTCTCTGTTGGTCTAGAAAATCCAGTGCGCTGCTCGTGCAAACTGAACTAACATCTAGGTTTTCAGGGCCTTTGTCTGTGCTCTCCACTGAAAGCTTTGCTTATCAGTTTGTAACTTGGTCCACAGCCACAACAAATAACATTTCATGGGTCACAGAGCCTGTAAGAGCCTGGTGCCAAGTGGGCCTTGGGTCTGATGACACGAGACGGAGCTCCATGCAGGCCAAAGAGTTTGGTTGCTTGTATGATAAACAGTTCCTAATTCGAAGGTATTTTGTGTACAATGCAAGTAGTAGACTTTAACTTACTTTCACACAAAGCTGAACTACAACAAAGCTGCAAGAACTTCCCTTTATAATACTCATTGTAGTTATTTATTTTTCTTCTGTGGTTACTGTGAAAAACCTTCCTGTATTATAACTTAACAAAAACTCTGCATTACTGAGTGTTTGCAGTGATTGGTAAGTTTTACAAAATAAATGACATAGATAAATGACTTACCACATACTGCGGGTGTGATTCTGCACTTTTGCAATTACATGCATTGCTGACAGAAGAACAGGCTGCACCTACACTGATCTGGCCGGTTAGGTAGGAGGAAAACTAGGGGAGGAGAAGCAGAGGGAGGAGGGGAAGCTATGCAGCTTGTTGGGAAGTTTAGGAATCTCAGGATATGATGCAGTATTTGCCCAGGCCTGGAGGGAAAGAACAACCGTCCCTCAAGTCTCGAATATGAGGCAAAGGGGAAGGGAAAAAAAAAAAGAGTCTGAGGGAATATTATCTAACTCCGAAAAAAATTACATTAATATACTTTACTATGTTTGAGAGCATGTGTACAAAATTTAGCTCTTCAGCAAAAACATTACAAAGGTGGCTTCAAGAATTGCTGCTTGTCAGAATTTTTTTTGGTTATTTATAGTCACATAAATTGCACGCTAGCTGATAAAACAGAAGTGGACATCAATTTTGGGAGATGAGCATGCCAAGAAAGCAATGGAAATCTGACACCCCAGCTGGTTACTATTGTTCCCTCCTGAGCTCCAGGTGTTTATTTTAAATGGCAGAATACATCACTCCTTCTCTGGCAGCTATTAAACCTAGGATTACTTTCTTTGCAAATATTCAATACAAATCTAACATATTCCTTCTTATGTTCTTACCACAGTAATTGTATATGGATGAAGCTCTCGGCTCTGTGAGCTCATTTCACTGTTATATTTCTGACAGATGAAATAAGACAGGCACCCAGCGAACCTGACACTAGATCTGCAGATAAAGGGCCTGGATGGACTGGGGATCTATTGTGGCGCTGTGCTCATCCCTAACAAAGCCTGAGGAGCGTTGCATGAGATTCAGACAGTTTCGCAAAATGGCTGGCAGAAGCAAGACTAACAAAAGACATCCAGGTGAATTTCAAAGCTATATGAAGTTTATTATTGACGGAGCAGTAATTTCATGACTTTTGGAAACATGAAACTAAAAGGTATGTGGACCATAAGAGCAACTATTTATTAACCTCAAATATTAATTATCAGCTTGGATTTCTGTGAAGAAGAAACATGAAAAAAAGTGGAACTGACTGCCATCATATTCTTCCAATATTAAACGTACGTGTGCCATCAGATTTGTGCCTCTTTTCACAAGAGATAACTTTAATCAGTAATAAATGGGTTGTACTTACAGCATATTTTTGTTTATTCACCGATTCACACAAACACTTGAACGCCAATTTTGGTGGAGCTGCCCTGCGAGTTGCTTGCCTGCCGCTGAGGGTTGGTTCAGTGTCTTGCCTCTGACACGCGAAGAGGAGCAGCCAGGAATTGAACCGCCAACCCTGCAATTAGTGAACAACCCACTCTACCACCTGAGCCACAGCGAAATTACACAGTAGGCCATTTTAACCATTATCTTCATCAGTTTGATAAAAAGCAGATGTTTGAGTAATCTGACGGCACACTGACTTTTCAAAACATCACTGGGGGTGGCCCAAATCTGAGCAGTCAGAATTCATGCAACTTGTATGTCATTCTAGATCAACATTAGTCACAAATCTGTGTTGGTGGGAGACACTCAGAGAATACATATATGGAAGACAACTGGAGGGAGTGACACTTCTGTACAAACAAACCTCAAGAGGCCGTATCACATCCGTCTGTGTTTGAAAGCATATCAAAACAAAATCTGACTCCTTCTCCTCATTTTCTGCTGGCTGCAGTCCATATTAACTTCTAAATTAAACTGTAAACACTGACATAAATGACTTCCATGTTTAATTTGCTATAACCATGTGCTATGTGTGACTAGAGACAAATTATCTAGGAAAATTCCCTGAGCGCAATTTTTCTGACAGATATTGCAATTTTATTTCAATATAAGTTTCCGTTCAGTATTCACTGTGCAATATAATTAAAACGTGATGGAGCATTACCATGTGAAATACCATCAAAAGCATGACTGTCAATCAAGGAGGAATGTGTAAAACCACTGACATGATAGTCAGAAATGCTGCACAGAGCATGATATAAATTGCAGCTTGTGTGATTTGAGTGCCTGAATAAAATGATGACTGCACTATGCGATTCAAATGTCTAACACGTCGCTGAACAATGACAATGAAGATGGTAGGACTGTGTTAAATGCTTCAAAACGTAAAGATGACAAACAAGATTACTTTAATACAGGGCTGCAAGTACAAAATGTTTTCACTATTGATTATTAATGTGCTGATTATACTTTCTGCCAAAAAAAGTCCTGTATAATTAGTTTAACAAAAATCACAGTAACTAAATACCTGTTAATGTCCAGTGAGCAGGGAAAAAGTCAGACAGTCAGTTTACAATCATGCAGGACAAAGAAAGTCATAAGACTGTCATATTTGAGAAGCTGGAAGCTGCAAATGTTTGACATTTTAGGATTAATATGTCATCAAAACTATTGCCAACTGAATTTCTCTTAAATACTGTAATTCAATCTACCTCTATTAATTGTTCTTCCATCATATAAACATATCAAAGTTTGAGAGTTTGAATTCCTGCAGTCCAAATTGTTCTATCAGTAACACCGGGCTGAAAATATGTTTTAATGCATTTAAAACCTTAACATTCTCCATCATGTGAGTAACTCCACAGACTTCCACTGCCTGCTTGCTGCTCTGTCAAAAGCACAATCAGTTGGACCTTTGGAACTTAAATAAACTACCAGATAAATGTGCTTGATAAACAATCTAAACCCACACCACCGTCACCTATATACTTCACTGTGCATCATGTGTTTCACAAGGGCCCAGAAAACTTGGCCAACCTGGCTGGACTTTGTCCTCCTGGCTAAAGATATTTCATGCTCAACTTACAGTCAGACTGGCTGCCTGGCATGTGTGCTGCAAAGGTGCTGTAACTGATACAGAAAGTATTTGGAAAAGCAACAGTCTGAGAAACTGACACAAAGATGCAAAGTATTTTGATGATGTAGAAAAGCATGTTGCTACATTTTGTGATCAGATGAATGACAGAAAACATAATTATCTGTGTGAGCGACTGATCATTTGCAGCTGGGGTGTTGACAACAATGGAAATTAAGATGAAAATGAGACAGTATTGTTCATGCATATTAACATTGTTGCTTTTGTGCTTCTCTCTACTCCCCATCCCCCATCTGGACATCTCGCATCACTGACCTCTGCCTTAGTCTGGCCTACATTTTTGGTTATATATGCCAGGAAAAACAGCAGGACTCTCAATGTCCTACCCTTAATGCCACACAGGTCACACCACACTGAGACTGTAAAGGCCGGCACTATACTTAACACAGTTTGTCATCTTCTCAAACTGAAGTCATTCTGTATAACTATGTAGACTGCTGCCACAGTGCTGTGAGCAAACCCCAGCTTTTACAGTCGGACTGTAGGCCTGTGTATTAAATGATGTGCATTGTCCACACTAGTTGAGGGAGTGCGTGACTCACGGTCAGATCATGATCACACATGACTTTTCCAGCTCCTCCAAAAAAGACAAAGATTTAAACATGAAGCTACTGAAAACCGAAGCTAAGTAACTCTGCTTAAGACATAGAGTGCAAAATCTAAACACACACACATACAGTAAAAGCAAATAAGACCTGCTACCAGCTAATCAAACTGACATTGTAAGGCCTGAATCAGTAACAGGAACAAAAAATAATAACAGCAATAAAAACGGGTAAGGAATGCTTTCATTTGATAAAAAAAAAAAATGCATTTCATTGTATTTGTAGTAAATGCAGAGACTAATCAATACCTAAATACAGTTAGCATTTCATCTGGACTGGCAGAAAATTATCTTACTTTTGCACATACGTTTCATTCATGCACCATGACTGAATACTGTCTACTGCTTTCTAAGTGTCTGTATGCATCTGTGTGTAATTTCCCTACACATCAGTATTCCCCTCATATCCAACTGTCTGGTTTAATTCATGCTGCTGTTGTACTAAATTCACCTCTGGGGGATCAACAAAGTTTTATCTTTACTTACATAAATGGCGTTTGTTGTAAAACATACACATATTAGCTGGGGAACTAGGTGTAAAGGAGTAACTTTTTATTTCATTGAAACCTTACATATTGAGTTTCCTATGGGAACACAGCAAAGGCAGTGCTGTATCCTCCATGAGTTTCCCTCAACGTGTTTTCAATGAACAGGAACCTACAGTGGAAAATAGCACACCTCAAGGAGTGCTGGGATTTACTCACAATGCTGCATGCAACACTGCACAGGCCTGGGCCTATATAAATATATTTATTATAGTTGTACTTTGAAAAAAAAACTGACAAAGCTTTTATTTAAAGTATTTGTCTATTTGATCCCCTGTTTGAAAAAGGGGCGGGGGCACAGGTGCTGCCTGAGGCCTAAACAGACTGTAGTTTGACCCTGCAAGAGATCACAAGCTCTGAAGAAAGACACAAAAGAACATTCCTCTCAAAGACATCGACACACCTCGCCTGGTATCCACCAATCATGTTTACACTCCACATGAAATCAGCACCATTACAGGGCACATTTCTAAACCCAATCTGAATAGTCAACTGCTCTTCAGATGGGGAGCAGGGCAAAAAAATGCAGTTAAAATCCCTGAGAGGATAAATTCTGGCAAGCCACTGTGCACCAACATGTTCATACACGCACAACAGAAAACTAGAATTAGGAAATCATTCACACATACAGACATGCAGAAACAAACAAGTATTACCATGTCTCCAGGGGTCCTTTGGCTCCACTGCTCCAGAGACAATATCCTCATCTGAGGGAAATGTCACTCTTTTGCCACTTGGTTTGTGTTTATCATCCCCCTCCTGCACCGAGGGATACAGTCCAGCTTGGTCTGTGACAAAAGCTTCTGTGCCGCACATCTGGTTTGCATCTGACTGGCTTTCAGTCATGCTGCCAGCTGGGACATCCTGAGGAGTGGACTCGGAGTCTAAAGTGTTATCTGAGAATGATCTAACATTTGCAGATTCAGCCTCTAACACCCCACTCTCATCAAGACTCAGATCCACACCTATGTCCATGTCCCCACCATCTTCCCCTTCTTCCACAACAAGCGTTGCAGGATCACTGTCCTTTTCTTCCTTCATTTTTTCCTCCCCGACATTACCCTTGTGCTGGTCATCATTAGAAAAGATCAAGTCAGTGGGGTTCACTGTGGCAGGTGTGTTTTGGGCACTGCTCTGTCTATTTCCATTGACCTCATCAATTTCCAGTGTGTCTTGTGGCTGGTGGTTGTCCTCCTCAGCAGCCTGGAGGTTGTCAGTGAGCTGAGGCATCAGGTAGGTTTCAGAGGCCTCTGTTGGAACAATGTTTTGTTTTTCTGTGTTACCATCCATCATCAGTTCAGAGATCCGGGGGGTGACCCCTTCTGTGTTGTTGGTGCTGTTGTGATCATCGTCCACATTGCTTTTTGTCTTGACATTGCACAAATCGAGACACGGCTCTTCGATATTCATGTTTTCATTTCCAGTGAAACTCAGTCTTAAATTGTGCCACACAGCTGGGTTAAACAGTGACTAGGAACCAACTGACATGGATAAGCCTGTCTGCCTGCTGCTTTTACAATATATGCAAACGAACCTGTATCTTGGACCTTCAGTAATCAAATTAAATTTAAGTGCAATGAAAAAGTTAGACTGATATTCTCACTGGTTTCTTGTACCCTAGGTTACAGGTGACGTCGGTGCATGAAAAATCAGCTAATAAAAGTGCAATTTCACACAAATATCAATGCTAGAAACATGTGATGTCTGCATGAACTATATGTTCATTAAGTAATTCTTTGAATGTCACACTAAGGAACTTTGTTCAACTATCACCGGGCAGGTAACCAGCTCTGGATCATTTCTGCCAACTGTGTCCTACTGCTCCCGGTGGGAAGCGATGAAAGGCTCCCGGTCGTCAGCACATTGCCAGCAGTATTTACGAGGACCAGGACAATCAATTGAAACGAATAAGTCACTCAGGGTGCCTCCATTACGCTAGCAAAGTGAGCTTACAGTCCGACACCGAACCGATTCATCTGCTTGAATTAAAGCGAGCTAACGTTCGCTAGCTTGCTAAAGTTGTTGTCCAACAATGACGTCCAGGCCCGTGTGCGGTCGCATGTCTGCTTCTTTGAGCGAGCTCGCCTGTTTCTCCACGACAAAGTCCATTCTTCCGTGTCCAGAAAAGAAATATTCCGCTCGTCTCACCCTCTTGTCGTGCTGCAACTCGACTCACATCACAAGCCTCGACCAGCGGCGGCGAGAAAAAAATCAGGCGTCACACTCCGAGCAATGAGCATGTTTCTGTGGCTAACGTTAGCGCTAGGGAGCCGTGCCGGGACAAACCGTCCACGTACTAACAGTGATAATGATTAGGAGATTATATGTAGGATATTCCGACCGCCCGGGTCTAGCAGACGTGTCTCTCTCCCCGGGAGAAATCAGCTGGACCCCTTTTTGTCTACCGTTGCCCCTCGCTAGCTTGTTGAAGTCCAAAACTGTTTGTTGTTCATACGTCCTACGTCAGCACGTCGTTCCCACACTGGGCTGCGTTCAACATACGCAATGTTGTTACAAAGGGCTGCAGCAAGGGCGATATTTCAAAGGTTTACATGAATATTTCGGTCATATCATACTGTTGATCTACAAAGTGGGTGTTGTGTAATTGTTCCTCTTCAAACGGAAATATCTGAGTCGATTATACTACACACACTAATCAAAAATGATTTTCTTTTATCCAGTTGTAGTCACTACTTGAAAGCAGTTACAAGGGTCAAGGTTGCCAGACAAGCTTCTTTCAAGGAAATGTGACAGTGTTTGCCTCAGTGGCAACCCAAAGTCAAATAGCCTGGCCACAGTCAACCTCATTAAGGCATATTAAACAAAAATATATGCAGCATAAAATGTTTTATTCAGTTCTTAACACACAAGAATAAGTATTTGTTGTTCCAACACACAGCATCTCTACAACAGAAAGGACATCAGGAAAATAGGTACGTACTATATTACAAATGATAATAAGCAGATTGAGTGGGGCCATAGACCAGGTATCATTAGCAAGGAGTTGCACATTTCACACATAGTTAATGAATGTTGATGCTGTGTTTTGGAATGTTGTCCACTCTTCCTGAATGGCTCAATAAAGTTGCTGGACATTTTGGAGAACAGAATCACATTGTCGGCATCCAGCCAAAGGATTATGTGGCAGATTGTCGCACCATGCTCTCTGAAGTAATTTCTTAGATGGCAGACAGTGGAGCTGGACATTCAAGTGTCTATCTACATTTATAATTTTGTGCAACCTTTCACAACCAACAACCATTTGTTGGCTGTAGTGGTTTTTGAACTCTAAATGTTTGGCAGCTGTTCTAAAATTTTAAATAATTAGTCCTGTATTGGGTATGACAAGATAGATGCCAGCTTCCACAGGCCAGTTATACCTGCCAAATCTCTGATTTGCATAAAGTTAGAATTTAGGATTACCTTGCAGTTTCATTGCCATCTGCAGCTTTGGAGTTGCTGAATAAGTGCTTGGGCCTGTTGACATGCAGTCGTTTCTCCCCTCCACTTCTTACTGCAAACAGAAAGTTTAGGGGTAAAACACTGGTGGGTGATGTTTTGATTTACATTTAATATTTTAGAGTATAAACAATTTTGTACAAACTTCAGTGGCATAGTTGTCCTTCCTAACTAAGGTCAGTCTAGGTCAAAACCTCCAAGAACGTAATCTTGTGACTTCCCATGTCTAAACATCCATTGGTTTTTAGACCTGTATTCACAACTTGCACTCAGTCACAAGAGCAAACCCAGTATTTGCAGTGAAGATTGTTTTTAGAAACAGAAACGTTAAGGGAACTTAGTAGCAAGTAAGATGAAGCAAATTTCCTACGTTGAGAAATTTGCTTTATTTCTTTCGAGCTGCTACCAAGATGCATCCAAGTATCAAGACAAGCATATTTAGAAAATAGAAACCTCTTTATTATATATTTTGACAAACAGGTAACGTTCACAACTAAAACTCTTGAGACTCAACATCCTTTGCAGAACCATCATCCCTGGGGCCTTTGGTCTTCTTGGGGAGAAGGCTTGCCTGGATATTTGGGAGGACACCACCCTCTGATATCGTGACCCCTGCCATCAGTTTGTTGAGCTCCTCGTCGTTTTTCACTGCCAACAAGATGTGACGAGGAGCGATGCGCTGCTTCTTGTTGGCATGGGCGGCATTTCCTGCCAGTTCTAGGATTTCAGCGCAGAGGTACTCCAGGACAGCTGCGAGGTAAACTCCAGCTCCAGTGCCAACTCGCTCTGCATAGTTGCCTTTTTTCAGCATCCTCTGGAGTCGGCCCACTGGGAAGGTGACCCCAGCTCTGACAGACCGGGATACTTTAGCTGTTGGCTTAGGTGCAGCTTTCTTCCCTCGGCCAGACATTTTCAGACTGAGAACAGAGAAAAAAAATGCAGTAGAGACAGTGATCCTGCTATTTGAAACAAAGGCCTAATCTACAGCCTTGAGGTTAAATAATTTCAGCTTCTAAGAGCATGACATGTTGAAACATTACACCCAACAACAACTGATTATGCTCAATTTAACAAAAAATAAACTTATTCCACACCACATCAACCTTTATTAAACAACTAAATACTCACCAGAACTCTGCACTTCCTTCAACTAGAGACAGCAGCTACACATTGAAACACGCAGAACACTGCTTTTATGAGTCCAGCAGTGATTTAGTGATGAGCCACACCTGTTTCCTTTGCTGCACCTGAATGATCTGAAGAGCCTGGCTGTTGTGAAGGAGAAGCAGCAAGAACTAAACAAAACTCACCCCCTATTTATTAAAAAAAAAACAACTTAAGCTTCAGTGGCACTGAATCAAATTTGACTGCTCTCAGAAAAGAAACTGTTCTTAAATGGTTCTTCAGAAGTACCATCACTAACTGAAGGACCTCCTTAGTTCGAGGATGGTTCTTGACATACATTTAAGTGAGTATCTCTTGTGCTAAAGGATCTTCTTTTTTATTGATATTATTTGTTTGTTTTTTTTGGCACGTAATAGCATAAAATTAGAGCTGCCACAAATGAGTATTTTCATTACTGATTAATCTACAAGTTATTTTTTCAAATTATCATTAGAAAAGAACGGCGCCCAGGTAGCTCAACAGGTTGACCCATAAACTGGGGTTATAGTTCCCATGCAGCAGTCATGGATTCAATTCTAGCCTATGGCCTTTTGCTGCAGGTCATTCCCTCATTCTTGTCCCCATTTTCCTGTCTTCTTCTCACTATGACTGTCAAATAAAGCTGCAAAAAGGCCAAAAAATATTTTTAAAAAAAGAAAAGACTGAGCAATGCCAATTGTTATGTTGACAGATTTTGTGCTTGTGTTAAGTTGTGCTTCTCTAATGGTGACATTTGAAATAAATTACTTGTCTGTAATTGAATATGGTTAAAAAATAAAGATTGTTCATAAATAGCCAACAACTACGTTCATATGCTTCTTTTTCAGAATGGCTCATATGAATTAGATTTAAAAAACTCAAAGATACATTGAAAAATTACCTAAGAGTCATTTGAAAGAGATTTTTTTCTGAATCTGTTGGAGCCACAAAGAACCATCCTCAAAATGGTTCCTGAAAATTAAAATTCTTTGGAGCACAAGTTATAGTGATTGAGGATTCAGTCAGTTTATGACGTTCTTTTTAGTTCCAGTTTGCACCTTTATTATTCAGAATGTGTGCAACCTCCCAGCCAATGAATGATTAGAATTCCAAATTGCAGTTTTAAAGAATATAAGCAAAAACTGTAGATATACATATTAGAATAAGTAATATGTAAGTGAAAATGTCAAATACTGCATTTGATGCCAAAACACCTTTGGGGTAACATGCACTTTTCTAATATTTTATACTTATATTTAACATATGAGTCTTAATTGTTACTCATTACTTGTAGACACATTCCAAACATGTTATACATGATCAAGTATTTCAGAAAGTGTGTTGTGTACATGTGAGACAGCAGCACAGAAAAACATCTACAGCAGATGGCAGCACAGACCTCAGATTCAAATTTCAGCCTGCAGCAGTCTGTCTTTATCATGTTTTTTCTGAACTCCTGAGGCCTTTTTAATGATGAAATGCTTATAAATCTGCACTTAGTGGTGTCATGAGCCTTCACTTTATGATCAGGTGCTTGCAGTGGCTGTTTTCCGGGGAGCCTGATGTGCTTACTAACTAGCTGCTTGGGGGAGTGATGACTCATCGCCCACCAGTGCGTGTACAATACAGGATCAAATGCTTCCTTATAACACTCTGAGAAACAGACAGAGATAAACAAGGCTTACTGAAGTTTAAAGATCTCAAAGGCAACTCATGACCAACCTAAGTAGCCTTAAGATGTTTTTAAATCAGTATTTGTTGAAGGCACGTGCATACTTTCAGTTTGATATCTCATTTTAGAGTGAAATCTGTGTGGAAACAAGGGGCACTTTCTAGCTTTTTTGTGGAGTATTCGACCCTCAGTAGTTGTTTAAATTTCACCCATAGCATTGTTTTTTTTTTTAATCATATCCATGGTGTGTTGTACCCTTTTTAGCCACTAAATTGCATGTCAAGTGATCCAACCTCGTTAGAAGTGAATAAGCTTTATCTTCTTCATCTTCAAGGATTATGTGATGTGGATGAAAGCTAAAAAAAACCCCAACAAACTAATAGGTAGACTGTGATTTGTTTTGCCAAACTACTGATCAGTTTTTTGACTGGAAAGAATGCTTTTTGCTTAAGTATGTCATTTGTACTTTTGGAGAACATATGTACAGTCAAGCCCAAAATTATTCATAACCCTAACAAATTTTAACATAAAGTTATTTTTGAATGTAAATAAAAGCTGAGAAATGATTTTTTTCCATAATGATGCCTCTAGTACATCATCTCATTATCTTTTGGGGAACACCTGTGCCATTTCCAAAAACAAAACAAAAAAACAAAACCTCCTGGTTGAATAAAAGTAACTTTAAGTCAGAATTTGCTAGGTGTATGAATAATTTCAGGCTTGACTGTACATGGATTGTTATTGCACTGCGACTATTATAAAGATTTAAGATTAACTGTGTTCTGTCTAATAAAGGCCGAGAAAGAATGTGTTTTAACTGCAGTAAATTATTTTTCATTTAAGCTATAGAGAAACATATTTTATTACTACGCTGCTGAGTAACCCCAACTGTACATTTCCTGTTTCTTTTTGCTTTAATGCAGCATTTTGGAGCTCTGTCATTGTCACATCCAGCTTCATCCTTTGTACCGTTTGCCTTCTACCCCATGTGTTGACAATGAGAGATGGAGGAGCAAAAGAGAGAGAGACATTCTGACTGTTCGGATTCACTTTAAAGCATGGCAAAGGGCCAATCGCGAAGCAGCGGGAAGACAAATTAAGCAGGGACCTTCCCAGCAGGTCGTCCTTGGACAGATTGGATGTGATTCTGTTTAACCTCTCAACATCCTCCCGACACGAGGAGGGCAGGACGGGACTCAAAAGCTGTCACAGAGCAGCTCTCGATGCATATCTCTACAGCCTGACATTCAAGTATGTTAAACATAAAGCCAACACACACATTGAACCGGTTCCTAACACAGTTTCTTCGCATGCAGCTGAGGCCAGATCAGTGTATAGGACTGTAAGCTGTAGTTTTTCATCATGTGAGTTGTCATCATTGAGCCAAGCCATTTGTTTTCATGCCGTTCTCCTGGGGATCTCTGTCTGGATAAGGGGGTGAAGGCCCTCAGTATTTATTAGCAACAGTAGCTACTAACACTGAAGTTTGCAGTCTGCTGCCGAGTGAAGAGAGGACATGAAAGAATATGAGGAGGAAGCCGAGAAACGAGCCAAACATACCGTTAAAGTCAGAGATTGAAGGCAAAACCAGACACCAAAGGTCCTAACAAGATTCCTTTTGTGTCTGCTAATTCAGATAACACAGATTATCTTTCCCTTTTATGCCATTTTCATGAAGACGACAGCTGACTGTACAGGTATGTCTCTGTCTTTGCAGCAGGCAGGTGGACAGGTAAACCGTGAGGGCAGCCTGACTCTCTTTAGCGGACACACGGAGGCCTCTTTCTCTTTTCCCTGAGCAGCAATAAATCTGTAGATGTGGCTTTTAGGAGGATTGCCCTGTTACTCTGACTTCTAGTTTTTCCCCTTTCCTCAGCTTTATGGAGATGTCAGCGTCAGCCTGCAGGAGTCTGCGCCTGATCTTTGGAAAGCAATTAATCTCCTACAATAAACTCAAAGGGTCAATGACTTCTTTCATACACGCAGTGCACTCATACGATTACAGACGTGCTTCCACGTGGAAAGAGAGGCGTGAATGCTTGAATTACTGCCAATTTGCAAAGGCCAGTAACCCCACAGAAAATGACCAAATCTTTAGAAATTGTTCATTGCAACTGTTCACCTCTTTCAACAGATAATAGCCTATTCATCAACAAGCACTTTTCTCTCCTTCATAAATTGCCAGATGACAGCGACAGTAGCATCATACTGTGGCTTGACAGCAGAATCAAGGTGCTGAATGCGTCTGGCCTTTCTTGTGGTTTGAAGTTAATAAAGAGACAATTAATGCGAAGTGTCCACACTAACTGGACAGTGAGTCATTCGCTGAGTGGATCCACTTTAATTATGAAACCTTATGGACACACACAGTGCAGCCGGGTGTCCAGAGGTCCCAGGATCCTTCGGCACTTAAAGTCTGTCGCCTTCTGAAAAAAAAAATGCCTGTGAGGCTGTGATTGTTTTTCCATGACTGCTACAGCAACAGTCTGGGCTCACTACCATTAAATAATAGAGAAACCGCTTTGAGAGACAAAGTTATTTCCTGAGTGAAATCTTGCACATTCTGTGTTTGGATGATTTATATGCGAGTTTTCATTCATATGGACATTAATCTCAGTGCTCTAAAGCAGATTTTGGAAGGATAAACTCTTGATGTGAAGACTGATTCTGCTCCCACTAGTTCAGCATGAAGACTGGAAACAGGAAGTAACAGCCTGTCCAGATCTAACCCAAGATACTGGTTGGCAGATTTTGGATCTGAACCACTCTGAGGGAAGTCAAGGAGCAGGAGGGCTTTCTTCTACCATCCTCTCTACTCCACCTTCTCCTCATTGTGTGTCATCTTTTATCCTCCTCAGGTCCTAACCCTGCTGTGATGGCTACCATATGTCCATACCGGTTCCCCAATAAAAACCATTTCCCTTTTTAAACATTATAAAAACACAGGATGGACCTAGGGAAGTATAAAATTGGGGTAGGATTTGATCTGGCATTGAGCACCTGTGTGTGGGGATTGACCAGAAGAGGACAGACACTGCAAATCCACTGCCACGTCATTAGAAGAGGGGGGAAGAGTGAAGAACAAAGAGATTTTTCCATCGTCCACCCAGCCACCCATCCGTCCATCCCACCTGTGCAAAACTCCCATTCCTCCCTACTTTTAATTCCTCCATCTGTTTTTCTCTCTTTCCTCTCTGCCTCTTTTTCGTTTCAGCCATAACTTGTTTTGGCTCTCTGTCACACTATTCTCCACTGTATAACTCTCTTTTTTTTAATGTAATTCTCTTCCTGTCCTCTCTCTCTCTCTCCACTTCTTACAACCTTGGTACCTCATCATCCAACACACACACACAGAGGCAGTCACACACTTCATTTCTTTAAATATTCATTTCCGTCTGTCTGTGATGTGTTTAGTGCAGTTTCCCGTTCCCAGCCCTCCCGCTTCCCTGAGAACCGCCATGTAGGAAGTGGCGTCCTGGCAGTGGTTCCTCCTGCCCCTCTGACTGCTCACATTCCCACCTTATAGAGGCTGGAAAGAGATGGAAAGAGAGCGATGGACCTCTGCCATAGAGGTTACTGTCCATTTAATGGATTCTGTTACAGAAATTGCTCTTGCAATAGTCTTTTCCCAGACAATATTGTCGTCAACCTGCACATTTGTGTCCGCTAATAAACTCAGCATATTACTCTATTTCACAGCTGGAGGTTTCTCAGAATTTCTCTAATTCTTTTGACAGAAACTACTCCCAGGTTGTCACTCAGGAAGCTATGGCATGTCTTCTCTAACATAAACATGGGAACTTCTACAGTATCTACAGTTTGTTTCACACTGGAAAATATCTATATATTTAAGCTGGCCTACTGAGGAACACTCACTTGCGACTGTTTGGTCACAACCTTCACATTTCCAGAGTCTCTGCGGTGGTCTGATGCCGACAATGTGCCGCTGAGAGGTCAGAGGGTAAACACCATTTCAGTCTGTGCAACTGCTTATTCAGTTTTAACCATCTGAACTCCAAGTAGTTTCTGAGCATTTTTTTGCTCCTGTCACATTATTACTCACTGTGGGCTCATTTTTAACTGCAATATAAAATACTACACCTCTGTGAAAACAGCACTACCTTGGCTAGAAGTAAAGAGAACTCAAAAGTCTATTCTGTGAAGTACGACAAAGTCATATTGTCAGAAATCACAGAAAAAGAAAAAAGTTTATTCTTTATGATTAAATAATTTTACAAAAACTAAAATCAGCATATATAACATTTTGTCAAAGGTTGTTACCAGTACTGGAAAAAAAAATCTACATATTAAAGACACTTTACTATGCACATTATTAATTCTATTCTATACTTTGTTTCCTCTCCGCTTGGTGTGAACACAGCCTGCAGTTCAGCTGAAAAGTCCCTGAGTTTTAAAAAACTAATTTCCCCCACAGAATCTGGTTACTGCAAATGTTTATGTTTTGGCAATGTTTTATTTGAGCCATGTAGAATATAATCTAGATGAAATATCGTAAATTTAAGCTTGGGTTTGGATAAATTTCCCAATGGAAACAAATAGATTAATGTTATACGACTATTTCATGAAATGCTGTGAGACTGGGATGACAGATGAGTAGTTCAAGGAGCATCTTAAAGTTAAAAATTCTAAGTATTTTCTGGTTTTCTTTCTGAATTTCTAAAGATAACACACTTTTTAAACTTGCTAGTGGATTTTGAGGGTGACAAAGTGAAACGCATTTGTAAAGTATTTGGTTTTGGAACCCAGGAACTTTCACAGGTAGCATCCCCAGCTGCTTCTGTTATTTATTTTTTGGAGCAGTTTATAATAAAAATGCATGGTGCAGTGCAATAAGCTGTAACAGCATTCTGCATTTTGAACTCCAGTTTTACAAGCGATAAATGGCGCTAATTTATGGTGCACCTCTGAAATCAACAAGTAAAAATGCTCAGTTGTTTTTAAATCCCATTAGCAAATCTAACATTTGCACTGATTCCATCAATTCAATTAATTTTGTTGGGAAATTTCACCATTTTAAATGCCGTGTGGAGATGGAGACCGTAAAGCTTTTGGAATATCGTCTGCTGCCATCTGAACCACATGGTGCCTCAGGTCTGTGCCTCTGATATAAAGACGCTGCAGGTTCTGGACGCCCTGCTGACAGCTCAAGGCTTTTCTCAGGCTTGTGTTTGTTTGCTTGCATGCCTGTGTATGTTTGCATGTTTTTGAAGAAAGAGCAGATGCTCTCAAACTATCTTCAGGCTTGGTTTTCTCATTTCAGCTGCAACCAGACATGTGATTTATGTTATTGTACTGTCGACAAGACTGGAAGAAGGATGGAGAGACGGAGCCAGGTGTGAGGGCCACAGGATAGAGCAGAGTGTTGATTGCTCAGTTGTGTCTTGGCAGGAACCCGACATGTTCCCTGCTGCTTTGGGCTCCATCACTGCTGACTCACAATGCCAATGTAAATGCAGTAATACACAATATTTATGCTCATGTTGAAATGAATGGCTCAGTGAAATGTGCTTTCTGAAAAGTAAGTGCAATGTGTTTTTGATCTTAAAATAAACTGAGATGCCATGGGAAAGAAAGGCACAATCACCTCATGTCTTTATCATTATTGCATATATTTAAGCTTTAGGCCTCCATTGCAATGAGAGCAGTAAGAACTCTATTTAAAGGACATTCAAAAGATAAACACAAGAGAGGCACCTGTAAGACAATCTACAAGAGGAAAACGAAGGAAAAAAGGAAAATTGGGAAAAAATATGGACTATTTTCTATAATTAAAAAGCCACCAAGGTGCTGCTATATTGAGAAATGTAGCGATACATGCTTTCAATCCCAGTTTGTGCCAGATCAAATTGAGATTTTTTTTATGCACATTAATTCAGCTCAGCTCATTGTTGATCTTTGACCTGCATCCATTGGAAACAGAGGCCTGTACTAGGATGTCAGACTACAGAGGTAGTTTAAGGTTTAACTCTGTGTTTTCAGATCTACAGCAAAGGTTCACTTCTTACTATGGTAACTTATGCTGCACACCTAACCGGCTCTGGAGCAGGTTATGTTCAAGATAATTGATCAAAAGGTTTAAGAATACCAGTATTGAACAATTCATTCTCTTGGAAAATGCCATCACCTTTTGTTAAAGATCACATGGTCATGGTGCACAGATAATGTGTCTAAGCCCTTTTCTTTCCCTGAAAAGCATATATGAGATCCTCAATAGAAAGTCCAGTCATCATCGCTTTATTTTTTTCCCGTTGATGAGAAAATTCAAAGACTTATCATTATTCTATAGGCCATTGTGCAGTGATATGATCATAAAACAACAGCTGTTTAAAACACTACATCCTTGTTGAAGTTATTTACCAGTTAGAATTATTTTTTTTATGCTTGCTCTTTAATTGCTTCCAAATCTCTTCAGCACTGCCAGGTTTGCAAATGAAAGAATCTCGGGCTAAAATAGACTTACATGATAAAAAAATATTAAACATCTGAGCAACACATTTACCTCAACATACATCTGTCATTATATTTAGATCTACTCGCGCTATAATGATGGAACAGTGATTTTGACAAGTCTATTAACTTATGCATTCACAAAGTTTGCAGTTTTTTTGCCAGCTTTCCTTCCTGCTTTGTTGCAGCTCTATTGCTTTTAGCCTGTATTATGCATTAAAATTCCGCATATTGGTTTAAGATTGAAGTTTGTTCTTTCTAGAATGTGTCCATGTTTGTCTCTGGTCGTCTTGTACCAACTCTGCCCTTGTCATGTGAGCTCACTCATAGCTAGATTCACAAACTTTGGGTTGACTTAATGAGTTGATAACCAGCCTCAGGTGACGGCTTAAAGTGGCTGCAGCTATTAGGCAGAGGGAAGCTAGATAATAAAACATATCCTGGATATGCTGAACTTGCTTTGTGGGACAAAACAATAAAGCAAATCAACATTGGATCAAAATTGACTTTCTTAAATACAGTCTTCTACTATCCAAACAAAGAGGTGTTGTTCAGAGGAATAAACAAGAAAGCAACACAAATCTAGACATAGAATTACATTTATAAATGACTCCTACGATGACAAAATGTAATCAGACAGAAAATGGAATAAAATTGTCAGTATCTCTTTTTCATCCTTATTTTTTTAGAACTGAACCAGGAACTCACTGCTTGAAGACATTTGCACCAATAAGCTCTGCTACCAGGTCCCTCAGTTGTCAGATGTGTTCAGTTTGGTGTTTAATTACACTTCAGTCCTCCCAGCTGTTGAACTACATGTATTTGGCCACCTTAATTACCAGAGATTCAGTCTGTTCCACTGCTGTTGCACAAATTATGGCACTGTGGCTGTTTCAAGCATTTTATTGTCTTTGACTGACCTTTAAATAGCCTCACAGTTGACTGACTTTTATTGAACTTCATACAAGCAGCAGCATTTTGCAGTTGCACAATAGTTCTAATGCGTTTTCTGTGACTGTGACTGGTTTTCTCAATATTCTCTCCACTTCACCGCAGTGTATATGAGGATCTAATGGATATACTCACACTTCCTCCTGCTGTTCTTACCATTGTTGGTGATTTAATGGAGTCAACCCTCCCAGCCTTCAGTTCCTGAACAGCTTCCTAAATAAATTAATTCAAATGGAGTGTGAGGGATGTTTATAAGACACAGTTTTAGTGTTTCCATGCTGTGAAAAAACCACAATCAGAATGCCGCCCTCTCTCCAAATAAAACACAACACTATTTCATATTAAGAAAAGAAAAAAAATGAAACAGTTTTCACTCACTTCTATTGCCAGGCATCTTCAAAACAAGTAGAATATGGACACCTGCTATAGTGCTCATTGTTATTACAACAGGCTTTGTTGATGTCCCGCTAGCGCTCTGATGGAAATGCTCCATGGCCTCTTGGCTGGCTTCTCTTCACTTCCTTCCTACTAGCTGCTGTCGCAGTCTGCCAAATGTGCGGTACATAGCATCCCCATACACTCTCTCTCTCTCTCTCTCTCTCACACACACCTGATCCTGACTCAGACCAAGTTTTGGGAATCTGCAAGACCATGTGGCGGCTTGTTTTTATCTAAAGGGGGTACTTGCTTCCAGTAAACCTCTGATCTCAGCTGGACATCTGGTTGATGGTGAAATTGTCTGGAAAAGCTGGATTTTGAATTAAAGTTAAATTTGTATTTTAGTCCAGCCAGAGAAAGGCAGACATTAAAACAGGGAGGGGAAATACAACTGCTAAAGAAATAAGAGGAGCCGTATAGCAGGCCATGAAGAATATTGTGTTTCAACAAAAACATTATTTTTAGAGTGGCCAGCCACAAACAGCCAGTCATACCTGGAAACCATGAATGGATTAAGAGGAACTGGATACAAACATGGCTCACATGAATGAAAATAGTTTGTCTGACACATGAGACCTGAAATAGTTCAAGCTCCCAGATTTGCTTTTATGTTGTGTGGTTCATTACTACACTAAATGTTGTAGTGTTTACGAATATGAAACTTCCGTGGATTAAAAATCACTATGGGAAATACAAACCAATAGATCTTCAGACGTTTCCCTAAAAATGTTGCTCTATGGATAAAATGCTTTTCGGACTTTTTGGATTGCAATTCCTTGAGTCACCACTGGCAAAAAGTGGCAGCAAACGTGTCCAGCTTGCTTAGACAACGTTCATGTTCTCATTTTTAAACCATGAAGTGAAAATGATCGCTGTCTAGATGAATGTCTTACAGTTGCTGCATAAATGAGCTCCTTCTTACATGCTTGAAAACACCACTCACATATATTAGGTAAACTTGTGTTGGTTCATCACTTCAATAATGTCAACACTCAATGTGCAAAATACTACAATAACTAAATCTCTATGTAATAACACTAATATAAATCCATTACTACTTATTTATTACACTGTATACTTGCATTTTTGTTTAAAACAATGCACATTTTCACATTTTATGCTTATGGTTTTTCTGCTATATATTTTTTGTACTGCTTATATTTCTAAGACTTTGAATGGGACCAACTGTATCCCAAGCAATTTCCAATCGGGGATCCATAAAGTATTTCTGAGTCTGATTCTGGTGTAAATAGGAGGCAAAGGGTCGGTCGCTAAGATGTAGAGTTACGAGCTTGACATATATGACTGATTAGACGTCATCAGAAAGTGAAAGTGGATGTCATTTTTTCCAAAAATCTTACCATCTAACCTGTCAACATAGAGTAGCTGAAGATCTTGGGCCTGGCAGGAGTTCTCCAAAAAGGTAATATTCATGAACCTAAAACTGCCTTTGTATGTAGACAAAAGGACAAAATCTGAGTTGTTAAACTAGGTTTGAACATTTTTTGGGGCATGTGTGGACAAGAGGCTCATCTCTTGCCCCTTTTTAAGCCTCCCTGTCTCCTCTGTCCTCCATCCACCTGGCTGTGACCTGGAAATCAGATTTTTCATGCCATTATGACGGTTGCTCAATTCTTAAAATGCATCTTGAGGATGGAAGAGCCTGCAGGAGGAGCTATGAGGGAAGATGCACAGGCGCATATAAAAGAGGCATTGAACACAGATGGAATATACAGACCATTTCAATAGCAGGAATGACAAATTATGTTACAACATATCTCACTAAATCATCGTATCTGCCCCTGTTTATTTGTATAGTACTTTTATGGATGTCTCCTTTATACTTCACTGCACGTTATAAAAATGCATGACATCTGTCACATTAAGCCACGTAATGAATTAAACTATAACTAAATATATACAGATCATAAAACACAGCAGCTGGCTGCAGCAAGAAAAATGGCGCTGGATCTGTGCCACACGTTATATTTAAATGACCCTCCTTTAAAACACTCTTCATGTTAAATACCCGTTTCCTCGAGTCTCTTCTTCGCTTCGTCATCTGTGGTGGGAGGAGACGAGTTAAGGAAAGGAAATGAGGATGCAACAAACTGAGAAATGAGAAGGGAGCAAGTCACTAAGCCCTGTGTCGTATGTCAAGCTTCATGATCTGGCATAAAACACAACTACAGTGTAACATGATAACTGAGGCAAATACGGTGAACATCCAGCGCTTTCTAAATGCAGAATGCATCAAGTTCACACTAACATTTGTGATATCTGAACTTGATAACTTCAACTCAGGAGAACACGGTATATTTATTTACATTACAAAACAGCAAAATCTGTAACATATATTAAAGCACAAATCCACACTGACACCAGTGGTGTTATACGGTGGGAGGGGGTTGGAGAACCCAGGCACAGACATGGCAGACAGGTGGTGAATAGGAACAGGTTTTATTTTAACAAAACAGGAACTAAACCAACACAAAAACAGCAAACCAACCAGGAGAAAACTAAACCAAATCTAATACTAGAAGAAGCAACACTAGACCTACAAAAACGAAACAGGTATAACTAAACCATGCAACAAAATGAAGTACTTACAAAACCGGGGGCGGGGGACAGAAATAATGGGGCAAAGAAGGCAGACAGAAAGCTGAAGACAGAGGGGACCAACAGTTATCTAGGAATGAGGGTGACAAAAATCCAGGTGGGTTTATGGCAGGCTGGAGACTGAAGCAGGGCAGGTGAGAATCCAGAAGCAGAACTGAGTCCATGTGGGAGAAATCCAGAAGGGGGAGAACCAGAGTCCATCTGGAAATGCAAGTCTATGATCCGACAGGGAGTGAATGACAGAACTGACTTAAATACTGAGAGGTGGAATTGCAAACAGGTGACTGGAGTGAACTAATGATGACAGCTGATTCACATTGCTGCAATCAGACTGCAGGCAGGTGGAACATTCAGGAAGGAGAGACACAGGAGAGAGGGAGACATGCAGACAGACAGAGGGAGCCAGAGATACAAGACAAGGAGAGAGAGAGTAAGAATAGGGAGAGACAGATGACAGGAAAAAAGGAGGGAGACAGAAGGGAGAAGGAAGAAAAGAGGAAGAAGGAGAAAGAAGGGCAGGGGTTAGAGCAGGAATCATGACAAGTGGAACCAAATTCTGTGTGTGATGTTTGGCAGCATGACTGACAAGTTGTTGATTGAACTTCCCACGTTTATTGAGCTCTTTCTCTTAAGTTTAAAAGAAAAACAACAATTTTGAATTATCTCTTCAACCTCTAGTCACTTACATTTTAAGGCAGGTGGGGACTTATGTTTTTAAGTTGAACCCACATAAAATAATTTGGAGAGTAATGCTACTCTAAATTAAACATCCAGTATTTTTTTTTCCACAGGTCAGTAGTACCTTACAGCTGCTGCACAGAGAAAGAAATCTGGAAATCTGTACAGTGACATTTAAAATATATATATTTTACAGATTTTTTATTTCTGAAATACACAGAATATTAATAAAATGACTTTGAACTTACATGACCAATGTAAAATCCTAAAACCTCTAACTATGAATAATCATTGATTAAGGACATTATTACATTTATGTTTTTTTTTACTTTAAAAAGACTCAATATATTTATTATAGTTAGACTGATGTTTCCATTTTATTAAATGAAAACTAATTTGATGAAACTGTTAGATTCAAGTTTAATAGTATAAATGTAATTTTAAAATTAGATACAATTAGTGGCAGTTGAAAGAAAAATAACTATTTCATTGGAATATCTATCATTTAACATTAGAAAGCCAAAAAATATTAAAATTATTAAGATCAACTGACCACATTTTTTGGTGCGCAATATACTGAAATATGATTTTTTAAAAAAAAACTATTTGTTTCTTTGTTTCTTTGTTTCTTTCTTTCTTTCTTTCTTTCACATGGTTTGAATCATTGCTGTTCAGTCAGCTGATTTCATTTATGACAACATGGCTTACTTTTTTTATCAGGTGTCTATATTTGCGTATTATAAAGAGGAAAATTGCAGCATTATTCCACCATTAAAAGTTCTATTTCTTCTTTAAACAGGAACTAAATTGCTTTTTAAGGAAGCTTTTAAACTTTACAAAGTTGCTGGCTGTGCCAGTGAAGCTTTCTTGAGATATCATGCAGTTAATTTAGGAATATATTAGGTCCAAATTGTGGTTTTGGATGGACATTCCTGTGGTCCCTCTAGAGTCTCAGCTCATCTCTTCATTATCAGACCAAGTAATTGAGTCTGCACCAGCCCACCAGAGGAGATTAGAGGGTCTATATCAGTCTTTCCATCGCTTTGTCTTGATTCTGTTCCCACCCTTCCTCCCTTTGGAGTTTCAGCGAGTGCTGCTGGAAACAAGCTCCCAGCTAAAGGGGGAAGGAACAGAGGAAACACTTTCCCTCCAAACCTGGCTATTGCTTTCTTCCCAGTGGGTGCATAATGGTGATGTGAACCGAGTGAGGAGGTTTGCTCGTCCTTACTTTCACTTGCAGGTATAGATGGTGTTGAAGCGAGTGTTTAATGTAACACACATTATCAAGCCTTAAAAAAGCAACCCTCTGGGAAGGTGGGAGTGTTGATGCCTGAGTGCTGCATAGTAAAAAATCAACAAAAAAAAACAATTCCATACTATGCATGCTATGAATTCTTCATGAAGGTGTATTTCGTGTTTCAAATCCTGCTGATATGTTTGTTAAAAACACACAGGTCCTAAGTCATCAACCTGCAACATAATAGTTTTTTTCTCTGCTCCACATCAGCAAGATGGTGTTATCTATCAAAACTACCACAATAGACCATTATAACCATTAATTTCACAGTTTTCTGGCCTAATGGATAGATTTAATTAGAAAAGTTTATCCACAGGTAGGATCATGTTAAGCTGACTAAACAGTATCCTGGAGCTTTTGACCATATTACATATTCTTCAGCAGCAAATGAAGTTTTCCCAGTTGTCATTTAAATGTAGACTTTCAAACTTGCACTGTTTGTGAGGATTTTAAGATATTTCATCCATGTTGAGATAAAAGCTAAACTTCTTGAAAGTGTTTCTGAATCTGGAAACTCAAACAGCCTCCAGTCGAGGTCCATCTTCTCACTGGATTCAGATAAAGATAAACAAATCAACATTAGGAAGAGACAAATTGCTAACTGTGGCCTCCTGTGTCAAAGACATGTGCTTTGTTGACCTGAAATGTACATAACTACCTTTTTCTTATAAAAGGGACCCTGCAGTTCAACCAAACTTCTTGTCAGACTGTGCAACTGCATGCAAATGTTCCACCAAAACAATCACCACACGCTCATCATGTTGCACCCTCTGTCTGATCTGACTGTGATTGGTTTAAAGAAATACAGAAGAGTCAGAGTGTTTTTTTTTCATGTATAGCAGAAGGATAATAAGGTGTCAGAACATTCTGTGCTGCAGAATAGTCTGACTCTGTAAGACCAGGCAACTACAAACAAGTCAATAGGACACATGATGGATAAATGAGGATCTAGCTTCAAGAGAGTTTTTAAGCTTTAGCCCTTCATTGTATTTATTCATAATTCCACTATAGTTCATTAATTATTATCTAACCTATATTGTGTTTGCTATCAGCTGTGTGTGTGTGTGCCTATACAGGGTTCATTAAAGTTATATTGAACTGAATTGAAGATATTTGGTCTAAATGTTGTGCAAAGAGCAGCATAATATTTGCCACTCAACATGCCCAAATAGCATCACCTTATCTCCAATGCTAGTAGCAGATTGCTAAGTTTTAGAGATGCAAACAGTGTGTTTGTAACTAAACTGGTTGCTACGTCTTGTAGGCTGATATAGTTTCTGTCTGGTCTGAATATGACTCCACTTTTATATTGCAGTTTTTAGACAGAAGTTCAATTTTCATCCATCTCTCTGTTTAAGCAGTCAAAGTGCAACAATTTTAGAGATTCAAGAGTGTTGCATTAATATATGTAACAATGAAGGAGACTGCACAAAAGGTGTTGAACAAATCAGTAATTCCTTCTGTTTTCTGGTGAGACAAACCTACTTACAAAAGACCAAAACTGGAGCTGTGTTTTCATTTTTAAATTACAGATGAGTTCTCTGGCACAATCTCAAAACCAAATCAGGCTTCACAGACAAATCTGAAAAAACAAACAAACAGATAAAACAATACACCACCAGCACCTTTATTCTTAAACTAAAAGGCCAGTGACAGAAAAACTGGGGTGAGGTTGGAGGAAGAGGAGGTGAAGAGCAGAGGTGGAGGAAAGAAAATGTGAGATCTGGCTCAAATCTGTGGGGAAGCGGTAGCTTGGGCCGGACGAGTTCACAGATGTTTTAAAGTGCTAATCTAATCTTTATGCCAGGCCTTCCCCCTCCTCTCTCTTTTTCTTTCCCCTCTCTCCCTGTCTCATGTTTTTTTTCTTTCCTCCTTTTCCTTTTTTCTGGAGGGAGGTTGGAGAGGCTCCAGTCTGTGTTAATGCATCTCAGGAGCATCATGTACTGCTGCTGCTCGGTGATGGGCCCTAGTTATTCATGCTCCTGTTATCAACCCCTGTTTTCAGACTCAGACACATGTGTAATTGTAATGAAGGAGTCTGGAGCTGAGAAAGAGTATAATGAAAAATAACCTTGCATAAAGCTGCTCATAAGAAAGGATGAAAGGGGACTAAAAAGGCAAGAGGATGGATTGTTAGTTTTTTTTAAGAATATCACCCATGTTGATAATTCATCAAGCTCAACGACCTTCCTGTTTTACACTCTGACACCTCATTGGTCAGCAGAGTTTGCCTGTCACTTAAGCTCTGCCAAAAGTGTGTTTCAGTGGTATTATATGGCTCTGACACACACTGAATGGAGATTACATTGACCTCTCATGTTAGTGAAACTAATAAATTTTAGGCCCCACTTTGAGTTTTAACTCATTTCCTCCTCTTGTCACTCTCTTCCTCGATTTCCCCTTTTGCTTTTCCTGCCTTCCTCCCTCTTGTTGCCTGATAGGAGGGAGTCTTTGTGTCAGACAGTAACTGCGGTGAAATACGCCGACAGCTCCCTCAGATTCAGCGGATGTACTTTCACAGGAGTTAATCTCGCCACACAGAATTTGACAGCAAACCCAAATCCTGTGGTTTAAGCCTCCTGACACGCTGGACGAGAAACAAAGGGGAGCTGCCAGCGAAAATCCCCCCAGGTCACAAAACCTGGAACTATGGCCAGAGATTAGAGGTAAGTGTCGAAGCGTGAGAAGGAATCAAGCACTAATATTTCATCTGCATGGTGACAATCACTTATGGGCTAGAAGATTATATCCAGATTATATTCTGAGTGAAGTAAAAGGAGAATTAGTGGACGTGATTTCTAGTTGCTATCTGTTTCCTGTGTTATCAGATCATCATCCTGCTGACTCCCGGTTGCCAACCACGTAGCACTTTGAATGTGCAAGTCATAAAACACACCACGATGAGTCCAACCTGGCAACCGCTTCCGAACCTCCAATCACTCACATCCTTCTGCCGGACTCTCTCCTTCGCCTCCCGTTCTCCTCACTCTCTCCCTTTTCCTCTGTGTGCTGCTAAACATCTGGAGAAGAGCGTTATCCTCGGAGTAAACACACCAACAGCTGTCAACCAGCTTCTGCTTTTCCCCCTCGCAAGCTCCTCTCTTCCTTCATTGCTTGATTCCTCCTCATGTTTCTTCCTCCTTTTTTTCACAGCCTCCTGTTTCAGTCATTCTGTCCCCTCCTCTCTGTTTGTTCCTTGTCTGTTGGCTCATCAGCAGGTAAACATCGGTGATGGATGCGTTTGTTGCCGCTGCTGTTTCCCCTGCTGTTCTGGGCCTTGTGATCTGAGTGATAGAGGACACTGAGGACACAGACTGAATGATGGTTTCTGTTAATGGCAGATTTTTCTGACTGCGCTGGAATAGTTTCTTGGGAATTTGAGAGAAAAAAAACCCACAAAAATTAAAGGATGAGTTAAATTTCATGTAACTCTGAGTGGTAATTTTGTAGTTTAGGCTTAGAGTTTAGTTGGTAATAATCATGTTGTAGTCAAAGAATTGATAGCTGGGAGCTGGGAAGATGGAAACATTTTTAAAAAGAATCATGGTGAGGCTAACAACAGCCACACAATGCAACATGTTTTCAACAAATCCATGGAGTCCTGCTTCACAAAGTGAATAAGCATGCAGTATGTATACTGTAGCAGGGTTTCAGACAAATGACACTGTAAACATCCATCACAATGTACAGACAGATTTCCTGGTTCAGCTTTGAACTCCTGACCTCCTCAGAATCTGCTGATTTCCTTTGTACAATACCTTTAGCATATTTAATAAAGACATGCAGGATATTAACTTCATACTATAAATCACAGGCCCTCAAAGTACATAGTAGCGGGTCAAAATTCCAGCCCTTTAAATACGCAGATTTTTTTTCCCCTGCATTTTTGAGGCCTTATAATTTTCTATGTAAAGGAGATAGCTACATGAAACTTTCAAGGATGACAGTCACATCTGAGTTCTGTTTGAATCACTCCAGCTGTCACAATTTAAAAAACGAAATCTCATTTTTGTTATGCACGATGTTCTGAATAAGCAACTTTGAGCACCAATCACACGGGATTTGTCTTAATTTCAGTAACAAAACTGCAGCAGTTTAATGCCCTGAATGTGTTTTCTGTTTTATTATAATTCAGAGAACATTGTATAAAGTGTATTTTGGGTAAACTTTCAAGGGTCATAACACCATTTAAGATATTGGTCAGAACAAGGTTTGATTTTTACATATATTTTGATACCAGCCTCATCCTCTAGACATATTTCTTTCTGTGTCAAAAAACCTTTGAAATATTTTCATATTTTAACATTTTTTGGAATATAGTTCATGGCTGCAAAATGGAAAAACATTGGCAGTCACATGTTTTATATAATAGCACATCCAGTGTACCAATGCCTACTTCTATTACTGTATATTACATACATTAAACTGGGGAAATTCTGCTGTTGAAAACTGTAATCTACTTATGTATAGAAAAAAACTGTGCTAAGCAAAAACAGGATTTGACTTTGTGACACCTAGAGTGGATGTAAAATTGATTTAGTTGCAGTCTTCTTTTTTTTTTTAAACAAAGCTGAACTGTGTTTTTCAGCAAATGTCACATCCATCTTCTGTATGTATGAAGTTTTGAGGTTTCTACAATGCTGGAAAAATAACTATACAAACGTCCTCACTTGTTCTATTTTGCAGTGCAATGTAGGATATTTGCCAACATACCATGTTGGCTTTCAGTTTTCCCTCCATTTAAAATGGTTTCAATAATGATGCCAGACACTTGACTGGTTCTGATCATCGTGTTTCTTCCCCTGCTGGAACCCATTGTTCTTGTCTTGAGTTTCCAGATTTCGATGATTACTTTCTTGAGTGCGCTTTATGTTGCAAGGAACTGGATATAACATTTGAAGTTGGCTGCTTCAAGGGAGAATTAAGAAGTAAACATTGTGAGGGAGAGACCACACAGAGTCCAGATATCTGTCTCCATCCTCAGCATCTGAGCACAGAAACTTCTCCTCCTCTTCTGAACATCAGCAGTTTATTTCCCTGAATGCATGCCTTGAGTGTTGAAAGCAAACCATAGGCAGTGAGAGAAGCTAGAATGGAGGGAAGGAATGAATGCTATTTCCATTCGAGCAAAGACAGCATCCACATTATGAGACACCTGTAAAAACATCATTTTTCATCCTTCAGCTGTGAGGGAATCGGACGAGGGAAGATGGAGAGAAGAAAAAGAACTAAATGAAGACATGGACGTACAAAAGGAGAGGAATAAAAAAGTAAATCTGCACGGCTTTTGATTGAGATGTCATCTGGCGTTTGCACACATTTTCAGCTAGAAACGACTGACAGAGATGAATCTGGGAGCACAGCTGGACCTCATGCAACCTCTGCATCGCTCCAGAGTTGGAGAAAGACAGACAGACATTCAGACAGACAGACGACCGACCTCAGGGGTCAGTGTTCTGGCTCGTGACTCACCTGCTTCCGGTTTTGCCTTCCCGCCGTTTCGACGTGCTGCACCTGCTTCACTCTGCGACCCAGAGGTCTATTTTTGCTCGTTCGGTTCCAGCATGAGTCTGTCTTTGAAGCTCGAAGGCGAAACCCAAAACCTTTGCTATCTGTTTTATGCGTTCCAGACTGAAACCACCAAGTCAGCAGCAGCCGTGCACAACTGGAAGAGACATCCACATCTGCTACGGTGATCTGGGACACTATCATTTTATTGTGTGACACACTATATGTATCAAACTGCAATTTAGTGTACTTAAGGGGTTAGCATGATTGAAAACTGTTTCTGATGTCCAAAAGGGAATCTTTTGCAGCCATTAAGGGTCTGCGACCCCGGTAGTATAAGTGATGCCCTGGATCTTGTGCTGCTGGTATATCACTGTCATCTTGGTTTTTATTTATTACTGCTGTTTAGAAAACCTGCAAGCAAACACTATATGTATCTGTACCAAACCACAGAGTTTCACAAAAGCAACTAACCTTCCTATATGCTAAAAAATTAGACACATATAGGACAACAGAGGCCAGCAGAGTTTCCAAATTTCTTAGCTTTTGAGTGTAAATATGGATATTGTATTTTTGTAATCACACAAATTCAATTCAATCACCATATTTAAATATGAAAAACGTAAAAGTGACTGTTACAAATCCAAACTGTGCTCCAGACACATATCATTAAATGTTTCATATGTGCAGTGGGTGGCTTGCACAGTTGATTCAGCAGTTTCTGTGGAGCAGGCAGGCTGTGAGCAGGCTGTCAATCTGCAGAAGGACACAAGGGACCAACCAGGCTGCCTCCGTCTGTGGCTTCTCTCAGCTCTGTCAGCGTGGGTGGGAAGAATGGCAGGCCAGTCCTCATCAACTGTGTCTACAATCAGCCTGCACTGCAGTCAACCAGGAACCAGTGCACATGCCTGTATATGGTGGTTGCTGGTATATGATTCCAAATAACTGGGATGTACTCCAAAGTTCAACTGCAGCACCGTTTGCTGACACATTCTAAAGGCAGTTTTTATGTCCTCGTCATTGTTGCTGTCAGTTTTTCAATGACCTGATTTGTACAGGCTGTGCTTTTCGTACTCACATTTCCAAATTTGTCTGTTTTATGACAAATGCATGAGGCAGCATTAAAAGTTTTTATGTTTGTCTGTTAGAATTATTCTCTGATTGTTGCAGGGTAGGCTTTAATACAGATCTTTAAAAAAATAGATTTGCACAGTTGGAGAATCCATTCTGGACACTCCTGGCTCCAGAAGTAAAATTGCCATTTTTTTTTTTTTTTTTAACGTACAGCGAAGTCCTTAGCTTGGATGGACATAGAACTCTCCTGGTTGAATCATCAGTACATACGTTTGACAACTTCAAATTCAGAGATTCATTGATAAAAATCCAGCCTAGACAGAAATACGATTAAAAATGAACTACATCTCCCAAAACGTCCTTTGGCAAGAGTCACTGAGATTAAAATCCTGTTATGTGAAATTACATCACCACATGGAAGATGTAGGAAAGCTGACTATTTCTTAAAACGATAATCCCCTGGCTACACTACTGTTGTTAATCATACTCTGGTTGTAATTATCTAATAACCCTAAAGGCCACGTTGACTCCTTGTGAGAAGAACTCTGTAATGTGAGGCTTTTCCACTCCCTCCTCCTTATCTGGGAAATATCAAAGATAAATCCAGACACCTGGTCTGAAGCGCGGCCATGTGTTCATGCTGTCATGTCACTAGGAATAACCCTCCGCTGCTCCTCTGTAGCCCTCTGCATGATTTATAGACTGAAAGAAGGCATTGCTTCAGGTTGACTGGGTCAAGGCCGATGCTGCTGAGGCTCAAACAAACTGCACACACCTGACAAGATAAGCTGGGTCATATCCTGCCTTTGTGCTCGACAGCGTCACCTTCACAGATTCACAACCAGAGCACCTGTGAGAGGAAGAAAATGTGCTCCAGAGATGGGGGTAACGTAGACCCATGGTGGAGGTCAAGATGTGGTGAACTGGCTGTGCCTCTTGGTTCCACTGCATGAATTCACCCTAAAACACAAGAACATAGTACATTTATGGGTTATTCCATCTGATATCATCAGGAGCCTTCTGCTCGATAACCTGTGGTTTGCTTGAAACGTTTTACTCATGAACTATTGATAGTTAAGCTGGTAATCTCTGAGATTTGTTTCTTAATTGCCCGTTAACCAACTTTTAGCACATTTTTCACATATTAAAATTTAAGACTGACTCATATGTAGTTCACATGTCCCAATAATGCAAAACAAAATATAAATATATATGTAGAATACTTGCTAATCTCACAAAATAAAGTTATTTTGTTTATATTTCATAATGGATTCAGCAGGTTCACAAAGGAGTTGACTACATTATCCATTATGTGCTCAAATATGGGACTTTTTCCATATTTTGTCCCACCTATAATCCTTGACTATTTGATCTATTTTTCCAGTATTGGAGATTTGGAATTAATGGTTTGATGAGAAATAACAGTGGACATTTCAAGCCTGACTCTTTAATAGTTTCCAAGATATTGTCATTCAGACATAACTTCAAAATTCAATGTGCAAAAAAGCGTGCAATAAGTGTGTTTATTAGCTTTCTTTTATTTTAATCTCAAAAAGAATTTCATATATCAAGCTAAAATTACACAAATATCTTCACAACTATCCATATTTTGTGCTATAAAAACTTCTTACAAATCAGAGATGGTCAAGCCATGGCAATTTAAGATGGAATTACCATCATGTATATCATCATCAGCATCTAAGTTCACTTTATTAATAACAATTCCTCTCCCTTCATCATTTAGACAAATGGACTATTTAACACCTGTTTCTAATCTAGCACTTGGAAAACTAAGGAGGAGAAGATGAGTCACACTGAAAGAAGAAAAGGCTGGCAAGTAAAAACATTGTAAGGACAAGCAGGTGATTGACAAATAGAGTGAGATAAAAGTGGAGAAAGAAAGAAGGATGAAAGTGATCGACGAGTCAGGAGAGGTAGAATAAAAGATGGGCTATAGGTGAAAGAGTGAGTCGGGGTCATGAAGGAAGAAGGCCAGAGGTTATCTCTGAACCCCAAAGTGAGCGATGAAGTGTTACAGCGGATGAGATGAAATGTACTGGCGTTAACCCACAGCGTTATCTGCTGGAGCTCCGTACACGGCAGCAGAGGCACATACCATCTGTGAATAGCATATGACACAGCTTATGTGCACATCTTTAGCTGCCCCTTCGCTTTCTTTTCTTTTCTTTGCTCTGCTTTTCTCTTCACACCCACACACCTACCTGTGCACTGCTGACAGGTGTTGAGAGCTAAGATATGCAGGGGAAGGAAAGGGAGTTCCAGCTGTATTCTGTGGACTGTTACCGCTAAAAGCACAGCAGCAGGACAGTTTCACACCAGATTTACACGTGCAACGTGGTGCAGAGTAACCAGCGGTGCAGCACAGACGTCTGGATACTCATTTGTGGTCTCTGCTGTCTCTGTTAATACATCTATCGTCACAGGGCTGTGAATATATATTGCATATTTCAAGGTGGTAATGCAGGTATCTGCATCAGTGCTTAACAGTTTAAATGTGCTTTGAAAAACTGTGAATTTCCCTTTGCTGGAGACAATCTTCTGAACAACAAGGAAGTAAAGAATATAGTTTAAGGAAGAACTTGGATTATTATTGTGTGATCAGGAGGATTTTTGCAGACAAATCGATCGGGAGATCTGAGCACAGGCGACATGGATGAAAGTAAGAGATCCATCCATCCATTATCTATACACCGTTTAATCCTCACTAAGGTCATGGGGGAACGCCAATTGAAAATAGGTGGAATTTACTTTCCAAAAGTTTCAGATAGATGCATGCACACTGTCTAACTTGTTGTTTTGATAGGGCCTCAATATATATTAAAGTGAAATAAAATTTCATATATTTTTTGTAGAGTTTGGTAATTTAATGTTTGGTCTTGTTAGGTTACTGTCATAATGCTGTAACTCTGCAATCACTCAAGATTCCCCCACATACTATACAAAGGGACAAATTAAAAACCATTACTGTGCTAAATGACAGCTTAGATCAGTAAAACACAAGGATGTAAATGCTTCAAACCGTATAAGGTTAAACTTACAGGCTGCATACGTAGATCAACCTGCAATTACACAAAAGAAATTACACAAAATACAGAAATTTAACATAACAAAAAGGAAAAGTTAACATAAAAACAAAGCACCTCAATAATCAATTTAGTTAAACCTTCCTCCCAATATAGTATTTAAGCAAAGTCAATATGTCAGCCTCCAGAATCCATGTGGCATTAAGTCTATTCTACATACATAAAGGAACACAGTTAACAGGACAGTTTTCATACATATCACAGACTGTCTTAAACTGGATAAGGATCTACTTTGGATTAGTGTTTGGTCAAAGGGGGGACATGCCGAACACAATCAGTTAAATGTATAGATTCATGCTATTTGCGTATCATATTATGGTCACCCCCACCAGGTCTTATGGTAATAGTGAGGTGATGTGTTCGATGCCACAGAAAAGCAATGACAAGATCTGATGGTGAGCATCAATGAAATGCAGAGCTATGGGATAATCCTGATCATTCCAGAGTATTGTGTTTTTGTACTTGCTGACCCTTTGATTAGTTTTTCTGGTTATTTTTCTAACATATGCAAGCCCACAGGGGCAGCATAGAATATAGAACACAGGTGTCAATGCACAACTGATAGTGCAGCTGATGGGAAATATTGAACATGTATGAAGATGAGAAAACCGCTTAGTTTTTATAGTGTCATTGTACTGTGAACAACTGCCACAGCGGTAGCTCCAATTTTGAAAAGGGAAAATTTTCCTTTTTCAAAAAAGACTAAAAGAGTAAGAATTACTGAAACTGCTTAGCTGCAGTATGTCAAACTCAAAACTGTGGATCTTTGTGGTACTTGATGCTTCCATTTTTTCCCTTAAAGTGTCAATAAGTCCACTCCACTCTGAGTGTAAGTGAAGCCTTTTGATACATCCAGAAAAATGAATGGTTGATGCAAAAGAAGAGTCACTCGACAGTTGTGCTGTTTGCTCTGTTTATTAGAGGTATATTGTCAAACATTTTACAAGCTGTTGCTTTAACGTTTCCATTTAGAGAGAAAAATGCAACACCGAAAAACAATTACTAAGCTCAGCAGAGAACACTTTTAATAAAGCCCCTGTTTGAAAGGCACTAAAGTCCCAGTTTCAATATCAGTCTTCCTTTTTTTTCTTAACACATGCAGACACAACTAGCAAAGACACTTGTTGTTACACACTTCAGTAGCTACAATACATAGAGCTTTCAATTGACTTGTTAGTTGAGCTTTTAAAAGGCAACACCACTTACGTCTTCTATCATGTGTTGTACAACGAAATGTGTGCAATGATACGGTGAGAAGTAACACAGACTGTTAATTCAATACACTGAACACTTGAATGGATGTAAAGCTACCATAACTTACTTCATGTGGACGGCAGGCTTTCAGTTTGCTGTATGCTCTGCTGAGTGCAGGTATCTTAAATATTTTCAAGATTAAATACACCATATTGCTGCTATTTAAATACATAATGTGTCTTTTTAAGTTAGAATTGCCATTCAGTGGAATCATGTATAATCACAAGACAACCATCACTTGGATTTTCTTGACGTCTGCAAAAGAAATTTACAAAAAAAAGTCTCTCTTTTTTAAATAATAGTGATAGTAGTACATTCAAATAATAGAATAATAGTTCCTCAGCATTATTGTTGTGGTTTTAAATAGCTTGTGATGTATGGGTGCTGGTAAGGGACAAGTCTGTCATTATATTAGCTTTCATAAAAACAGAAAAACCCTAACTCTTGGTTCAAAATACTGCAGAAACAACACTGTCACAGAGAGTTTAGATGCCGTGCTGGTGCCATCGTCGTATGGGTTACGCTGTCGATCATCAATGAGTCCATCAGAAAGACACAGAATTGTGTAAACACTGCTCCAGGGCCTTAAAATGTACACCCACAACTGACTACTCAGAATGTTTACCATGTCAGCTGTGTGCCACAATAAGCTAAAGCACATGTGCATGTGCCTGTCAGACAGCTTTGTTAGAGCTGGATGGGTGGCAAACATGAATACACTCCTGGAATTAAAGCATCTGATGTTAAAGCGCTGGTTTCTCATGAGAGAACAAGCAGCCTGATGATGTATGCAGCTGCATCATCGCTAAATGGGGAAAAAGTGAAAGTAAATTCCGGCAGTTTATCTGTGTCGACCATATTTCTGCTCACACTTCTTCCTCTGCCTTATTGTCTACTCATTTATCCTGTTTGTTTCTCTTAGTCTTTTTCTTTTCTTTCTATGTCTGACCTCTTTTATTGCCCCTGATAATGATGATCGAGCTGCTTAAATCATTCCCTTATCTCTCTTCTTATGCTGTTACATTTGTCTCCATCATCTGGCTGCTACAGTTTCTTCTTCCCACCATCTGCCTTTTCATGCTTCTCTTTCTTCCTATTCCCGTGACGCTCCTCCGTCCTCCTGAGTGTCTCCTGGTCTGAGTTGTCCAGCCCTCTACCGGCAGCCGCAGCCCTCCACCACCATGTCCTGGTAGTTCTTCAGCACCACTCGGTCTTGAGGGTCCAGGTAGAGCAGGGCGATGGGGCTGAGGGAGGTGGGGACGCAGCAGGCCCGGGGCACTGCTCCATTCACAGAGTTCACCAGAGTTTGCACCATGGCGTGGCTTGAGGAGTTCATGTGGTCGGCCAGAGGAAAACGACACTCTCCCAGGCAGAAGAAGGCATCGTAGCCGCTGGGTGCAATGATCCACTTGTGCCAGCCCACATCGTTGAAGTCTACATAAAGAGGATGACGGCGGCATCTGTTACGGGAAAGGCGTTTCAGTTTCGCGGCACGACCACCGTTTCTTTTCACTCTTCCACGTTCGCTCCAGCTGACCCCTCCTTTATCACCCCCCCAGCCAGTATACTCCATTTTTTTGCCCCTCCCCCATTCTTGGTTCCTATTGCGGCTCTCGCTGCTGTTCCTGGGCCTCGTTTTAGTCGCTTTTCTCCCCCTCATCCTCTGGCCATTACCAGGGGTTCTTCTGCCATGTTTGACTAAAGGCTCTCCGCGACCATCATGACTATAAGTCACCAGGAGGGGTCTTTCCTGGGCCCAGCTGTTATCATCCTGCCCCACAGACCTGCATACCCTCAGGTGTCCCTCTTTTTGTTTCTCCGCCTCACCTGCAGCAGAGAAGAGGCTCTTGTCTGGAAGTGAGGTGGTGTTGTTTTCAGGTTTGACCTCCAGGAGGAAGCCCAGGCTACCAGTCCCAGCGTGGGCCTTATGGAGGAGCTCTGCACTTAGGCTGAACGCCTCCCAGAAACCACTTGGCTTATGACTGTGGACGTCCGTGGGGAGTAACCTCGTGTCCAGCAGAGTGGGCTCAGGCTCCTCATGGTTCTCAGAGAGGTATAGGTTCAGTCTGTGGGGCCCGGGGCCCAGGGAGGCTCTGCCACTGCGGAGGAGGCGAAGCTCAGCGGAGAGCACCCTCTCATCCTGAGGGATGGAGGAGATATTGAAGGAGATGTGCACTCTCGTATGATCCTCTGCTATTGGACTGTCTCCAAGAGGCTCTAAGAGGAAAAGAGACAAGGGTATATGGGAGTTTAGTGTGGTTTAGGTTATAGGCTTTATTTGACCGAAAATACATGCATTTGTCATTTTCCAGCTCTTTCTCGAATGATGTCAAAAGCTGGAACATTGTCAAACTATCTTGAAATATCAGCAAATAACTTCATGTCCGCCTCCTTTGAAAAATGGGTTTTGGTAAAAGCTTCTTCTTTTGGATGTTTGACCTTCACAATACAGAATGATGTATGTTCAGAGTTTGACATTAGAAGGCCGTTTTCCAGTTGTTCTGCTGAAAGTGGAAAGTTTCTGTGAGCTCACCTAAAAACTAAGTTAAATCATAAATCTATGAGCACATCTGAGACATTACAACGAGTTTAAAAGCCAATCTTTGTCCATTTTATAGCTTACAGAACTATGATGTGGACACTTGAGGCAGAAAATAGTGATGTAGGAAACATGTCCAAAGCTTACAGAGATATGATTTTAGAAATATTTTGGATATTCATAGGTTCTGGAGGCATAGATGTTGTTTTCCCAGGTAATTAAAGTTTTTAAAATTGAAATCCATATCAGACATATTTCTAATTAAAGCAGAATAATTCATATATCTATCTCATGATTGGATGGGTGTGTACCTATGGAGTATAGCTCAGATTTTACCCTTTGCTTGAAGATGTTAAACTCCCCAACTCAAATGAACCTTTTTAGCATTTGTTTGTATCTAGACTTACTGATAATTTAACTTTAAGAGAGAAAAAAAGTACATCTTTTCACTATTCTTTTTGTGTTTGTACATTGTTTTCATTATATCAGAATTGAGGATTAATATCTAGCAAAACTGTGCTCACCAAAAGTTCACATATGTTAGTCTTGGTTGTTGATTAATTGCTAATTTCTTTGTAAATTTACACCTCCAAAGTAGAATATTAACCAATACCAGCCTCTGTAATATCAACTCTCTACCTGACATTTCTTGTAGCGGGCAGCAGTTGTGAATCTCCTTTCTGCTGCTCCAGGAACAGCCCTCGAGATCATTTATGCCTGATGTCACCCTCCTGATTAGATTAAAGCACTCCAGGTGTGCTCAGGTGTCACTTTCTCAGTTTAGAGCAAACAAACCTGACAAACAGGTGCCTCCAGTCTCATTAACGTGTTGATGACAATAAAACCACAAGCTGCAAATTCTTCTTAAGAACTCTTCAGGTTAAGTTATTTTTTTCAAGAGCCGGTTGCCTTTGAATTGACAGCAATTTGAAGGCAACTGTCAGCAGTTAAGAGAGACCCATGTTTGCCCCCTAAAAGGTTAACCCAGCCATTATCAGAAGGGCAGGACAAAGAGTCCAGAGTCAAAGAGAAAATTCCCCTCAGTGGGAGTTATCTAAGCATGCTCTCACATATGTCTTTAAAGAAGACTTCAGGCTTTACTCATCTTATCTAAGAGTAATAGATCCTATTTAGTGTTTAAATTGCCAAAAGATGAGTCACTGCAAACATCTGCTCCTGTCATGAACAGAATCTACTAAAATAAGTCAAGAGAAAGCACAAGCAGCTTTCCTGAAATAAATATTCAAACGCCTCAAACAGTTAAAATTCATATATTTTCATTGGAGTGCACAGAAATAATGTGGTGTGTGGGTAAGCTTACCGCTGTGGTGAAAGCTGCGTACAGTGTTGGCCTGCTGGATGTGCTGGCTGGGGAAATTAAACAAAGGGTCCTCCACTAGATGGTACTGCTGCTGGTGGAAGCGGTACAGATCCAGGAGGTACTGGGGCACCGGCACTCCAGGCCGAGGGTCAGGCTGAGACTGAAGGCCCAGCCGGCTCAACAGGAGCGTCTGGATGGTCTGGGCCAGGCTGGGATCCAGGAGGGACGGCAGGGCTGACAGGGAGGAAGGCGTCGGGGACACCCTGCCATGATCGGTCTCTCTGGCGTCTCCGCCCTGGCGACCAGACGAGGCTTGAGGTAGCAGCAGGACCATGAGGAGCAGGAGGTTAGCAGGGAACATGGTGGACCTGGAGGGGTTGAGGGAGGTGAGCAGAGATGATGTGGTGAGAAGGGGAAGATAAGAAGAAGAGAGGAAGGACAAAAAATAGAAGCAACCTAAACGTCAAGGGAGAATCCACTGGAGGCAGGTTGTGGAGCACTTTCTGTACCCTTTAAATTTTGCACAATTTGTGTTTTATACAAACAGAAAGTAAACCATATCACATAATGACACTATATAAAGGATCGGCTGAAAAATCTGCAAAAGACATAGCCGCTACAAGAAGCTCTTGGACTCTGTATATCATGCTTATGTCTTCTCCTTCCTGGACACACTAGTTTCTCATTAGTCTTCAGCCTTCATGTGGCATATGTTCAAGAAATTTACTGTCCACATATCCATATGAAGTTGTTTTCTTGTTGCTCCTGGCCGTAGAAACAGTGCTACTTTGTTTTTTCTTTGTTAATTTATGGCAAGCCTCTAACCCCCAAGGCCCATATATCTCACAAGACACCTAAGCAGGAGTAATTAAGCGGTCTCTATGTGTAATTTAATCATGCTGCGTGTTTGTGTGTAAAAGAGATCACAGTGTTGTGTACCAGAAACATCTAGTATTAATCAAAGGCAGTGGACTCCAGTGACATGTAATGGAGTTGTAGAGATTTTTTCTCTTCTCTCTTCCTTTTCTAAACACTGGAGAATACAATATTCTGTAGGTTTCCATAACTTTGTCTGTGGGAGTGAGTAAAGAAGACATTTTATTATTATTATTATTATTATTATTATTATTATTATTATTATTATTATTCATTTAAGGCCTAACAAATTAACCCTTTCATTGCATGTACATTCATGACTTTTCTTAGTTTCAAATAATTCATTTTAATAGAACATACAGGTCTGATTAAATGCTGCTTACGTCGATACCGATATATAAAAAGACTCAGACGACGTAGTGGTTGTGTCATTTTGATGAGTCAGTTTGTTGTGTGGAATTTATGTGGTTGTTTATATTTAGAGCTCCCAAAGCTTTACACGACAGCAACCATTAATCATCATTAATTACTATTGATTATGGACTTGTGCAGGCCAAGAGTTTAGCAGCTCCTCTATGAGAATATAACCATTTTCTATAGGAATGTGGGTGAAGTCATAGCTAGCAGGAGCACTGATGTTATTTGTTAATGTGCAATACGTTAAAGTTCAATTTAAAATAAAAAATCATTATTTACCATTATTTTCCTTTGGTCTAAATTGTGTTAAATCTAAATTCAGGTCTAAATTTTGCCAGTGTGTGCAAAGGTGTCTGCTACATAGTAACATGCACTGTAAATTCTGTGAAATGTAATGGCTTGTTTTACAATCATAAAATAAAAAGTTAGATGACAGACTGTCAATTTGGTTTTAGTGGATTATGAGGTAAAACAGCATATAATGGCCTGTTCAGACATGCATGCAGTGATGTTGCTATTGGAAGTCAGTCTTACGTAGCTCAGTACTTTTTAAAAAAACCCACAATTAATCAATTGCTCCTTGTATCATTTCCAATAAGTTTGCAGTGGTTGATTTGTAGTAGGATCACAATCATGTGATCATCAGCAGGCAGCTGACGTAGTGTTCACTTGTTGTCATGGTTACAGTGATGTTGTTCTGCTATCTCACAATGATACAGAAATCCTTAACAAATCCATGGATCCAGACTACAAACCGCATCACTGTCAAAATCTAATCACTTGGTCCTTGTGTCATTTCTGACCTTCCCTGAAAATTTCATCAAAATCCATTAGTCCATTTTGAGAGATGTTGCGAACAGACAAACAGATGGACAAACCAACACCAATCATCACATAACTCCGCCACGTTGTTTGGCGGAGTAACAAGTCACTTCTGTGGTTTGCATGTTGAGTCCTCTTGAACCTGTGAGGAGTTTGCACCCATTTAGGACTGACTGTTGAGCTTTTCTGTGTTGCTTTTGTGTATTTCTACACCTACATCTGATCGATTCAGCAGATGCTGAAATTTCTAAAACGAGATTATTTTCATGCTCATTAATTTGGACTGAAACCCCACAGATGCCACAACAATGCTCTTCTAGCTAAACCGGACTGTGCTGAGAGGATTAAGCCTCTCTCAGCTGACTCAAGACAAGCCATCAGCGTATCTCTCCTTATTCTCAGCGTGGGAACACGACCACAGACAGGGGTCATACAGTTACCACTTGGACCCGGCTAACGCCCTGTACCTCAGTAGAGCAGGTGTTAATCACTGAGTGAGTAATTAGAAACCAGCAAGCTAACAGCCCTGTTGACCTGAAGAAGCATTAAAGGGTCAGTACAAAGGTGTGAAACCTGTTGGCCAGGTTGACACAAGACAATCTGAACTGCAAATGAACTCACACAATAGAGCACAATTGACTTGTGTGCCATTGTCACCCTGGTTGACTGGACAAATACCCCTCTTTGAAAGAAAGTGCTGTCGATTGGAACACTTCAAGTTTGGTGTTATCTCTTTCCCCGTTCAAGAGGTCCCATAGCTCCTCACTCGCACCTCTATCTCTTTATCTCATCTGCCTAAGGGACAGAGAATCGATTAGGGCCTCTGCAGCGAGATAACAGAGGTGTTTATGACTGAGTAAACACATAATGACACTGTAATGGCTGATAATCTCACCACGCTGTCAGAAAACGGGTTAAAGGGAGGTCACAGGTGTGAAGGTGTGTATATTTTTATGCGTGTGCGATTGTGCATTGTCCGTATGGTGCGCGTGTCAAAGGGCAGGCCTGGGAAAATAAGCCACCTCCAAGCGTGGGACCATTGCTGGCTATCCATTAAACTCTTGCAGCCCCACCCAGGGGTTGTTTCACCTGAGGCAGCAGCAGAGGACAATTACAGATTAGACACTCTGCTGCACAGCCTCTCCCATATATTGTGGAGGCTTGTAAAGCAGATTAAGGACAACAACACCACATGTCTCCTGTACTTTCCTCACCTACAAAACCACCCAGGTGACAAAGGTGAAGTTGTCACACAGAAGGGTGTGTCTGAGTTGTGCATGGAAGAGAAACACACCGGCAAAGAGGCTGCAAACAGTGGATGAAAAACCCTGCAAAACTTTAACATGTGCAGCCTCTCTCCTCTCCTGAGGTGTCTGTGTTATGACTAGTTCTATCTAATTCAAACCAGGTTAAGAGGATCCAGGCCTAATTTAGCATCTTTATGCGTCATGTGCGTCAGGTTGCCACCCACCCTGATGTTGACCTGTTGTTTTTACGATTACGCCCTCCTTTTTTGTCTCTGAATTTTTTTGTTATTTTCCTCTCCAGCACGAATCCGGCTCAAACGTGGACTAATGAAAATGCTCATAGAGAAGAAAGCTGTATGATGAATGGGTCAGAGATAAGGTGAGATGAAGGTTTAGAGTTCAGCAGCAGTGTTTGGGCGTCTTTTCCCTGTGTGCAGGCTGCAGCTCAGCCTATTAGACATATTAGATGTGACTTGACCTCCTGAGTAGACAGTAGCGTGACCCTGGCGTGCGGCAGACGAGTGTCCAGTGCCTTTCTGAACTCACTGATTAAAACCTCTGGCGTCCGTTACACTCCGTGCCGCTCTTTTTATCTGTTTATTTCAAACCCTGCTCCCTTTCCCCTTCCTCCTTCCTCTTTGCATTCCTTGAACTTTGTCCTTTTGCTTTGTGCTCTGTGTTTTTATACTGTACCCTGAATAACCGCTTTCTCTTTTCTCAAACTCCTAAGTCCTTTTCTGGAACATTTTTCCTTTCTTTCTGCTAAAAATACCAAGTTTTGAGCTTCTCTGTATCACCTTCCCATTCACCTATCGCCCTCTCTCTGCCTTTCCATGTCCCCTATTAATGTTGCCCTCAAATGAATGGTGTTTTTGCGGAAAAGTGCGGCAGACTGTTGCCGGGCCAGGGGGCCGGAGTGTCACAGCAGCCGGCTGATTTATCCACCGCCGCTGTCTTCATGTTACGCCTGGTCCCTCAACTTTCCCTTCCTGTTGTTCTTCCCGTGTTTCTTTTCCCAAATTCCTTCTCTCACTCTCCCTGATTCCCCCCCACCCCCCCGTCCAGCTCTCGTTTTTCTATGCTCATTCTTTTAGAACATGATACATGCAGTATATATGCCACAGGGTTCATTTTTGCTCTCTGAGCTTACTCAAGTACTTGTCAGGCAGCCTCAGGAGCCCAAATATGATGTACAGTGTCCACATACACACCTGAGAACACTTGTGTGGACGCTTCTGCATTTGCCACCGCTCTGTATTTCCACAGTGGCCCTCACATTATAAAGTGAGCATAGTCAAGTATAATTAACTGTGAAATTATGACTACACCATACTCCCCATGCTTAACTAGTCATTAATGCATGACTTTCAGCTGTGGAGTTAATACATAATGGATGGGGGCGTGGAGGGTGAAAAATGTCCAGAACAGTTGCGAGTGCAGTTGTGGTTCTGCTTTCTGAGGCGTAACAGATGAAATCATTAGAACAATATTCCAGGTAGGCTGCTGTGTGGTTTTATTGGACTCCATTAGAACAGCGCTCTAATTCATCGCAGCTGGACTGATTAGCTGGCTAATGACCCACACGTCAAACGTATACACACACACACACACGCACACACACACACACACACACGGACGCTTACGTGTGCCATGCTAAATGTAGTACAGGATTTAAACACACGCCAATTAGAGTGAGCATGTACGTGTAAATACAAAACAATATCTACAAGTGCGAAAGAACTGGCTTGTAAAAATGTGGGACAAGTTGGAAATAGATTTAAATGCACACACACACACACATATGCACACACTGGTTCAGTGTGTGTAGACACTAGTAATGGTGTAGACCCAGTGCTTCTGCAAAAAGTATCACATCCACACACCTCAGACACTCACACACTGTGTTTTTGGCTTTAATCTCATTTGTGTGAACAGAGCATCAGTAGGTCATCATGTATTCACAACTCGTCTCTTTCATCCTCCTCTCTTCAGCCTGTGATGCTCGCAGGTCTCCATGTCACAAGTGCATTGTGGTTAACAGGAGGCCCCGCTGAGGCGCAACCCTGCAATAGCATCAGTGGAAACACTGACATATCTAAGCCACGACTGCTGGAAGCTCAGAGACTGCTCTCGTTGTGCGTCTGACAGCTACACCGATGTGAAATACAGAACAAAAACACACCTCTGCTTTTCACATTAAAGCCGCTGAGCGTCAACACTGAGGGCCAATTCATACTGTGCATGTTGCAGCGCTGGTGAGTTACGTTATGCTCTTTGAACTCATAATGGGCACATTATTCTCGGACAAGTTGCTTACCGGACAAGATTTTGATTGAGCAATACGGTGTGCCAGGAGTGTATGCATGTGCATGAGCGTGTGAGTGTGTGTGTATGTGCGATTTTCCCCAGAGTGACTAATGGTTTCAGCAGCGCAGTTCCTGTGGCCTGTGGCTTGACAGACAGATGTGTGTATATATGTGTGTGTGTGTGTGTGTGTGTGTGTGTGAGAGGGATGTAGTACTCACATCCAGGTGTGGTGGGATGTATGCAGAGTCCATGGTTTATCCTTGAGCTCCAGTGTTACGATCCCTCGGCTCTCGCTCTCGCTCCTTTGGACAGAATGGACAAAGTGGACTGTTTACCTCTCTCTGTGTTTTTACCTCTCTCACAGCAGCCAGTGCACGTCTCTCCTGTGTCTCCTATGTGAACTGAGTGTAGGTAAGGCTGCTTGCTCCATGTTTTCCCCCCTCTCTGCTCCCTACGCTCAGCTTCTCATCCTGTTCTCAGTGTCAGATAAGCAAACTCTCAAAAACATCCACCGGCTTCCCCTCTGCCTGCCTGACCTCTATTAGTAGCCAACTCCCTTTTCTCTGTCGCCTGCACTTCCACCACCGGTTGTTTGAAAAGGCTGGAAGAGCCGCTGGAAGCTGCAGGAGCAAAATGAGTTGTCTGTCTGTACTGTATCACCGGCAACAACTCCCTCTTGTTCCTAAACCTCCTTACTATGTCTCTCTCCTTTCCTCTCCACTCTGTTCCTCCCTTTTGTATCTCCTCCCCCTTTCCTCTCTCTCTCTTTCTTGCTCTCTCTCTCTCTCTCTCTCTCTCTCACACACACACACACACACACAGACAGACACGGACACACACTTTTTCCTTTATACTAAGTGTCCAGCTGGTAAACTCAGTTTAACTCTAATTGACTTTCCTGTCCACTCAGATCTTCTCAAAAAGTGATGTCACTAAGACTGACCCCAGTACATTTACAGGCTGTTATCTCCGTCACACACACACACAAGAAACACACGTTTGTAACACACACATGCACTCAACCTGGTTAAGATAACCTCCAAGGTCAGCACACACATGCACATTTTCCACATTTCCTCCTTTAACAAACTCACCTGCTGCGTTTCGTTGGCAGCATTTTACTTTTCGGCCAACACGCTTGCAGACAATCGGTCCCTCATTATAAATACGAGGCCCCATGACACTGAAAAAGAGCAACCAGATTCAGTTACAAGACAAAGGCATGAATGGATGACTCATAAGAGCTGCCATGAAGTCACCACGCTTGAGTTTTGTGATTGGATGGAAGTAAACGTTGAGGTAGGAAAGAAAAAAAAGGAAAAAGCAGGCTGTACTTCTCCACTACGGGTTGAGGCAAGGTGCATCTGTCCTTCCAGCGCAGAGCGGGTGGCGGGGTGAATTTGTATTCATGGGGTAGGCCCATGAGAAAACGTCTCTTTAGGATGCATCGTCTCACATATTAGATCTCATCTGGAGAATCACTTGCCCACGTCCCACTGCTCCTCCTCTCTGTCCCCTCCACTTGCTCTTCCAGTCCATTCTCGTGCAAACATAGAAAAAAAAAACTCCTCCACAGACTTCATTCATCCCGAAGCTGAGTAATTGTCCCAGTGCAGAGTAACTTTACGCACAAACACACTCTCCTGCTCCTCTTGCAACACACACAAACTTGTGTTTAGGACTTGTTTCATTAGCAATCTGATTGTTAACAGATTTAGGATTCTTCTCTTTGAAATGTGAGGGAAGGAATCACTTTATGTTTGGAATATATTAAACTGTTTGTACATTCGCACGTGTCCGTTTCTGCTGTCAGCCGCTGGAACTGAAACATCTGACTACAGAACTGACCTTCCGGGGTTAACATCGCATTATTGAGTGTCCTCCACCAGTTCTTGAGTAAAGCAGTGAAGTTCGACCAACTCCACCTGACCTTTGACCTTCCCAAAGTGAAGGGGAGTTTAAATGAAAACAGAATTTTGCTTTTGGGGTCAGTTGAGTTCCAGGTTTTTTTGATCTTTTCTCAACTACTCTTCCAATGTCACTATATCAGTCAGTATATTGTGTCTCAGATTAACATTTTTTCATTGTAGTTTTCTTCTAAGTGTTTGTTAAACACTTCAGAGCCCGATGACGATGCATAAACCCTATTACCTGGCTTTTCTTGCAGAATTAGATGAATAGATTGATACCCTTCTAATGTCTGTACACTGCATACGAAGCAAGAGATGAGAGATGATTAGCTGAGTTAATCATATAAATTATAGTCATGGATCTGTTGTTTGCCAAGGAGCCTGTAACTGAAAACTACAAGTTACCCTTTTTATGTTTACGTTGCATATTTCTTCAAATATGAGCAATGGTGGGTTGTCTGTTCACGCTTGTATCCAGCTGTTAATCTAAAGGATGATCACCTCCAGCCTCCAGTTTCATAGAGCTCAGGAATAACAAATAACACAAAACACTATTAAAGCACAATTTCACCAAGCCTTGAAAGCACCACCAGAGAGAGCCTCTTAAACCTCACTGACCCACACAGATGGGCCAGTCATTACAAACTTATGGTGAGCAGCCAAACATCAGAACTTTAATTCAAAGTCAAGTTCCCAAAGCTATCAAATATGTCAGGTTAAATTTAGGGGAACGATATATAAAAGATGCAGAAGACATCCAGGATATATCCAACTGATGAAATGCTGCAGCCCTTTGTTTGACTGCTGTTACTGAGCTGGAATTAGCTGATAAAGAGTATAAAGAATCTCTAAAGTGATAGTTTGAGTCAGTGGGATAGCTTTTAAGATCATTTTTCAAGGACAACCCAGGACTAAGATGTGGAAAATTCGCTGGTTTGAGTTGTATAATATTGGATAAATACACATTAAGGTTGCAGACACTGAAGCTCAGCCACAGCTCTGGCTTCACTAAGTGCCTTCTCCAAATGAGCAGTAATCCCAGCCTCCAGCTTTCCCATCCTCTGGAAAAGCTGTCGGCTGCCTGTCCCGCTGACTTCCGACGGGGGTGGAGAGAAACTTTTAAAGTAATACCTCACCGCCCTCTTAACAAGCCATCCATCCGTCCTGCATCCCAGCGTTTCCCACCTCCATACAGCTCCGTCCCTCCATGGACAGAGAGTGAGGCCCTGTCAGGAGAGGAGGAGGAGGACGGTATTTTGATTTATTCCCTGTTCAACCACCGCTTTCTTTCTTTTTTTCTCTTTCAGCAAATTGCCACATGTAATAACTCACTGATCGACACCGTCATCAGTCTTTGGGACGGAGAGCAGTAAGCCTGGAAAGAAAGGCGACAGGGCCTCAAGGCACAGAGTAGTCGCAGCTGTAAACACACAATGACACATGCTGATTCAAGTGTGTGTTTGTGTGTGGTAAATATTTCCAAGCTGATAACATGGGAATTTATGAGTCTCTTTACCGCGTCAATAATTGGCCCAGCAATCCACACTATCTGTGTTAACCTAAACATCTGTTTCTCCAACTTTTCATGAAGCTGACTGTTGATTGTAACTCAAACATAAATGAGTATTGAAATAATGCTCATATTAAAATTAATGGTATTTATGTGTGCCAGTGCATCTGTTGTGTGTTAGAGTCATCTATCAGCACTGCAAATGTGATGTAGTTAATGTAAAATCTGGATTTCTGTAGACTACAAACCTTGTGCACATTGCTGTCTCTTTCAGAAGGCCAGAACAGTTTTGTCCCATAAATCTAATTAGGTTTGTCCATTGATGACCTCAATGAATTTCTATTTCAACACGATGAGTGAATCAGCTTTAGGGCCAGAGCTGAATTGACCTGGTCTCCATACATTCTGTGCACACAACAACTCATTTGGAAGCACACTGACCTATGGTGACTTTATGCTGAATTGTGGGAAATCAAACCAGGAAATGCATCAAAAGTTTCATGCTAGATGTCCAACCACTGACTGTAAAGATTGATGGATCCTTCATGATGTCACCTGTAGGCTTCCTGAACTGCAGTTTGGACATTCAGTGTGGTCCTCCTTTAATTACTTACAACTTTACACCCCAATATTATTTATACTGGTAAGTTGAAGAAAAACTGACCTCCTTTAGAGTTGTAAAGAATGGGCAAACTCACTACAGAGATCAAACCCAGGCTGTATGTTTCTGTAGCAAAGTTGGACATTTTAACATGGTAGTCTATGGGGATTGATTCACTTTAAAAGCCAACCTAAAGTGGCTATTTGAAGAACTGCACTTTTTGCCATTTGCTCCATTTTTCAGGCCTGGAGGTTACCACTGATATCCAGTGACCCCTCAAAGTGTATGTGAAACAAGTCAAACCTGCACATTGTCTGCCCGGCTTAACAAGTTAGAAAAAGCTGGATCCTTTTATGGATGGGCAGGTACATACACTGAGGAGCTGATAAACACCTGAGACCAGTTGTGCAGATGGGTGGAGGTCAGTTGATGAGTACACTGGGGACTGCGGGTCAAAGAGAGAATAATGGCTCTGAAATGAATGGAGTTGATTAACAATGGACAGACTGACAACAGAGCAAGATGCAAAAAGATGAGGTTGGGTTGCTGCTATGAAACCACCTTAATGTGATGATTTGTGAATGTTTAATTATCTGCGTCTAAATTTAGTGAGATTTAAAGCTGTCCACTTTACTTCTAGTCAATATTTTTCAATCAACAATGGACCAAATGGCTCTATGTAATGTGAAAAAGGTCACTTGCAGTATTGAACCCACAGAGAGTTATGATTCAGCTCCACAGTATTTCAGCTCATCATCTGGCTTTTCTAGTTTTCAACCTGAGGCAACATAAAGCAATTTTTTTTTTGCATACCACATTTCAACAACAAGGCAATCCAAGTGCTTTACATAGAACATAAAAAGCGTCAAGGCAATGTATAAATAGAACATAAAACAATATAAAAATAGACATTTTAATGCACAATCAAATGAGGGAATAAAGGTTCATTAGGAAATAAAAATGAAGACAAAGCAGGAAAGTAAAAGCTACGGTGCAGTTTAAGATGCTCAGAAGCTTCAGATTTAGTTCAGTGAAGGACAGAGGGAAGAACTGAGAGTTGCAGCAGACCTGCAGTTGTCTGGGAGCTTGTTGAAAATGTGTAGTGTGTAAAATTGCAACAAAGAACAAATAAATAAATAAAATAAATACATACATGAAAATTAAAATCATTTTTTTGGGTCATCTGCACCATTCCACAGGAGCTGTTTCCAGCAAAAACTTCACTAAAGAGTAGAGGTCGACCGATATGGGATTTTCAAAGGCCGATGCCGATACCGATTTTTTAAAAAATTTTCAGCCGATGGCCGATATCTAAAGCCGATTGTAGAAGCCGATTTTTAAGGGCTGCTAGTATAATTAGATAATATTATTAATATTAGATAATATAAACATATGGATGCTGGGTGTGCAGATGAGGGACATGCAGCAGCCTCGCTCTGGGCATAGGCGCGCACCACACACACACACAGTGCATCCACAGATTTACTTTCACTTCCTCACTTGCTTGTATGCCTGAGGCTGACGCTAAAACTTAAACGGCTAACTTTTACAGTTTGATGATCACACAGTAAAGACTTTTAAAGGCTAAATCAACATTGCATTTTCTCTCTTACCAAGAAACAAATCTCTTACCTGTTTTTTTTTTTTTTTTTTTTTTTTTTACCAAATAAGCAGGTGTGGAGCGAGGCTTGTTGTTTCCTGGCTCACTCGCTCCCCTCATGCTCCGCTCTCTGAGTGCCGGGGGTCCTTCTAAGGGAAAAGCGGTCGCGGCAGCTGCCCGTACGGGTGCCTGATCACAAATCGGCTTTTTATTTGTAAATATCGGCCGATGGCCAATATTGAAAAAAGTCCATATATCGGCCCAAAATATCGACCGGCCGATATATCGGTCGACCTCTACTAAAGAGCAGTGATCCTCTTCCTGCCCAACACCAAACAGGCAAATGTAGTGATGAGTTAATGATATAAAGTCTTTATCAGGTATGAATTTCTTTCTGTCAGTCTAACAGCATCTGAATGAGTCGGCTTCATGTATTAATGAGTAGCCTTCACCAAAGTTGCAGTGGCAATCTCACAAAATGGGACCTGGTAACATTTCTGTATCACTTCTGCAAATCTGAACTGCATATCATATTAATTGATAGGCATGCACAAGCATTTCCGCATTTCGGCACAAACATTGGTCCAAAAACATCACAGAATGTACCAAAGACAGAGTTTGTGTGCTACAATCATAACAACTTTCTCATTCACTGAATGCCATTCTTTTTTTTTTTTTTGGACCAACAGTTAACAGAAGATGAATTTTAGTTTGTTGCTTCCAGCTCTTTGTAGGAGTCTTTCCTCTGAGTTATTAAATACCTGCTGCATCAGACTGCAGTATAACCCAGAAGAGCATCTCCAAAGCAGAACTGCATGCATATATTCATGCAGCACGACAGCAGTAAATTCATTCTTTTTCATTATCTGTGAACATAATTGATTCCCTGCATAGAAACATGATGGATCAGGATCTAACTCCAAGTCACATTCGTACTCCTACTTCTTCACTTCAGACAGGTGGGCTGTCACACAGAGTCACACTTTTTAAGTTGCAGTTAAATCTTTTCTTACAGTGACCATGCTCAGATTGAGTCCTGAAATTCATCACAACTGTCAGGTGATTTAAAATTTTGTGTTGGTAAATTAGATTATCATCACACATGGACAGAATTTTTACTATTTAAGAAATACTACACAAACTCGACTATTAGTCATTTGGACAGTTTGATAAGCAGCTATTTGTTTAGATTTAGTCTTTTGTTTATTAGTTCAATATTATATATTGCAAGTCACTTGATGTACTCTGCAATCTTGCATGACAAATACCTTGAACGACGGCTCTCTCCATCACTGTCATGGGTTTTACTGAATGAAGCTGTGAGGAACATTGATGTAAAGTGACCGATGTCTGAATGACAGACTGTTGTTGCTTTAACAGATTGATGAAGCCAGCAAAGTTAAGTATCCCCTGTCTCGAAAAGACCTATTCTGCCAGACATTTCGCTTAGGAGTTGAAGAAAACCAACATTTCACTCATGTTTCACTTGTGCTGAGAAAAACAACTAACTCTAACTAAACAGCTCGACTGTGAGCATGTATAGATGTAGTTGTGTTGCAGATGACTCGGAAAGCAGTACTAACAGCTAGATGGTTATAAAAACGAAACCAGTGAAGTGACAGTGATAAACGTCACCCTGATGTAAAGTGTTGTTTACAGAACTTATGGAAACAATGGAGCTTAATCACTCAGTCATCTGAAGCCTTTTTCCAAAATCAAATTTTCCTGAGAAGAGCACGGAACGGAGTGAGTCATGAGAGAAAAGCTTCACAGTCCCCAAAATAAGCAAAGATTGATGCTCAAACACTTAATGTGATCGATGCCTCGGCAGGAACCAGCCTGAATGACAAACATGAAGAGCTGGAGAGTCATTTTTGTGACGACCTCACATTTACTTTGATATATAGGGATGTTTCATTGTTTTGCTTATGCTTAATGCCTTTGATTTGCAACTTTGAAACTTTGCCGACTCCATAGGAAATGCGAAGCAGCATCAGACCTGGACTTTCAGGATTTTGTGCCCTTTGTAAAGAAGAAAATGGTGGAAGTACTGTGAGTCATTCATTCTTTGCAATATATTTGGCAACCCACTACATTAGGAATTATCTCTGTGGTGACACACATAAAACAGACACATCAGCACAAATAAAAAAATTTGCCCTTATTTGTTTTCTGCCTTACTCCTTTACTACTAAATGCTAAAATCTAAAAATCCCTAAAGGACATGCATAGGTCAGCCTGAAAACACTTAGCATGGCATGATGAAATAAAAATCTCTGACAAACCTACATTAAGGCATTATACTCGCTGTGGTGGATTACTTGACTGTATTTGCTTTTTAACGCAGATTTATTTTTTCTGCTTCATATTTTTATTATAGCTCTTTCACATTTCTATAAATGAAAGGCAGTAGGTGGTTTCTTCTAAAGGTTGGAAAATTATCTTTTATATCTCCATATATGCTGATGATACTGTACTATTCTGCAGCGGTGTGACTGCATGAATTGCACAAACCAAACACGCTAAAACAGACAAAAACACTCTTTCAGCATGTGTCTTTTCTTGCTGCCCGCTGTGTTAGTGCTACCAAATTGTATTCTTTGACCCTTTGGCTGGTTGTTTATACAGGTTGATCCAACTGTACATCAAATATTTTCCTTGCATTTTGTTTTTTTCTATATACAATCCCTCTATCCATCTATCTATCCATCTATCCATCTATCTATCCATCCATCCATCCATCCATCCATCCATCCATCCATCAACACAGTATGTTGTTGGTTTAACTAAGAAGTGCTTCAATCTAAAGAGAATTAAATAAAGAATAAGTTAAAATTAACCATGTCCTCTGTAAAAAGGATACTCAAGCAGACTCAACAACAGTGCAATGACTGAACATAAACCAAAAAAAGTAGTGTTTTATGTGCATTTTCAAACATTAGAGTTAATGTTAATAAGATGAGTAAAGCCTAATGACATATATAAACACATATTGTATATCTGCTGGAGCTGATCCAGGAAGCATCAAGTGCATAAGTACGAGACACAACATGATGATAGAAGTGTTTAGACTGCTGCTTTGATGCTTCCAGTAAATACTTAGACATTCTTTACTGTTTTTAGATGTTGAGTGGGCTCTAGAGGGGAATGACATTGCAAGAAAAAAAAAGAAGAAGTCGTCGGATGATTTGTGAGTGTTGCGTGCTACGAAGGACAAATGGATGTCAGAACGAGAGGAGCAGAGAGAGGAGAGGGAGACAAAGATGAGATTTCATTAGATGTTCATATGAAGGAGTCCACTCGGCTGAAATGGCCACACAACCTGCATGAATGTGCTCGCAGACGACACACACACTGACAGACTACACACAGACACAGTCGCACAAACAGGGTCTGACTTTTTTCATTCACCGGAGAGGAATTCCAATGTGAGTTTTTGCAGCGATAAGATTTCATTCTTTCGTCCTGAGGTCAGTGTTTCTGTAGAGAGAGACGTGTGTGTGTGTGTGTGTGTGTGTGTGTGTGTGTGTGTGTGTGTGGGTGTGTGTGTGGGTGTGTGTGTGTGTGTGTGTATCTCATGCCATCACCTTCTGTCCCCTCTTCAGACCACTGAGTCACTCAAACCCATCACTCTCAGCCTCCACCAGTTCCCAAGAAAGTCAACAGCGACTGCTTAAAGAAAAATGAAATTTGGGCTTAGCTACACACACACCTGAGATTTAAAGCTACTTTTCCAATTTCCTTGGACCTAAAAAGGCTCTAAAAAGAGCTCCAACATGATCTTTAAAGTTGGTTAAAAGCAATCAGGGTCTTGAAGTGCTTCAGCACTGCATTGATCATGATGAATCATATATTATCTGAAATAATACAGCATGTATAATTAACAATATGGGTAGTTTTCACAGTACAGTGGCTTTACTTCTACCTTCCACACTTCATTGATGACTGCATATCGTTTTCCTGAATCTTTATTATGTGTTTTTATTTAGTGCATCATAATGGTAAGATTTGTAAGTTTCTTTACTTTTTATTGACTTTACTTAATGTAACTCCTGCTACTAAAAATCTGTTTTGTTTTTATTTTTGTTTATTGACCTTATTAGCTTATGAAACAAAACCTGGGATGGATAAAAAGCAGGTATACCACATAGTTTCACTGGTCCGAACTTTCAGCATTATTTCCCAATCATCTTGAGACAAATTCAACAGGTGCAATTCCATTTAATTCTCTGCAGTTATTTCATTGAATATCATTTAGTGAGTGTGCAGGAGTTCAGCTCAGCAATGTCAAATTTTCACATACAATATGAATCATGAAGTGAAGCATAATTAGTCTTAAACTGCATAGTCTTTCAGAGAATTTTATTATCCTGACTTTAGGGGAATTTCAAAAAGAAAACATGAACAAATTGTTGTCAGATGATTATGAAATCAGACTCTAGTAATAGACATGATCATCAAAGTGTAACAGTAAATCAAAAACCTGTTAATAATAATCATTTCATTTAAGTTGTACCTTTCAGAAGCAAAGTTACAAAGTGCTTTACAATAAGAACAGATATTGCAAGTAAATAAGATCCAAAACATAAAATATCACAATAAATAAATAAATGAAATAGTTATAACAAATACCAACAGTTAAGAATGAGCCAGATGACAAAAGTGACTCTTTGATTAAAAAGATGATGCTCATATTTGAGGGGAAAGAAAAGCAAAGGCAAAGTCACTTTTGGTGACAAGTTGAATGTTTGCAGGGCCTTGCTGGAAGATCTGAGGCAACGATGAAGCTCATAGGGAGTCATCAGATCACACATATGGGCAAGAGGCTTTAAAAACAACCAGTTAGATCTTAAATCAATTCTAAAACTCATGGAGAACCAGCTAGGATTTGAGTGATATGGTCATTTTTCCGGATGCAAGTTGCTGCTAACAGAATAAAGTGAGTTAAAAGTCTAGAGGAGAAGAAAGCATAAATGACCCCTTTCAAAGTCTGCATAAGACAGGAATTATCAGAGTTAGCTGTCTAAGTTGAGTAAATCAAGACGGCACCAATTTGGACACCTGAATCAAAAATAGCACCCAGGTTGCAGGCTGCTTCATGAAATTCATGAAATTCTTGGACATCCAATTTTTAATTTCACTCAGGCAGCCGGCAGGACACTATACAAGAGACATCAGTAGTACCAGGCTTTAACAGGACATGCAAATAGGTGTCATCTGTATAGCAATGGAAGTCATGTCCACACATGACATGCAACACGGGTAGCATTTATATAGCGAACATGAGGGGTCCCAAAATAGGCCCCTGTGGGATCCCACAGAAGACAGAAGCACAAAACGAAGAGGAATCTTCAAGCATTGCAGAGAAGTTTGACAGATGTGAGATGAACCCATCCAGAGCCACATCTCTGATGCCAACAAAACTCTTCAGACGGCTGAATACAACTGCAAACACAAACTGCCGATAAATGCAAATAAAATTAGGAATGAAAACCGAACGGAAAGAGGAAATCTCACAACCACAATCCTCCTCCACACATTTAAAGACAAGGTCGTTGAAGAGGCAGCGATAGATCCGGTGTGTGTGTGTGTGTGTGTGTGTGTGTGTGTGTGTGTGTGTGTGTGTGTGTGTGTGTGTGAGATAGAGAGAGAGAAAGATAGAGAGAGCATCCTATCAGCTGCCATGTATTCATTATCTTGCTCAAGGACAAACACCCACCCACTCACTCCAGAAACTACCACTATGGCTGCACGGATTCATTCAGTAATTCAGGGACACTGAATCCACACAAACACACACACACAAACACTCACGCACAAACTGATAAACCGCTTAAAATCTACCTTTCTTTATTGGTGCAGAATGGAAAATAGTAGCCTTGTGGGTTCATCTAAGGTGATTTTCTCTTCTCTGTATCCTCTGTTAACATGTTTAGAATTCAAATATTATACAAGGTAATTTATGCTATGTTCTATGATGGTTTACAGTCCCTGGAGGTAGGGTACCTTTATGATTTTTATTTATACTTTTAGAAGTGTGTTCTCATGCAGAATAAACCACATGTAGTGATGATCAGTGCTTCATTTGCTAACAGTTATATTATTTCTAGCTGGAAAAACATAATCTTGTACCACATAGCACACAAGTATGAAAATACAAGAGCTTTTGTCAAGTTTTCAAATGCAATAAGTTTCTATATTTTTACTTTTGTTAAGCAAATATGGGTTAAATGACTAATTCAGATAAGAACTAGAAAAACATAAAAACCACTGATGTTTCAGTTATAGATTTTGTAGGAGACCGGCACATCTAAAAAAATATCCACGCTGCAAATTGAAATGTTTTGATTTCACTCAAATCAATATCAGGTCAAAACTCCTGAAAGGATGACATCCATAAGATCTCAGACACAGTCAGTAATACATACATGCAGAAGCAGGAGCACAAACAAATGTTAGAGATATGGTAAAATACAGTAATAGGCTAATTGGGAGGACAACATTTAAGTATAGATAATCAATTATTCAACTTTTTTGGACCCCAGAGCAGCAACAGAAAACGGGATGCATCCATTAAGCACACATAAAACCCAGACACATAAATACAACATTAAAAACATACATACACAGTAAAACGGCAGACAACCAGCTAGTTACACTGTGCAAATAATTACGTTTTTCCACCTGGAGTTTAGGAGGAAGACAGCAGATTGTATAAAGAAGTGTCTAAATGTGCTGGTTTAAGTGGAAGTCTGAGGAAAGCATCAGATGGCTGGAAGTGAAAGTGTTGATGTGAAGGACGAAAACAATCAGACAGGATGGATCTTGCTTTCTTATAAAACTGTTTGTTGCAAAGCTCCTGCAAAATTTTCTATGCAGAGCCAGTTATTCTGCTGCAGACATTACCCACCTTATTGAGCATGTTTTTGTGTTTGACCTTGAGAGATTGATACCAGCAGATAAAGAGAAAGTGAGCGCAGACTCAATAAAAAAATCGATAAAACATTGTTGTGCTGTCGTTTTGGAACTTAGAGAGTTTCCGAGATGAAAGAGACGCTGGAGGCTTTTCTTTGCACCATCTCATACCAGAATTTATTCTTTTTTTTTTTTTTTAATTCCCCTATAACTCTGGCTAATGAATGAACCTGAAAACAAAGACTTTAATCTGATATACAGCGTAAATAAGTTTTTTCGTGAACAATGGCCAGTTTGAAGCTCGTGTAGTAATGCATCAAACTGAATAAGGATCAGTTTACATCAGTTACATAATCAGATGACAAAAAATAGGCAGCTATCATCATTCCAGATTTCATTAAAAAATATGTTCAAATAGATTACTGTTACTGTCAAAAATTATTTGATTACATTTCTTTATGTCTTCAAAGTATGACAAATTTAAAATTATGATTTTTTCCCCCATGATCTAATGTAAAATTATGCGTAGAAAATATTGTTTCACTATTGAAAATGACTGCATGGTTATGAGATGGTTAGCTGTGGGAATATTGTTATTTATTTTTATTTTTGGACAGTGCAGTACACCCGTAGATTTTCATGCTAACATGTTTTATGAGAGTAGTTTAATTTGACCTATTCTAAATGCCAAATATGTTCTACTGTTTATAAAGTAAACACTTCAACAGCTGAGTCACCACTTTTGTGATTAGTGAGTCAACTAATATTTGTTTTTATTTTTTAATAATAATTTATGGATAGTGAAGTTTCCCTACTCTTCTGGTTTACACTGAACATGGACGATGAACATTTTGAGTAAGTGCTCCTCTTGTGTTACAACAACAAAGTCTTCAATGTGGCCTTTGACTGAAAAGCAACAAAAATGTACACTAGAGAAACAGCATCCCACACGTAGAACACACACTGGACACCCGCAGCTTTTGCCAGTACTGTTTTTATAAAATGGATTTTAATTAATCAGCTTTAAGTGCTATTGTTAATATGCAAAATGTTTTGGGTTTTTTTAATTTGTTTTTTTGCATCAAAAATACTTAGGACAAAAGAGAAAAACCAATATTCGAGAACTAAAAATTTAGTGACTAATTTTTTTTTGGGCATGATCAATATCTTTAATGTTAGATTTTGAAGCAACCTGAATATTTTTTAATCTAATGGATTATGTTACTAATTACCAAAGTTGGTGTGTCATTTGTTTTCTGTAGCTGACTACAAGCCAGAATTAATTCAATAATTCTTCTCTATAAACTCAAAATAATGAAATTCTGCTACTATTTACTGGAATGTATTTGCTTTATTCACTTACACTTGCACAGATGACACCTGTTTACATCTGGTTCTAAAAACGGTTTCCTATTCATGGAGATTTTGTACCAGATGATACACTATTATTAAATAATTCAATGTACACTTCAAAAACCAGACTTTGTCTATTCTGGCACTCACTCCTCTTTGAGGGTCATATGCAGTTTAACACAGGCAGTCTTCATTACAGTAAAGTGGAAAACACTTAACATCAACCCTTTTCTCTTTCAATCAAGGTAAATTAGAGACCCCGTCTCCCTGATCGTCAGGGCTGGATAAGACTCTTAGTGGCTGTTTCTCCAGAATCGTGATGCTCTTCTGAACCTCAGTCATTGTGAAGAAAGAGTTCAGAGGTGAAGATGATTCACCATCAACAGATAGATGATGAGATAACTTACATATGCTTCACAATGTGAGATAGTCAAGCATCTGTAAAGCACTTTAAATTACACTAACCTGAAAAAAGGTACTATGAAAATAAAGTTAGACTGATTTGATTTGAGATCATTTTAATCCTTTGCTTAACCTTCATTATGGTTACGGGAACAATCACATTCACATCTACTTTCAATTTAGAATGATCAATTAACCTCAGCATGTTTTCAGACTGTGGGAAGAAGCCAGATAACCCAGAGAAAACCCACACATGCACAGGGAGAACATGCAAACTCCATACAGAAAGATCCCAGGCCCAGGACGTGAACCAGGAATCTTCCAGCTGGCGTCAGTGCAAACCACCGAACCACTGGGCACACCGTTGTTCATTCAGCGGGTCTCATTTAAAAATTTTCTGCAAGTAAACCATCTGCACTCAAAAAACTAAAAGTCTGCACTCCTCGACCCAGCTGAAAAGCTATGACTGACTCAGCTGCAACCAGCAGTTTTGTGACAAAAAGTACGAGAGTTTTCAGTTGAACTGCAGGCTGTAATTACACAGAGAAGAGAGGCGACGACAAGAGACTGAGAAAAATATCAGTATCAATCAATAAAATAAATGTAGCACAATTTAAAAACCTGGGCACCTTGGAGAAACGTTGCACATGTTGATTACAGATTTTTTAATTTTTTGTGTGAAATAAATGATAAACAAATTTCAACAAATGATATAACTCATTACACATAGCATTTTAACTGTCTCATGCTGCACAGAAGACCTTCTAGCCATGGTTGTGCTATTTCTATAGAGGTTCACGACTTTATATGGCAGTGAAAAATGAGCCTTTGGTGAGTAAAAATGTGATGGGAGCAGAAAACACCCAAGGCCGGCATGCCTATTGATCAGCTGTGCTCTTTTTTGTGTTTCTATTCAGCTTTCTCTGTGACTTGCAGTCTGTAGTGAGGCTGCAACAGAGCAACTATTAAAACATGTGAATTCAACAGACAGACAGATGTAAGGAGAGGACGTCTGCAGATGTGTCCTGCAGTTTGTTCATCACGTTGGGCCTCCTTTCGAACAGCATCCATGTCTGGGAAAGCAGATACCGTACTGTGTGTGCTCACATGCTGCCACGTAATTACAGTACATACAGTATATTACAGGTTTGTATATGCATACGTGTGTGTGTGTGTGGTCAGTAATAACAGGAAGCTGGCCCTTCATGTTGACACAAACCTGCCCGGGCGATTGGTCATTTGGAATAAATAAACAAACACACGAGTGACCCACTCAACCCGCAAGCAGCAGAGTTCTTCGTGAGACTAAAAATAAGGAACGCTGGATCGCTCCACGCAGTCAAACCCAAACAGGAACACCTGCAGCTCGCCCTGCAGCCCGGCCCCGTCGCCATGACAACCAGCTGCACTGCATGCAAACAGTTTACAGTAAGATAAGGATGGGTGGGAGAGATTTTACAGATGCCAGAGGGCTCGAGTGAAGATAGCGGACGAGCTGCAGCTGAACCAAATCACAGGCTATAGAATTAGAAGACTGCAGAGGCTGAAGTCAAGAAAAGTAGTGGAGAAGAGTGACCATAAAAAAAAAGATATTTTAAAGAGAGAGAGAGAGAGACTCAGTCTGGTGTGTGGTTTGAGTGGGAGTTGGTACTAGTTTTAGAATCAACAGGTGGCTCTGGAGCACCAGGACCACGAGGCTGACAGAAGGAATGTATGTGAACAACATTGTGGTGAACCATAGTATAGTCTCAAGTGTGGGCTTTGGTGAAGTGAGGAATGTGGTTCAATATGAATGTAAAGAATTATGGTATCCTAACGTAAGCTCTTGTGCTGTGATTTACTAAAGAAACTGACATTTGTTACGACTTAGACCTCTTAATAGCAATCTTACAATCATAGCCGAGCAACATGATGGAAAAACCTGCCAAGTTTTCTCAACATGTCGCTCATAATCTGACTCACTGGATGCAGATTGCAGGAATAATGCTGCCATTTCAGGAGGCTTTCTCCATCCCTTCCACTATCTACATTTTATTATTTTCAAAATCCTCTTCACCATGAAAAACAGCAACAAAACTTCCAGGCAGCAATTTGCCACACTGAAAGTTTAAAGGTGTGCAGAAGGTTTGGATTTTGCAATAGCGCAGCCCTGCTACTGTTTTCGTTAAATTCTCCATTTTAATGACAGTGCTCGCCTCTCTGCAGCGCCCCCTTCTCTATTTTGAATGAATTTCATCAGTGCGTTCTGATAATTGAGATTGGTTAGAAGAAATGGACACACTAGAGTTCTCTGTAGCAGAATATTAATGAGGGGCAGTCAGACCATTCTCCACAGCACTATGTTAACACTAGAGAATAGTCTGATTATGTGAGACTAAGGGATGGACAACCTGTATCTTTTTGTAGCTTTTCTATATCCAAAAGCACAGAAGCACAAATGTAAAGAGCCGATTCAACTGGAAGTTTATCCAGCCTAATGCAAAATGCGAAGATTAACATTCTCGTTTAATTAACTGTGGTAGCAGTTAATTAAACGAGCGAGAGCGAGAGCCAGAGCGGTGGACTACGAAGCAAGTCTGACATAAGCAGATTTTCTTTGTTTAAGCTGGCTCTACAAAACCTAAAACCCCAGTCAGAGATAATAGGCATCACAGTTTCCTCGTTAACATGGGTTTTCCTCACCAGGGCCTGTATACACTCAGATAAAAAGAAGTGTTTGACATGCCATTCTGCACAAACTGGATCAATCATGTGGGATCTACTTCAGTCAAGAGCTTTAAAAAAAAAAAATGAATAAAATAGAAACATTTAAATTAATGTTAATCTCAATGCAGCTGTTTATTTCTAATGTGACAGCTGCACGGTAAGTTCTTCATCTTTAAACTTCATTCATTTAAGCATGACACTCAGGTGCACTGAGGTCTGAGGTTGCAAAATTAAGGAAATATGAAAATCACTTTCATTTTTGGCAAAAAGTGAAATTAATGTCGCTGACTGAATATTCTGTATGATAAATACCAATGGACTAATTCATTTTCTAATCTGTGTTCTATTAGCTACAATACCAGCAGTGGAAATTGGACTTGGCAGGAAATGAAGGCATATCACAAAAACATATGTATCTATTTTCTGCATCGCATACTAAACACATGTAGCTTCTATGGGAGTCTGCATATAGTACCGTTTAGCATGATCTAGCAGCTTAAAAAAGAACCTCCTTTGTGACACTGAAAACTCTGGTCAATTAAATCTGTTAAACTTGCTATTGAAAGTCACCATTTCAGTGACAAAACCCAGTGACTGGCTTAAAAAGAAAAATGCTGCCTGACTGATGTCAGAGACCTGCGACTTGAAAAATGATCGGTACACCTGTGTTAAAATAATAAATAAATAATAAATATAACCACATTCACCATTATTATAGCTGGGTCATGGTATCTTTGAAGAAGAACAAAATCTATTATTGTGATAATTCAATGTGGGAGTATTGTGTGTTGTATGCTTTTTGGTCCAGCATGAGTTGTGTACATGTATGTCATTTGTATTGTATATGTATATTCTTGTATGTATTGTTTATGTATTCTGTAATTCTGATTTGTATGCATTATGTGCACATGTTGCATGTTGGTGTCGTCACAAATGGAATTATGAAGACCCCAGGAAGAATAGCTGCTGCCTTCCAAAAGCTAATAGGGGATCTAAATAAAACAAACAAACAAACAGTATGTTATAACAACAATACATACTGGGCATTCTCAGGACTCGTAAAGTCAACACTGGTGTTGAGGAGAAAAACACAAATATTCCCCCTTGAGGAAGTACTCACTTGGCGACTGTGGGGTGGAAAAACTCCCTTTAAACAAGGAGAAACCTCAGACAAACCCAGGCTCAGGCAGGGCAGCCATCTGCCTCGACCGGCTGGGGTGAGAATAAAAACAGGACCACTGAGAAACCGTAAACACTGGGCAGGTTGGTGAGTCCAGTGACTGCAGATCAGAAAAATGTAGCTTCATAGCGACAGACATCTGCAGATAAATACAGGGAGAGAAAAGACAAAGCACAAAGTGTGGAGGCGAGAACGCACAGTTAATGACATGCGAAAGTGGCACATAAATACATGGCGAGAGAAAGACAGGAAAGTAGAGGGGAGCTGCTCAGTGCATGATGGGAAATCCCCCTGCAGTCTAGGCCTATAGCAGTGTAACAGATGGATGGTTCAGGGAAACCTGAGCAGCCCTAACTATAAGCTTTATCATAAAGGAAAGTTTTAAGCCTGATCTTAAAAATAGAAAAGGTTTTTGCCCCCTAAAACAAAACTGGGAGCTGATTTCATGGCAAAGGAGTCTAAAAACTGGAGGCTCTACACTGGAAAAAATGCTCTTCTCAAAACAAGAAAAAAAAAACTTATTTCAAGAAACTTTTACCTTGAAATAAGTGAAAAAATCTGCCAATAGAACAAGTGAAAAATGGCTTGGTAGGATTTCTTGAAATAAGATCTGATATTTAGAATATTGAGATCTTAAAATTAGCTGGGAAAACTTATTTTAAGCTGTATTTTACCAGGATTGGCAAGCTTAGGTGTCTTAAAATAAGCCACATATGCTAAAAAAAGAGCAGTTTTTCATTCAAAAATAGATTTTTGCTTTCATGTAACCTCCTAATTTGAGATGGATTAACCCTTGTATCGTCCTGCGGGTCAAAATTGACCCATTTTAAAGTTTGAAAATGTGGAAAAAATATATATATTTTCGCAGTGAAACTTCTGATGTCCACATTTTCAACATTTTTGGGAAATCTTTGAACATTTTTGGTGGAAAAAAAGAAATGTTAAAAATGTTTCTTAAGAACCAAAATCCAGCGAATTTCACTGGATTTTGGTTGATTTTTATGTGAATGTTCTTAAAGAAAATATTAGAAGTTTTACTGATATACCTGTAATCACTTTAGATTTTTAGGATTTTTTTGGACGATTTTTACAAATTTTTTGAAAACATTTACAAGAATTTTCTGGCCAGATTTTTTTTAAAAATAAAACTTTTAATGGAATTATTGGAATTTTCTTCCTGAAGGTTTTGCAAATTTTGAGAAATTTGGGGATTTTTTCGGCAGATTTTTTGGATTTTTTTCAGACAACGAAACAATATTTTTTGGTGCTCGTAAATGAGAACAACAGGAGGGTTAAACTTATTTTGAGTTTTCTTGTAAAATACAACTCAAAATAAGATAATTTTAAGATTGTTTGACTTGACAATATTTAAGATGCATCGTCTTAAAACAAGTCCCTCCATCTTGCTGAAATGTCTCTTGTTAAGTGAATTCATCTTAAATCGAGTGAGATGAGACATTTTGACTAAAAATAAGACAAATAGACTTGGCAAGATTTTGAGTTTTTGCAGGGTACTTCCAGTTCTACTTCCGGAAACTCCATGAACTAAAAGTAAATCTGCCGTCTGAGTGCTCCTCTACTGGGATAGAGGATAGAGGTCTGTAAGACATGATAGAGCTGGGTCATCAGGGTATTTGTATGCAAGGAGAAGGGTTTTAACATCTACTTTTGATTTTAAAGGGAGCCGGTAAAGAGAAGCCAACACTTGGATCAACAGTTTTTAAGGGAGTTATTGACCATTTTTAAGCTTAAACCGTGTCATTCAAGGTGTGTATACTCAACAAGTCCTTCAGCTCAGAGCTGCAGGGGAGAAATCACCTACAAAATGATTAAATACTGTGCACTTTTAAAGCTCAAACTGTGCTACGCAGCTGAGGGAGTTTTCTCAGTTGTCTTGGAGATTAATCTGTTGACATGCCTGCTCAGTATTTATTACTATATAAACCATAGCAACCATAGTGTAAGCTAAAAAGGTACGCATAAAACTCATTCTTGACCTTCAAACTCCATCCACTAATCGTGGACCATACCATAGCAGACATGTCATTAGTCTAGTATTTAGAGCTCAGGAGAAGGCCAGCGAGTGGAGCTCGATGAATGAACTTTGATACTCAATGCCTGGAAACAAGTTAAATAAGAGTGTGTGCAATGCTTTGATTGTGTGGCAGATGGTGCCCTCCACATGTGCACCACACTACAGATTAAAGCTCGATCCTGAGGGAAGCTTTGCTTTAATTTGGGATGTGTTGTCCAGCGCTGTTAGGGAGCTCTTCTGGGAGGTGAAAATGTCCTCAAACAGCTGCAGCATCTGCTCATATTTCTCTCTGAGACAGTGCGATAAAACACAAATCTCCTCTCATAAAATGAAAATGTAGCCTCACAATTCATGACACGGCAGAATGGACCATCTGCGTCTGGAGTCTGTGTGTGTGCGATGACATGACTCGACATACATTTTGTTTTCTGCACGTCTGCATTTAAATACACATGTACACAGCGCACGTGTGTGAGGACATGTGTTTGTTCTCTGGTGAAGAAGTGCATGTCTGTCTGCGTTTGTGTATTTCCCATGAAGAACATACTGTACATATGTGAGAGCGTTATTTATGCATCTCCTCTGTGTCTCTGAGTGAGTCGGCTCCAGATGTGCAGGGGTCAGAGCAGGGCTGCCCTCCCCAGTACAGATGTATCCAGGTGTGGCCTGCCGTGTCACGCCATGCAGCCCAGACTCTCCTTAGACCTTGAAGCAGGTCGTGAGGTCGGACATATTTCCAGATTCTGTCCGTTTCAGAGGAATGAAATGGGGAATAGAAATTTCAAACACAAAGTTTCAAGGAAACTGATTTGCCCTGTTGGTGTATTGCTCTGTGGTAGTTTGTTCTAGAATGAATGAAAGTCTCTGGCTTGAATAAAGTAATCAAGTGATTCATCTCTCTGTTACTATCTTTGGCAGGATATGGCTGCCTCTGCAGCCCGTACAGCTGTGTCCGTTGATATCTTCAGCAAGGAGAACAGGACCGAGCTTAAGGACGGAGATCTGGCAGTTTTACAACAGGAAAAGGGCACTCAAGTCTTACATTCTCTGGCACAGCGAATGGCGGGAGAGAGTGAAAGAGACAGGAGGCCTGAGAGATAGAGACAGACAGAGGAACGGAGGGTTGAACGAGATTTTAAATAAAGATTGTAAAGATGTGAAAGAGATGGAGGTACAAGGAGAGATTAGTGTTTGCTAACTGTAAGTATTTGGCTTTTAGTGGAATCACAAGACTGTGGCGCGAACGTAAAGAGAACGGGAAGAAGGAAGATGTGCTCCACTTGTTATCTAACCTCACTGTTTACTCAGATTCCTACTCGCAGATAGCATCAGCAAATAAGCTGCGGCCAAGTTGACACGCTGTTAGACCGAGTTAAGACTGACCTTTTGCCTCTGCGAACACACACACACACACACACGCACACACACACACACACACACACACACACACACACACACACACACACACACACACACACAATCTTGCTGTTGTCTACATTCTGCTCAGTTAAAGTGTTAATAAACACTGAACATTGTGAGGTCAAAGAAAAACAAGAACCTGACCCATGAAGCTTAGCTTACATTTTGTTTTGTATGTAAAGATGACAAACATGAATCCTTATAATGTTGTCTCTAATTTCTACGTTTCACAGTTTCCCAAAATGACAAACACACACACACAGTGGTATCAACATGGTATTAACATGCAGCCAGTTCACCTAGTGAAGGAATATTAAAGCTGCTCACAGCATTTTGTGTGGATTGTATAGAGTGACTGAGAGACCGACTCTGTATTTTTTACATTTACAGAGGAACAGCACTGAAAGAAGAAGGAAAGTTCTGTTCTTTTGACCTTTTTCAAGGACTAAATGCAGATCAGCATTTGTATCTCCAGTTAATTTTGTTGCACCAGATAAGTTGGAAAGACTTACACACTTGTCATTCCGTATTAAAACACTGATTTTGGTGACTTCAACATACTGTAGTGGACCAGACTTTAACCTAAGCAGTAGTCTAACCACAATTACACCATTTGCCACGACACACAGATATGGTAGCAAATCACAATTTCAAAAACTCTCATTAAACACAGCTAGTGTTTTTGCAGATATATCTAAAATGAGCACAACCATTGAACCTACACGAGCAGAATCTCCTCCAACCAGCTGAGGAGCAGTAAACCTCTGAGGAGGTTTGTACGGTTTGCATGTTGTATCTGGAGCCACGACAACTGTGATGTTTCGTTCCTGCACATCTCACAGATACTAGATCAGACTGAAATCTGGGGAATGTAGAAACCGGGATGACAAATTGAACTCTTTATCGACCAATGCTCATCACTGATGCTTTCTTGGCCGCTGTGGACAGGGTTTAATCGAAGAACTCAGCTACACAGATCCACACGCAGCAAGATGCAGTGCACTGTGTGTTGTGACATCATTTCTTGTAAAATTCTGTCATTTTGAGACAGTTCATCCTTTTTTCCCTGCGTCAGAATAATTCTTGCATTTACACCTTCCCATTGTTCACACAGCCGACACATTAACTATAATAATTGACCATTACCACATCCCAAGCCTTGAAATGCACCGTTGTTACTACTTTTATTTTGCTCATCAGTGTAAATTGTGAGAAGCAGAACTGTCTGATAGCTTCTAGTAATAGTGCGCTGCTACTGGAGGTTAGAGATTAAAGCTGCTATTGTGAAATATGGGTGAATAAATTCTTTAAATTCACTAACACTAGATGCTACAAACATGACAAAATGTAGCAGCACACATACAAGAACAGTGAGGTAAGTGGGGCATAAGCTACATTTCTTTTCCCTGTCTCTGCATTGAAGGAATGGTGTGACTATATTATAACTCCACAATGGTTGTTTGATGAAGCAAGAAAAAGGTGTTGAGCTTTGATATTAGTCTGCGGGCGTCACTGTATCTTCCACAGCCAGCACGTCCCTCATTTATATTCCACCTCTCTCTCGATTTCGTTATTCCTCTCTTTGTGCGATGGAGTGGTGTGACAGTAGAGAGCAGACAATGTCGGGTTACCCTGGTAATTTGGGAAGGAGGACGGAAGTATCGTGGACGTGCAGAGTCCCTCCTCCCCGTGCGGCGAGAGTCCCACTGATGATTCACCAACCTGCATGATGAAGGTTGGTGACCCCAATTTGAGTAAGGCAGGAGGAGGAGGAGTGGGAGAAGAAGGCGGATGAGGGAAGGGGGATAATAAGGAGGAGGGGATGGCGATGCCTACGTCAGTGGCACTTGCTAATAGGCAGATGTCCTTGTCCCTGACACAAGTAAATCATGTCTCTTGGGTGGGGGGGAGGGGGGGAGAGAAAAAAAAAAGGAACAAGAGGAAGGGAGGAAACAAGTAAGGCAGATATTGAGATTGCCGTCTGGAAGGAGCGAGAGGTTAGGTTGGACGTGAGTGCGTGTCTAAGTGAAATTATAAGCAATTAGTTCAGCCTCTGAGCCCACCGTAGAAATGCTGTTTTGATGAAGACGGAAAACAAGACGGAGGGAAGCCGGAGAAGGTGAAATGACTCAGTCAAAGTGTTTTAAGCTGTTTCGGTTGAGTGGGCTGAGTTGTATTAAAAGGCAGAGTAGGGAAACAGGTGATCTACAGAGACGGAAGAGCAGAAGAAGAAAGAAAAAAGCAGAGAAATTGAGGGGTAGAGTGTTCCAGACATTCACATCTTTTACTAAAGTAGGAGCACTTTGCTATTATAATACTTAAATGGTTTTAAATTCAGAAGTAATAGAATAAATAAAACTAGTCATTCAAACATATGATAACATATATATATATATATATATATATATATATATATATATATATATATATATATATATATAAATACATTCTTAATCAATGCATCATTTTCTGTATACTCTTGAGAGTCAGTAACTTAAATATCTTCTATACTGTCAGTTTAATCAGGAGTAATATATTGTGTTTTATAAGTTTCTCCTGTGCTTTGTGTGTAAAATATACATAATTGTGTGAAACATGACAAAATTCCTGTTATGTACCATACTTAAGGGTCCTGCAGGCTCGGCTAATGACTGCAAGAAGATAAACTTTCACAAGTATGTGATCTTCCTCCTGAATATACCAGACAGCCGCCCCCTCTGCCAGCGAAGCTTCCGCTCTACAAGCACCATCATTCAGCCACCCTCACAAACAAGCACATATCTTCAGTAGCAACACAGTCTCTTAAGGTCACGAAAACATATTTCTATAGGAATTTCTGCTGACTGGGGTGCTACCTCCATTTTTCCCCACATAAGATGCTGATAATAAAAACATGATCCCTTCTGAGAGTGGGCACACATGGCTGAAGTCAGGACTAGGTCTGCGCCTGCAGCCAGCTCCAACGGGAAACCGCTTCTCAAATACTGCAGGAGCACTTCCTATTTTTGTCTAATTAAAGGAGTGAAATGGAAACTGCTTCAACAGCAGGCCCTGGATGACCAGTTTATGTGAAACCTGTGGTTCAAATCATGTTTGAGAAGTACGGCAGGAAGTAATTTGATGTCAGAAACTATTGACTGGTCATTGAACAGATGCAGTGAGTTTTAAATAGAACAATTTAGTGCAGGAAAAGCAGTTGAATTACGTAGAACAGTAGCAGAACTGACAAGAAAGAATGTATATGTATACTGTATATACACAAAAAAGATTTGGGTGCAGTAGTCTTTTTGAGTCATGACATCTCTAAATAAAATTATACTGAACTAACCAACTACATTGACTTGGGGGAATGATCATTTCCTTTACAGTCAAAGTTATTATTGTCTTGACCATCTGACGTTGTCAAGACAATACTCCTGAACGCAAAATTTCTTAAAAAAAAAAAAAAAAAAAATGAAGTTATGAAGCCAATTTCATTTTGCTACCTCAACTTGAATTTAGTTTTAAATCAACTAACATAAAAATTTGAATTTAAATTACACACTACATTGATTTGATGCAATTACCAACTTTATTGTGTCAAATCAACCCATGAAAATCATTTTGCAACATAAAGCATTTATCTAAATCTAGTATTTCAATATATATCTTGCAAACATGCACTAAATTAAATGATGGGAGTATGTTCCTTGAAATACTTTTTAGAGCGTAGACTTTGCAAATATATATCTATGTAGAACATATTTAATAAAAACAAGGTATTTTCAAGGCACTGTGTAACAAAGTAGAAACTCTGTGAGGCTGACTGAGCCTTATGGTCACCTTTTATAAATGTTATCATTATTAGAACCAAACACAAGGGCAGCCGAAGCGGATATGAATTTTAAAATTTAAAAATGACGATGCTGTGTGCTAGATTTAAAATCACGAGATCACAAACGTTAATACACTTTATCCTGGAGGAAACAATGTGTGCACCAAAAGTTTGTTGTCTTTATAAAAATCACTAAAATGATACAATTTATCAGAGCTACAAACTGTAAAAGGGGACTGAATGACTGGATTTCAAACTTTTCAGTGGTTCTTGAACATACCAGGTACAGTTACATACAGTTCAGGAGTCAAGTCTATGTCTAACCAAGCTTAAAATCATGACGTATCATCAAAATTCAATTATTTTCATGTCTCATCTAAAAATTCTCCATAAATAAACGTTCACCAGATCCTATAAGTAAAAAAGTAAATCTGTGCTTCTCTGAGTAACCAAGAAGACAAAAATGAACAAAAATTAAGACTTTAGAAGCCGTTTCAGGTGAACTGCAGTCTGTGTATAAACACAGCAAAACGGAGACAGCAAGGAATTTAAAAAAATACTGGAGCAATAAAATAAATGCAACAACAAAACAGCCTTTTTAATCCATTTTTAGAGGACTTTATGTTGCAGTAAAAAATGGGCCAGCAGTGAGTAAAAGCAGGACAGGAACAAAAAAAAAAAAACACTCCCAGAAACTCCTTGGGGTTCAGAGGCTAAAACCAATACATCCCACAAATTATCTACATATTTTTCCGAAAATTTAAAACTGATCCTAACTGTGACAATCGAGGAAATGTCAGGACCTCTGAAATCAGTGCATCACATCCTCTGGGAATCATGATGTCTGGATGAAGTTTCACTGCAGTTCATCTGGTATCTGACATTTGCATGTGTGAAGCATAAAATCTCAATATTCACAAACCAGTCAGCACTGCTGCCTCTGATTGGTCAAGATGAGCCTGGGAATCTGTCCAATCAGCGCTGACATCAGTGGGTCTTCAGCATCACAGACAGTAATTAGCAGCATCTTCCTGTGTTTACTCCTGTGGGAAAGGGAGGGACCATGACGGAGTCTACAGACTTATAGATAAATGAAGATAACTTTAATCTCCCTCTAATTAGTGCTTCCCTTCTCCTCCCACCTCCTCATATGTCTTCCTGTCTACACTTGAATTGTATATGAGCGTCTCACTTTCCATTTGATGTTGCTGAAACATCTTGATCTTGCACAAAGCTCCCATGTGCTTAATACCTTGGCCTTTAATGGTAGAATATGGATAAAGTGACTTCACAGGGTTGCAGGTCTTAGTATTTGAGAAATTAACCCAATTGGCAGCGTCATGCAAAAGAAAACCACCCGAATATGCTGTTGTGTCCAAATTCTATTCACCCTAAATATAAATAAAACTGAATGTTTCACAGCCGCAGGGTTTGTTTGTGTTTTGGGCCCAGGCTGCTGCTCAGCAGGCTCCAGCTGGCATCCTCCACTGCTGGCCTCTTTATCTCGCTGGCCACTTGAGTTGGGGAAGTGAGGCTGCCACACAGCGCCTGGACTTCACAATCGCTGGAGCTCCTCCAACATTCCCCCCCGGTGGCAACTCAAACAAACCTGGGGACTGAATGTGACTCAGCCATTCCTTTCGTGTCTGCTTGTCTGGCTGCTTTGACAACACATCCAGCGAGCACTTAACAGTAAATATCACCAGCTGTACCTGGAAGAATGTATTCACAGGGACTGTACTGTACTTGTGATAATAATAAAAAGGACTAAAGCTCCAAAAACACTTCCTCATTCAGTCATTACCTCGTTTAATGAACACTTAATAGTTTAGACCAGGGGTCACCAACCTTTTTGAACCTGAGAGCAACTTCAAGGGTACTGAGTAGTATGAAGGGCACCTTGTTTGATACAAACTTCCTCAATAGCAAACTTGCACCATCATCTTTTAATAATAACAATAATGAAAATAATAATATGTAAAGAGACTGTCTGATCACATTTACGTTAATTATTCCCTACAACAATTATTAACAATGATTTCCACAATAATGACGGTAGGAAGCGCGCACACACACACACACACACACACACACACACACACACACACACACACACACACACACACACACACACACACACACACACACACACACACACACACACACACACACACACACACACACACACACACACACACACACACACACATATGGAAATGTGTTCCAATATTTAAAAGTCAGAGGTATCCCATCTCTGAAACTTTTGTAAATATCTTTCTTGGCAGTTTTTTATGAATCAGCTTATTTGCAGCATTTTGTTCAAAATCACACCAGTTACATTTCTGTGCAAATTATCACTTCTAACATTTTTAGGAAATCTTTAACTGTCATCAAATCATGCTTCATTTGTGCAAACCACTACCTTTGTAACATTTTTGAACAATTCATGAACTCTGTCCCATGTTTGTACAAATTATCGGTTATGTAAGAAAAAAAATCAACTCTTTCACATTTTGAAATGAATCTTATCACATTAGTACTAATCACCAGCATTTTTCACCAGCATTGCAACATTTTTAACAGATCATAACAACAAATCATTACATGTTTTCAACAAATTATTTTTGATGTCCGTTAAAAATGCAAGGGCAAGAATCCACTCAGTGTCCTCAAGCAGCGAGATGTCTTCCCCTTTGGATTGTATCAACTCTTTGATTTCGGCCAACAGTGACAAAAAACGCTGTAAAACTGGTCCCCTGCTGATCCATGGGGTTTCTGTGTGTAGTAACAGGTCACCATGTTCAGCTACAGCTCCTCCAGCAGCACCTTCAATGTCCTGGTTGTTTGGTTTTGGAGACATTTATGATCTTCACGACACGAGTCATCACATGATCAAATCCGGCCACTTTTGTACATACATATGTCCTGCTGGTGAATGATGCAGTGGTAATGTAGGAATGTTGGGAAGTCTGGATCACCTCTGCATCGTACAATGAAGCCTGCATGGCGACCCGTCATGGAGGAGCCCCATCTGTCGTCACTAAAACAAGCTTTTCTAATGGTACATTTTTCTCCAAGAACAAACTTTTCGCCGCGTTGTAGATGTCAAAGCTGCCTTTAAGTCCCGGGTTTTCCTGTCCGTAGTGCGCATACAGTCTATGTGCGCTACCAGGTGGCTAGTTAGCATGGAAGCTTTGTAGCGGCTAAAGTAGCGTCTCTCCACATTGTGCCGCTTTGCCGACGCAATAGTCGCCCCGCAAATAGGACACACACATTTATCTTTCACTGTTGTGAAAAACAACTCTTCCTCTCAGTCATCGTGAAAATAGTGTTTTCTGTTTCACTTCTCTGTCATGTTTTGGGGGTAAAAACCACATCTTGCTTCCCAAAGTGTCTGCGTCCGGACGCTTCAGCAGAGTGACATGGTGGTTTGACATGCGCAGTAAACTCTGACTCGGACAACGTCAAAGTTCATTTACACCGAAGACGTTTTTTTTTTTTTTTTTTTAATTTATAATAAATATTATAATTTAAAATCTGCATTAATGTAAGTATTTTTGATTTTAAAAGAACAGCAACTATTTTTTTATAAAGAATTTCATGGTGACTAGTGTTATTTTTAGAACATGATCACAGGCAACTCACATGGTCTCTGCTGGCAACCAGGCGCCTGCGGGCACCATGTTGGCTCCCTAGTTTAGACTATTGTATAATGATGACCTCATTGATGTTTCAGATAGTCATGTACCATGAACCTTTGGGGCCATCTCTGCCGACTGTAAAATTACTTGATTAACTGTAACATTCATAACAATCATTGCATTGTGTCATTGTTCCACTGTGAGATTTTTTGAGGGCATCATCCTTTCTGTAGCTGAAATATGTTCAGACAACTGATGTGTTTCTTTCTGCAACCAAATCTTCCCTTTCAGTATCTTTCTCCTAGATCAAGCTGCTGTGCTCTTGTGGAGTCTGCATGTGAACAAACTCATCTTATCTCGTAAAATAAGACAGGAAAAACCTGTGTTGTGCTTAAGTTAGTTCACCTTCCTTCACACTTGCTGCACCATGATTTGTAATGTGAATGCTGAAACCATATCTTGTGCAGCCCTTTTCTGAAACAAATTTCTGCAATACACGTTGACCTGTTGGTAGCACTACAAGGAAATTTAGGAATGGTAAATGAACTGCACTTACATAGAGGACTTACAAAGCACAATATTTGTCTCTTATTCATCCATCCAAGCACACTGACAATCACCAATTATGGTGGAGATCATATGCAAGATGCTAACTGGCATCAGGAGCAACTTGGGGTTTGGTGTCTTGCAGATTTGAACGTGGACAGGGAGAGGAGGGGACTGAACCACTAACCGTTTGCGATTATTGGACAACCTGCATTGCCATCAGAGCCACCCAAACATTCAACTCCTGGGACTGTCTGCACAACATTAACCATGCAATATTTGTCAGTATATTCTCATTTTGGAGTCAAGTAGGAGCCTGTTTGACTGATGAATCGACAATGCCTTTTGCGTACACATGCAGCTAAAAGTGAAAGAGGAAAAAAGTCGCTTCAAAAAAGGCAGTTGGAAAGAAGCAAAATGAGACAAGTCTGCAAAAATGTTTAAACAAGAAGTCAAAAAGAAACCAATCATCAGCCATGTACAGTCAGTGAGACTTCATTGCTCAAATTCAGGAATTCATTCAACCTTCTTGTGGTCTTGAAGCCACAACTCAGTGGCAAAGTTTGTTAATCATTGTCACCTTGTGTGCAAACAGACGTCCAATCAGCCTGATACCGGAGCTGATGCTGGTTCGAATGAATGTTATCAAGTGAATCATCGCCTCCTCTCCTGTCTGTAATGAAACACGCTAAAAATACTCGCTCATGAGGTCACTGCCCAATTATTTTTGTCTGCTGGCAGGAGTTTGGAGCAAGAGGGGTGATGAAGTGGTTTTCGCGAGTTATCAGACACTTGCCAGGAAGTGAGAGAGGGCCACAAACAGGAAGCAGCGGAATGTGCTTCCTGTCGGCCGGTGTGTCTTCTACAGATTCGTCGTACCATCGCGACTGACGCGTTGACACACCAGCATGTTGCAAACACACAAGCACACTAAGAGGCAGGAATGTTTTTCCACTGAAATCAGGGAGAAGCAGACTTTCAGGAAAGACAAACAGTAAGAGAAGATAACACTGAGACAGTTTGTCCCCGCGCACTGCTGCAAATAAGGAAGCATGAACCTAACTGGAGCTCTTCAGAAGAAACCATTATGGAAAATTGCCTTTTATAAGTCACATATTCCCACTAACTTTTCATGCATTAGGCATATAATTTATCTTCAGTTTTGTTAATCAACAAATGAAGCACTGAGAATAACAGAATCCCCCATAAAAAAACTGTCAATAGTTTTACATTTCTGCCAGTTGAGGTCACCTTCATCTTACTGAAAATACAACACCAAGACAAAGCTACAACAATTGGCATATTTAGTAAAAATAAAACATGTTGATAAATATCTCAATGGTGAAAACATTATCTGTGTTTAGACAGATTTTGTGGACAACAGTTCAAAACAACAGACCAAACTTATTTTATCTTGTAAATGATTATGAAGTTTATATATATATATATATATATATATATATATATATATATATATATATATATATATATATATATATATATATATATATATATATATATATATTTACTCATTTTTTAAGGATGTTATTACTGTGAATGCTTTATTTTCATGTTTCATTATTTCAAACATGGTAATAAGGACGAACTGTCAGCACTAGGAGCTAATTTAACTACTTTATATACTGTCAGGCAGTGTGAGATTAACAAGTCATAAAATTTTATGACATATGCGTACATATACTGTATCTGTGTCTGCAAAGTAACTTAAGTGAAGTGTGAAGCGGCAGAAAATGAAAATGCATGTGTTTATGTATGATGTGTGCTCCAGTCATTAGGGACAGTCATCACAGAGGTGAGAGTGGGAACTGAGGGAGTTGAGGGCTTCTGGTCGTAGAACAGCATGCCTGTGCTTATGAAATTAACAATGTTTGTCCTTGAGGGCTTCCTGATTGAATCACACAGGCCCGATGACGTCATGCGAGGTTTAAGTCATATTTTGGATTAGGGAGGGGGAGAGAGCGAGAGAGGGAGAGGGGGAGGCATGAGTCACTGCCTCACTGATGACTGTCTCCACTGAGTGGTCAGATAATTCAGGTACAAAAAGAGACACAGGCACAGCACGACCGCCTAATGGCACTCAAATAAAATGACTTATTGGGAACTCGCAAAATACACCTTTTAGGAAGATTAAATAGTATTGATGCCCTCCTCCTCCGTCGTCCTCCTCCTCCTCCTCCTCCTCATGAGGCTGGTGCTAAACAATGATGAATCTCACTTCTCTGTATTGTATTTACAGCCACGGATTTAAATAACTGATGCGTTTGCTGCCTTCATATTTGGTCTCACTGTTGGCAAACCATTCAGAAAAATGATCCATCTAATATCTCAACATACTTGAGTTAATCTGACGCCCTGCTTTGTAAACGTCTTGAATTACTTCAGTTTTCATTCAGTATTAACCACTTCAAATACTGAAGCTCTGTATTCAGTTACTGAACGTGACTTCCTGAGCACCTAGTCTGAACCTTAACTATTTGAAACAACTTAAATAACATTACTTGTGGAAGACATACACTGAACAACTATGGAAAAACACCATAAAAAAGAAAGCCAGATGACCACTAGATGATGCAAAACAACTACAAAAGCAGACTACAAAAATCAGAACCGAAAGAGACGTCATACCTCAAAGCGATGTAAAAACAAACCCTCACACTGAAGCAAAATAGACTTAAACAGATATAAATACGGACACCAAACAACTATAAATGATGACACTGTAAATGTTCTACTGTGTAACAGCCATTTCTTGATAATTAAAATACTTTCAGATGAATTTTCAATAAAGTACTTGCTGTAGCTCTACTAGTAAACCTGCTCCTGATGACAGTTTAAAGTAGCATTAAATACTGGAAAAGGAAAAATAAGCCTCAGTATCTGGCTTTGACCATAAACAGTTATACTATTGTGTAATATGCAGATTTCGGATCACTCACGGGATGTAAATTGGGCACAGCTCCCAGTTTTATTTTAATAACCACATCAACAAACTTTGATTTTAGCCCCTGTCCAATAGCAGGCAGATCAGAGGTCACAGTCAGCTACAGTACAGAAACCTGCAACAGTAACTGAAAACCAGCCTCCATATCAATGCATCACGGCTGCAACCTCCAAGTATCTGGAGGTGTTTTCATTCTGCTCTATGCCTCTCATTCACACATTAGAACAATGAAGGAAAACACCAGCAACAACAGGGTTGCAGCTATCAGTCAATGTCATTGTTGATTATTTTCTTGATTTTTGATAGAAAAATGTCAATCAGTGTTTCCCAAAGCCCAGGATGATGCCTTTGATTGTTTTGATTTGACCAAACATCAAAGATATTTATTTTATTGTCACAGAGAAGGAAGGAAACCAGAAAATATTTCACTTTTAAGGCTGGAATCACAGAAATGTTGTTTTTTTAAAATTACAAACTGATCATTTATCAAAAACAGTTGGCTGTATTGGCTACATTTATAATACCACAGCGTCTCAGCTATATTAATACATTACTCAGGTTACTCTCCATCGTTAATAACCGTGTAGGATCTCAGCCTTAGTATGCATTACAGTCAGGTACAGTAGTATTTTCTATGATTTTTCTATGAGTTTTAACCCCTAATATGTAAATAACGCTGGTAAAATTCGCACCATAAATAACACTATTCTGTCTTAATGCCAATATTTTACACTTGTCAGGTTATTTTCATAACACCAATCATTATTATCATTTTTTTTTACTGGAAAGCACTTCCGATACAACAGCTGTTGTCTTAATGTGCAACCTAAAAAAATGATGACGTAATGATTTTATCTTGTTTACAATGGCTATTATGTAATCTTAAATACATGACTTTATCATCATTGTCTAATCTGACATTTGAAGCACTTTGTAACTCTATTTTCAAAAGGCGCTAAATAAAATTAAAATTATTATTTAATGTTATTATTGTAAATGAGGCTGCAGCTAGTGACTATTTACATAATTTAAGCTGCAGATAGTTTCCTGACTGAACGGCTCCATAATTAGTCAGTAAAAAACTAGAGAACAGTGAAACTTGCTGACGACATTTTTTTTCCCCACTTTCATTTCTTTTTGTCTGCAGTTTGGTACACACATGGTGAGAATGAGCAGCAAATCCTCACAAACCTGAGACCCTCAAAAGTGTGTCAGTTTCACTTGAGTAATGATTTAAATAACTATCAAACGTTGTTGCTTGGGGTGCACGGTCAGTTCCGCACATCATCGTTATAAGCCGATAAAGGCTTTGAAATGAAATATCGGCACTGGCTCACAACGAAGATAGATGACGCTGACTAATGATCAGCACTGTATCTCCAGCATGAGGGCGCAAGCGTAAACGGACATTACATGTATTTACTTGTTTTGAAATTTGTGAAAAAGGTCAACTTTACCTTGGTTGTGGCTACTGTCATGGTTCTCCCAACGGAAACATCATTCATAAACAAAACATCTGAAGCTGTGAAAACAAATAAAATATAGCTTTGATTTACTGGAGGTGTTCAGTTTTTCACAAGTATTCAGTAGATGTTTATACAAGGTGTCCCAAAATATTTGACATCATTTCATCACCTAATAATTTATTTAAAATTTGTTTGTTCTTTTTGCTCAAAAAAGTGTAATCATTTTTATTTTTCTACTTTCAGGAACAGACGTGTCGTTTACTGCAACAGAAATGACGTTCTGTGTATCGAAGTACGTCCAAATTCAGTCAAATGTGAATGTGCAACGAGAATTTGTTAGAAAATTTCAGAAACAAGAGACAACAGGAAAGCAGATTTGGACATGGCATAAGACGTTTCAAGAGGAAGGCTGTTTGTGTCAGAAAAAAGGATCTGCACGGCCGACAGTTTCAGAAGCGGCGCACACATTGAACATTTGTAATAACTTTGGAACATTATAAAATTACCATAACCCAGAATTTTTCATTTGAAATTTGTAAACTGAAACATTCTATGTCAGAAATAAATCCTCTTAAGTATCATTTCTCCTGACCATGTAGTCACTCTGATAAGGACATCTCAAGTAATGTCAGTTTTTTTTTTTTGGGACACCCTGTATTTTCTCCAGATGCTGTAATTTTCAGAAACAGCCCTATTTGGAACAGTGTCTCAGTCACTTTCTCAAATGGAATAGAAAATGGACAATCAAACACAAAGGAAGCTAAAGGACTTTGAAAATGCAATATTTCATTTGTCTCAGTTAAAGAATACATGAGGCAAAAAAATAACTTCAGAACTCGGCTACAAGTACAGCAATGACCTCTTCTTGCATCTCTCAAAAGAAGACAGCAGTGTTGATGAGCTACAGAAAGGCTCACAGCGTACAGCAGAAAAGGGAGACATTTGAAAAAATATGATGCCGAGTTAGATGTTGGGGGAAATTTGGTTTGACCGTTTAATTTACTGGTCTTAAAAGCTGCATTATCAACAAGTTCATCCACTTTTTGAACTTAGAATGTTGTAGCTAACAGAAATATACCATAAAGGCCTCTACATGCTCAGTTATTTCTTAGGCTGTACACATGGGGGAAAAAAATTCTCAAAGCATCAGGAAAATATAATCACAATTTCAATATTTTGGGCAACACTGTTTCAAATGTGGCTCTCTCAACAGTATCATCCAATCCAGGTACAAACTTTAACAAGCACTCACACCATCTTTTAACATCTCTTGAAACAAAAGTATACGACTCCCTCTTGTGCTTCAGGAGTGGTACTGCCGTCAGCGTCTCGTTAGTAGAATTGAATAAACTACACTAACTGGGCTGACAGCAGTGATGTACAGCCACACCATTCTGCAGAAATTAACAAACTACCTCAAAGTGTGCAAGCAGAGTTCACTTTCACCAACAAACAGGACTCCCAAGTGGCCAAATGTCATTTTCTGTGTAAATATCCCAAAGTGTTCACACATCAAAAGTGACTGAAATCACATCCTGACTCCTGATCAGTGCTTCTTTTTGCACACCGATGGGAGTATGCAGGTCTGACACCTGAAAGTTCAGCACGTCAATGTCCGACGCTCCAAACGTGGCCTCCACCTTCACCTTTTCGTGCATGTGAAACTGAACCTTCCTGTTGGTCATGGAGACTAGACACTGCAGGAAATTCTCTCTCAGCACAGATCGCGCATGCTGCTCTCTCTGCAGCAGCTCAGGGTCTGCCTCTGACGCCACTGAAGAAGAAATGGATGTACGGCAGAGAGCGATGAAGCGGGGCGACTTGGGGTCGAACCCTCTGCTGTTGGGGTCGGGTCCTTTAGGCAGGCGAAGCACAGACACCGGTTTCGCCATGTTGAGTCTTTCTGCCAACACCTGCAAAAGGAAAACAAAGTCAGTCACACTTGTCAGGCAATATCCCTTTTGTAATGGAAAAGTACCGTTGTAAAAACCCACAATTCTGGGGTGCATTTACACAGATAATCAGGAGGTTTAATTTATAAAGTCATGATAAAAACTTGCACACACTGAGGAGATGCTCCCAAAAGGTGACTTATACATTACGCAGGTGTAGTCTCTTATAATAACCTCATCCAAAGCTTGTTTTAGATGACCATAATATGCATATTTTTGAGTTACATCTTTATAATTTGATGATGCATCATTCAGGGAGGTAACCATTAAAATATGTTTACTTCTGAGCTTTTACTTGTAAATACTGTAAATAATTTGATGTGTACAAACTGACACAAGTTCTGGACCTGGGAAGAATCAGGAAAAGACTTAACGTTAAATATAGGGCACCTATAATTTAGAAATAGTTTTTTTGAATTACGGAATACTCAACATGAAAAATGTAAAGACCTGCTGTTTCTCAAACGTGCAGATATACTGTTTGTCTCTGTTTCATATATTTATAAATGACATCTATAGTCAATTTACAGGTGTTATCTGAGGCTTTAGTAACATGTGATCAATATTGGATGAAAAATGCAAAAGCAAGGTAACAATAAGCACATACAACAATTAAGAATCGGTTCAAGCAAAGAGACTACAGACTCAAAAATACAAATTGCCAAATTAATTAGCAATTGGGGTCATCTGCTGTAAGACTGTACAACATCAGCATCACTGGCTGATGCTAGCATATACTGGACTCCTATCATATCACCCCAAACCACAAAATTTGCACAGCAATTCTTGCACTATCTTAAAATTTAGCAGCTGTTGCTATTGCTACGACAACTCGGGGGGATAAGTGTCGTTTGAACACAATATAGTCGCATAATACGGTTTTCTTCCTCCCATTAGTAGCACAAAACAACGCGACACAGCAACCAAAGATGTACAAACATTTGACTAAACTTTCTCTAGAGTATTTTCGCACTTACTCACAGCTCCCTCCTGTTAGCAGCAGCGTCCAACGGCCGCCATGTTGCTTCGTCTTCTTCTTCGTTGGCTTTAAAATGGCGCCTGACAATCCAGGTTACAGGTCCGTCACCGCCGCCTACTGACCGGCAGAGAGACACAACAGATTCACAGATAAAAACCACATCTTAAATGTTGTTTCACGGTTTCTTCCAAATAATATTATCCAGTTCAATGTTTGCTTCACTTAGTTCTTAAAAAGGCCCGTGTGGTGTACTTTATTTATTTATTATTACATTTGTTTTTGTCACTCAACTTTATTTTGCACTGTGAGAGTTCTGTCAGATTTGTCTTTAGTTTATGTATAAATCCAATGCGTTGGCATCTGCAGCCACTTTCATGGTGTCATCTGGGGTTTTGGTTGCACGTCCAGATCTTGAAAATGCAAAAGCTGGACACTCAGAAGGCAACGTACAACAATTAAGATAAAGTTAAAACAAAGCGACTACAGATTAAAAGAATGCAATATGCATTATTAGTCACCATTAATAAATGAAGTGACATAATTACAGCAACAAAACCTGAACAGTTAAGCCAAGTCCCCATGGTTTGTATTGCACATAACCATTGATTCGGAGTCCTATTCATTAGAGAATTAAGATTGGCTTTAATATTATGGTTAAGACCCTACAATTTTATTTATTATTTGGATTTACCTCATTAATGCAAATTTTAAAGCTTAACACCTTGAAATACTATTAATAATGTAAATTTACCTGACTGATTTCAATATTAAAGTTAAGAACCTACAATGTTATGTACTTTAACAAATCACCTGACTTATCTAAAAATTATGGTTAGTTAACACAAGTTTAGTTAAAAAAAAATTAATAGTATTGTTTGGAGGTTTCCGTCTTATTAAAGAATGAGTCTAAAAACTAGCTGCTACAGCTACAGTAACTTAAAGCCGAATAAAGTGTCTATATTATTATGTTGACTGTCTAGTGCTGTATTTTTTTTAAAGTGGTTTAACTTCTTGCTTTCAGTTATACCTGCACGACTGCAAATATTATTATAATTAAGCAGCAAAACTGAAAAAAATGTCTGTAATGATCCTCTGTCTTAGACAGTTTTTTTCAACAATGTAGATTGTAACCTTTTTTGGATGAGCCTTAACCTTGAAACAACCTCTGAGCAATACATGAATAATGTCAATCAGGATTTTTTCTCTACATGATGAGACCTGCTACTGTACAGTGCACACAGGTTATATTGTTCTCCTCCCTTCATTGTACTGGTGACACCACCGACAGCTACATATCATCCAAAACAATCTGATGTGATCATTACAGCAGCTGCCACTCAAGAGGATGAAATTGGCAGCACCTGTACTTTCCTTCTCTGGTCATTTGAAAAACACCTGAAAATATGCAAATCACATCCACACAGGTTAGGAAAGTTTTGGAACACATCCAGATTACTGCAGCACACTGTTGTCTGAGCACAACTTTCAGCCAGTGGAAATGCTGTAAGAGGCACTGGCCCTGACTTTGTGTGAGTCGGTGTGGAAATTGAATTAAATTTAGTCCGTCTCACAATTTGTTTGTTTTCAGCTTTATGACAGTTTTTCTCAGTCGCTTTGGTTCATTTCTCAGATCAGAATTGAAATTCTCAAAACTACTTGTTCAGTCTTCACATCATTGTGTCACTTGTGCACATCAAAAAAGCAGTTTCTCATTTCTTTGAACAAGTTGCAAATGCTTTAGTTCATCCATGCAAATGATTATGTCCAATTCTCTACTGTTTCCTACATTATCAACTGTTTATGTCATGTTCATCTAAATGTATTCTAATGGGTCTCTGTTGAATAATCTCACCCTCCACAACATTTAGACATTAGTTCATCACATCAGTCTTTACATGCAAAATGGTTGAACAAGTTGTCAGAATATGTCAAGGATATTTCTATATTTCTGTTAGACGTTTTTTCTAAATCTGTCCTGTGTGAAGGGTTAGAGTTTTCTGAAATCACTCAAAGACACAAGAGAAGATATTCATGATGTGGATGAGAGTTAGTGTCCCAACAGACAGGAACATCAGGAGGTGAAGGAAGCCTGCACTGGAACTCCTACAGCTGCATGTACAGTTTTCCCTGAGGAGATTGTCTATGTTCACATTTCTACTTTTGCTTTATCTTTGTGCTATGCAGCGTTGTTTTCCTTTCTGTATCACAATGACGTGGTCTGTCAACAAATGACAATACAACAGTTCAGTGACAGATATTTACTTTTGAGAGATGAACTAAGGATTTTGAGCAGGAGACTGGCTTTTGCAGGTAATCCATGGTGTTTTGCTATTTGTACGAATTGTTTTGAGAAATGCACTTACTGCTTTGGAAATGTGGAGGATGATTCGAGAAATGTACCAAAGCGACTGAGAAAAACTGTATTTGCAGCTTCTGTTTCATTTTTGTTTGAAATTACACAGAACCATCTTGTTATTTAAGGAAGTATAAAAAGCATGTCTCGAACAAAACTCTTGATTCTGCAGTTCCTGAGTTCATTTCCTCATAATAATGAAACACGTCAGAATTAAAACGATTTCAAAAGTGAGGTTGGTCAATCATAGGATGATGGGAAGTCATATTACAAGTTTTGGAAAACAATGCAAGCAGCTGCCAGTAATTGTATTAATGTTTTTCTTTTTGGTCTGCTGACACAAGACACAATTTGCAAAATCAGTATATTCTTGGAAAAAAGTGAGAGGTTTCTTTTACGTTTTCGTCGTTAAGTCTGTCGATCAGGCAAGACAGAGGAAATACCTGAACTGCTTTAGTGAAAGGGGGTCTGTAACGGCAAGACAATGGCACAAGTATGTCTGCAGGATGTTTACAGAAACCAGATCTTCTTTTGATGCACAATGGAGAACAGTGCTTCTTGCCGTGGACGGACCGTAAAACAACAGGCCTGTGGTGCAGTCTGCTGTTTTCCTCCCTTCATAACTTTATAAAAGAAGCGCAAAATATCAGCTGATCTGAGAATAAACTCTGGTATTCAAGCTGTCCTGAGGTCCAAAAAGCTTCTAAAGTGTTGAGTGGCCACCACCAACTGCACTCCACGATCCTTAGGAGCATCATTGGAGGGGATTTTATAGTCATATGTATGAAGTTTCCGCAGCATCGATTTGGAGGATCTTGAGGAACCACAACAAATACATCATTGTGTGAAAGATGAAGGCAATGTAACAGGCTACTTTTCACTAGTCTTGCCAGCTAAGCAAGTTTTGTTGCAAGGTATTCTACCATGTCATCGTCATATGATAGACAGAAGCAGCCTAAGGCATAAGTAGCCTAGTGTTTGAGAGCTGACAAAACAAAATTAATCATCTATACTGTGACATGGTTAATGCTGCTAGACAGGTTTGCAGCAACAACAGTAATAACCAATTCCATGCCATCATGATCTTAATAATTGGATTAATTCCACCAGTTTGCAGATTCATATTCAAATTACTAATAAAAGGCTCTAATGACCTCAGTGTTATTTAACCACCACGTCTATGTCACAGCTTCCAGTAAAGAGCTGCGGTTGCAGAATCAAACTGGATTCTGTAATGGAAAAAAAAACAAGTCAGTTCTCGTTTGTGGGCTGAATTTACTGTATTGTATTATGAAATCACAAACATTTAGGAGTCTACCAGTAATCGGATAAGCAGGTTCCATAGACCATTGAGCTGCTGCTCGTCAAACCGTAGTGTGGTAACACTTCCCTGCTATGTCTTTTATCTTTATAGCCTCGCTTTGACTCCTGCAGCTGGTTGCCAAGTGTATGTCATTCAGCCTACTTTATGTTCCCACAGCTATGGAAAATTGCTAATCACCATGAAGTCACACAAATTTAAAGTTTGAAAGAAAGTTATCTCTTTACATCATTTCAAAGCACAGTTTTTTGTTATTTGAGAAGAAAAACAACTTGTAATCCAGAACACTAATGTATATTATGTTCACGGTCAATTTCAAACATTAATTAGTTCTTTGCAAATTTAAAATAATTTGCAGAAAAACACCTAAAAAGTGACTTCGAGCAACGTGTCAGGGATTATGCAAACTGCTGCTGTTTAAGGTGCAATGAGGCACATGAATTTCAATGAAAAAGTTGTAACTGTCAACATGACTGATTTGCCATAAAAGGCATTAAAACTCGTTCTAAAATGCTGACAAAGGAGGAAGAGAGAACAGACATTCAAGCCACAGCTGGAAACCAACCGTCTACTGGGAGTATTCTACCTGTCAAAAATGAAATGTGAAGAAGGCAATAACAGGAAGATGAGAAATGACCAACAACTAGGAACCGCAAATCAGCAATGTTGTGTAAAAAAAACAACTAAATAACACAGCTAACAGGGTACACAGACTTGTTGCTGACATAAGACAGATTTGTTTACAATGCACCAAAAACTTTAATGTAATAATCTAATTTAAAAAAATAAAAAGATTATCAAACTGCTGGATGAGCCTTTATCAATCCCACAGTGGGGGCATTTGCACTGTTACAGGAGCAAAGCAGACCATAGAAACCTTCTGGACAAATAAAATAAAGAATTTGATCAGATTATCCAAATACTGTAGATGTAGAAAAAACAATATTGCACATATCACAGACTCTTTCATAAGTAGAAATACTCATAAAGTATTAATATTGCACAGATTTTTATCTTTATTACAGTACAATTTGCACAAATTCTTGTATATGTATAAAGAAATTGTATTGCACAGAGATTTTTAATGTACAAAATATTCATTCATCCATCCATTCATTCTTTCATTCATTCAATCATTCATTCATTCAACTATGAATGTGTTGTTCTTGCACCAAAATTAATTTTTGTTGTGTTTGGTCTCCTGGGAGCAGTGCTGGCGGTGGAGAGCAGGAAGGAAAAATCTTTGGCATTTCCTGTGATATTTCTCTGTGGAGTTTGGCAAGCTGGGATGCAGCGCATCAAAGCATTTTTCCCTGGTTGCCTGGCTAAAGAGAAAATTGTGATATAGAAGAAGTCCTCTGGCCTGACTCAAAGCAAAGCCTTTCATTCAACCTTTATTTAAATCTTGAGGAATGACTGAGGGAAAGCTCTCATTTACAATGATGTTTAGACTACAGTCAACAGAATAAAAAGGCAACAATCAGCAAGACAACAAAGAAAGGAACACAGTTAAAAACAGTCACATTCAAAAGCAGATTAGTCAATGATCATGGATTCAAACTGGCCAACAGATACAGCTACACCAAGCTTTAATGTTTTCTGCAAAATGTTCCAACTATGTGCAGCAGAAAAGCGTTTTAACCAACTGCAGTGTGGGCACGTGGGACTGGACAGTGATTTTGGGACGAATTTAACAAGGACGTTATGTTTTGTGGCAGTTTACCGTTCATTGCTTTAGAAATAAACAGAAACCAATGCCTGTCTCCCCTTATTGCTAGGGATAGCTAGCCAACTATTTCATACAGTAAGCTGTGATGAATGGAATAGCTGCCACAGGAAATGAATCTGAGGGCTGAGTGATAATTTAAATTTGCAGTTACAGTGTACTATAATGCACTTTCCATGAAACATTTTATTATTACTTTAAGGAGAAGATGCCTGATTCGCACTCCATCCTGGGATCCTTCTGTGTGGAGTTTGCATGTTCTCCCTGTGAAGTGTGGGTTCTCACTGGCTTCTCTGTCGTCCTCCCACAGTCCACAAACATAGCCGACTTAAGGCGAAGGCAGAGGACACCCTGGACAGGTGGCCAGTCTATCACACGGCTACATATAGAGACAAACCAGCACACTCACATTCATCCAAAAACACACTGAGGTTAACTGGTGATTCTACACTGTCTGTAGGTGTGAATGTGAGTGTGTTTGGTTGTCGGTCTCCATGTGTAGAACCCTGTGTATTTGGGATAGGCTCCAGCCCCTGGATCTGAACACACTCCTCTGCCTGATCACAGTGCTGTTACAGTTTTTCCTCAGTCGCTTTGGTTCATTTCTGAGATCAGAATTGAAATTCTCCAAACTACTTGTTCAATCTTCACATTATTGTGTCATTTGTGCACATCAAAAAAGCAGCTTCTCATTTGTTTGAACAAGTTGCAAATGCTTTGGTGCATCCATGCAAATGATTATGTACAATTCTCTGCTTGAACAAGTTGTCATAATATGTCAAGGATGTTTCTACACATTTCCATTAGATTTTTTTTTCCTGAATCTGTCCTGAATTGGTAAATTGCTCCCAGGTGAATCTTGACTTTCTCTAACGAAGGGAACTGTGTGAAGGGTTAGGGTTTTCTGAAATCACTCAAAGACACAAGAGAAGATATTCATGATGTGGATGAGAGTTTGAGGCCCAACAGACAGGAACATCAGGAGGTGAAGGAAGCCTGCACTGGAATTCCTACAGCTGCATGTACAGTTTTCCCTGAACAGATTGTCCTATGTTCACATTTCTACTTTTCTGTTTTTTCTGTGCTGTGCAGCACTGTTTTCCTTTCTGTATCACAATGACGTGGTCTGTCAACAAATTACAACGCAAACAGTAAAAGCGTAAATGTGAATCTTGTCCAGTCTCTTGGAATCAATCTCTCACATACACTAAGGTGGAACTTACAATTTACAATAACTGTCATAGAAACTTTAGCCATAGTTTCCATCAGATCATCCCTCCAGAGAACACTGTTAGAATGACAACATGACTCAGCAATCTGACTGATCCACACAATGACACCAGGATTCGTCATTCTGATGCCACTGACGTGTTCACTGACAGATATTTACTTTTGAGAGATGAACTGACGATTTTTAGCAAGAGACTGGCTTTTGCAGGTAATCCATGGTGTTTTGCTAATTTTACGAATTGTTTTGAGAAATGCACTTACTGTTTTGCAAATGTGGAGGATGATTCGAGAAATGTACCAAAGCAACCGAGAAAAACTGTATTTCAACTGGCTTTGTGCAAGATAAAAAAAAAAACAAAAAAAAAACGCTGTCTTTGAGCACAATAAAAATAATGAAATAGTTTCATTTGATGTGACTGGTTTTGCAAAAAAAAAGAGTCACAGGTTCTGCTAATGTTTTAGAAAAACTCAGTTACAGTTACAAAGAAAGGAGTGGGATGTTTCAAGAAATGGAGCTTCGTGCCAATTCTGATGGAGTCAGACAGCAAAAAGGTCCTTTTCCATCCAATCATTCACTACTTAAGTCCAGCCCACCCAGTCAGCGAGTTCTGCAGCGTTCATTCATTCTGCTCCACCAGCCTCTACAGACTGCTGTCCTCTTTAGAGATCTATCCTGCTGGTTATAAAACTCGGGCGGACCGATCTGCCTTTAAAGTACAAATGCAGAGTTAAAACCAAAGCGATCAGCCTTGCAGAAGCTGACATGATGTGGCCTAAATCTCGAGCGTCGCTGGAAAAATCCCTTTCATCCTCCTCAGACAATTTAAAAAATGGGTGTAGGTGGTTGTGGCGGTTCCTGGGTGACGCTGCAGACAAACTGGCACTTTCATTAGTAGCAGATTTACTTGCTTGTCTTTTTTATTCCAACTGCACTGATGGAAGTACAATTCTAATGTACCCGTGCAGGTTATTTGTAGAGCCTGCTCAATATGACATTTTAACTTTGCATACTCTACACTCTGCCTTTGTACTATCGATGTAATTGAAATGCATCCAAATTTTACTGCGTTTCCTGCCGTCACTCATTTTCTCATCTTTCCATCGTGTGGTCTTTGTAGCAGATGTTCTCTCTCTCTCTGGTAAGCAATTTAGAACTCCAATGACCCTTCAAAAATGAACAAGAAAACCCATCAAATCCAAGGGTTCCCTGTGAGCCTTGTTCCTCTTTCTTTTTATTGAAGGACTAAAATATCAAAAACTGAATTAAATGACAGCTAGTGCTTTGCTTGAAGACAGAACACTGTTATCATTTTGCTGTGAGCTAACATTGATATTTTGCAATGCTAAGCTACCCACTACATGAATTTATTGTCATGCATCTCTTTATTAGATGATCTACCTACGAATAAAGGTCTGGTAGAACCTGCTACGTCAACAATTTCACATCTATTAAAAAAAAAAGAATCATACATACACTACCAGTCAAAAGTTTTAGAACATCCAATTTTTCCATTTTTTTTACTGAAATTCACATAGTTCTAGTCCAATGAATAGCTTGAAATAGTTGAAATAGTACAAAGGTAAGTGGTGAACAGCCACAGGTTAACAAAAATGCAAGATTACCCAAAATTGAAAAATAATGTACATTTCAGAATTATACAAAAAGACACAGACACATTACCCTCTGTGCATTTGCTCCTCCTGTATGTTGTGTGAATCATCAATATCCTGTCGGGAACCAGACTTCCATTACCCTGTAGCATAAGAAATATTAAAGTTCTCGTGGGAATTATGTTTGCCATGTCATGGGAACTACCAACAGTTCTAACACTACTGCAAGTACAGCATAGTTATGTTGGGGAAATTTTTATGAAGGTCAAAAATACACACAAACACCTCATCTCACCTTACCGCATTCTGCCTCCTTACAGATCAAGTATTACCTGTCTAAGTACTTCTTTTAGTTTCTCTTCTATTTTATGGGTACTGAAAATCTTGAGCCAGCATAATGAGCCTTCTGTCGCCAGGTGAATCACTTGTTAAACACCTACTTCAGATTAGACAGGAAAGGTCAGTGATCAAAGCCAGCTTTAAGCCACAGCAAAGTCAAAGCCTTATCTCCCTCTCAAAGACATCAAAAAAGTGTTCATGCTGGTGTATACACACATGGTGATCACCACCATGAATCATTGTGATTCTTGGTGTGTGGCCCAAGAGAAATCGTCCCATTTGCGTCTGGCTCAAAACGCAGCTGCAACAAAATGTAATCTAGTCTAGTGCTGGGTTCCCTCCACTGCCGCCTGATCTTATTCAGCGTTGATTTGAATTTTATTTGTTTGTTTAAAATATGCACGCACCAGTGTACGTGGCAGAACTCTTGTAGTCGCACCACAGTTGGAGCACTGAGGTTGACCAACGAGATGCTCGTGAATGTTCCCAGATCCAGAATCACTAATTTTTACTGTTACAGTCGCTGCTATAAACAGCTGGAAAAGTTTACTTCTCCGTGTTAAAACTGCTCAAACCTTAGAGTTTTTAAATCACTGCTTAAGACCAACTTCTTTTAATTTGCATTTATTTCAAGCAGAGCCTGACTTTATATATTGCCGTGTTGTATTTTTCTTATATTATTAGTTTCATCTTTCAGTCATTATATTTCCCATTTTATTTAGACATTTTGAGAACATTTTAAGAATGTTAAGGCATAATGGTCTTTTCATCCTCCCTGTAAGAACATCATACTGGAAAGTTAAAAAAGGAACATCCTAATAGAATTTTGCAAAATTTTCTCAGAATGTTTTTAGAACAAAAGAAAAAAAATTGTCAGAGATCAGGTCAGAAAAACAACAGTAGTTGAGTGGTTGAGATTAAGATTTAGTTGGATCCCTCCACATAAAAAGCCTACATGTTGTTGAATGAAGGTGTGCTGGAAACAGTGGATGCCGTTGTGTGTCTTATTTTTGTTAACTGGATGTTACGGATTGACTGAGGCTCAGATGCAGGAAACGGATGGAGGCGAATCAGATTTAAAAAAACAACAACTTATTTTACAGATTACGTTAGCATAAGCTACGAGGATTCTCACAGGAATTGACGCCTTTGATGGAGGTGACGCGAGGTGAGTGTCAGGGAGGTGAGTGAAGAATGTGGCTGCTCGGAGGTTTCGGATCCAGGTGTGCGTCAGGAACTGCAGGTATGTGATGGTCAGATGGTCTGTGATCCAGATGAGAGGGGAGCAGGTGGACATGGACGGACAGAACCCAGACTAGGAGAAAGAGAGGAGAGACACAGGTTACTGGGGTCGCTTGGTAAGAGGTAACAACTAGAGCTGAGCAGAAACTGATGAGAGATTCTTCATGGTCCGACAAAGCATAGTGAGTCGAGGCCAGTCTTATTGCAGTGGAATGACTTCTGATTGGTGTCGTTCCACCTGCTCCTATTCTGCTGAAGCTGATTAGATTGGCCACACCTGTCACTGCAGCCTCTGGAAGGAACACACCTGAGAGACAAAAAGAAAGGAAGGAGAGAGAAGAGTTCTATCTACGGCCTGCAGGAGCAGGCCTGACTCTGGAAGTACTTTGGTTCAACTCCTGTTGCTTTTAAAAGTGCACTTCATCACAAATCGAGTCATTCAAGAGTATTTCCTTGAACGGCTCGACTTAATTCAAGGTATTTTGAACGTGCCTAGTCAATTTGCTCTTTGTTATGTCTCTTGTTGCCCAGAGACTAATCATCTGTTCTCTATTCAAATGTTAGTCATGCTGATGGTCCAATTTTATGTCTACAGACGAATATTCCCCCACATTACAAGCTCAAACATCGCAGGTGGCTGCAAACAAGATTATATTTCTTTGGAATTCGAAGTGGCCCATTTTAAAGCGATGAGGTCATGATAATATCTGGATGCCTCACTGCTACACATTTCCAAGGAAACATCAATCAAACAGTGTCCACGACCAACAACAGTTGGTAGAAGACACGTTTGTTCTTTAAAATTTACCACTGTGTTAGAGGACATTCTCAATGCAACATTTGACGAACATTTTAAAATGTTGCGGCATAATGGTCTGATGATCTTCTAGCCCTACCTGTAAGAACGTCATACTGGAAAGTTAAAAAAAAAAAGAAATGTTTCATTTCTATTTATCTGCATTTTTCATCTGTCTGCTACATTCAGATTACTGCAAACACAAAATGCAATTATAGCGATAATATTCAACATTTTACAACTTTTTGTAAACTAAAGCACTTTCAGTGTCTTCTAAAGTGGTCTATTATGGGATGGCTACACCGTTAGCCGTTAGCACGACTGTCGTAGCTAACATTAGCTCTGGTGCTAACAGCAACAAGTTTAGCATTGAGGTGATCAGAAAACTCTTTGTTGCACAATTTACACACAACCAGGCTTTTATCCAAGCTGACATCAGGAAGAGTTTTAAAAGAAAGCTTTCCTCTCAACAAGCTCAATGAGTCTCATCTTCCTTCACTGTTCATCAAACCTCCAAACGCTGACGTCACGCCTGTGTATCTTCTTCACTGCAGACCATAGACCATATGCTGCAGACAGACTTTAGGTTCATTAGCGCCACCTACTGGGCTGGAGTGTTCATCAGTGTTACCGGTGTGCCACAAATTGGGGAACTGAGAAAGATGCAATTAAATGAGTTAATTTATTTAACACATTTGTTTTTTCTGTAATTAATTAATCAAAATTAATGCGTTAAAGTCCCAGGCCTAGTTTTTATATTTGGTCCTGATAGAAAACAGATTATGAAATGATGTTGATCTGAAGGTGGATGTTCATCAATGAAGAGAGGACACAGGTAGATCAAATTAAGAGTACATTTAATACGGATGAGCTTGTGATTCAAGCATCATGCGGTGAATGAATGAAGAGAGTTACAATGACTAGATCTTTATAGGTTTCAACATCTGGCATACATTAAGATACATCGCGTACGAAGAAGAAAGAGAGAAAGAGGTAGCCAAGTTAACCCACAGGTCAACCTGTGATAGATGATAGCTAAAGTAAATGTTTCAACATATGGTTTCATTCTGTTTAACATTCTTGAGCTAAAGAAAATATATGGAAAGCCCGTATCCCAGAAAAACACATACTATCAGATTAGAAAACTGGTTATAACTCCGCCTAGGAAAGTGGCGGAGTTATGTGACGATCGGCATTGGTTTGTCCATCTGTTTGTCTATCTGTTAGCAACATTACTCAACAATGGGCTAACAGATTTGGATGAAGTTTTCAGGGAAGATCAGAAATGACACAAGGACCAACTGATTAGATTTTGGCAGTGATGCGGCTTACAGTCTGGATCCATGGATTTGTTCAAGATTTAGCCACGGCGTCACTGTAACTATGTTTACACATGAACGCTGTGTCAGCTGCCTGCTGATGATCACATGATTGTGATTCTACTACAAATCCACCACTGTGGACTTATTGGGACTTACCCATCAGAAATGACACAAAGAGCAATTGATTAAATTGTGGGGGTGTTTCTGAGTCACATCAATTCCCTCCGCCTGCTACATATTTAGGTCATGCAATTCGGTATCCGTACATAACGTACACATGCATAACACACACCTGTGCTCAGTGCAAAGTCATTTTCTTTGTAGGTACATCTATTTTAAATGGACACGTTCTATGTTGCCATGATTTCTTCCACGATTCTTTTTCAAGTTTTCAGCTGTCGGAAATGATAGAACAACTGAGCAGCCTTGGTGGAGTACTGCGCTCTCTGAGTGCTTTTCTTGTTTTAAAATGTATTCAACTGTCAAACATATCTAACAGCCTTTATTCATTTTTATCTTTGGCCTTGGCAATGAAGCTATAGGCTGGATAATGCCAGTAAAAGATAGAAAAAAAAATAAAAAAATAACGGATATAGAATTAAAAATCAAGAAGTGTGGCCAAGATTTCACACCGATGGTCAGGTGGATCTGCTGATTTTTTTAAATGAAGTAGTAGGGATAGATATAAGTGTTAACAGGTTCATTTGTTCAAAAAGTGGCGTGTCTTTTATGATTCCATAGAGATGAGCAAAGAAATTGCACAACTATTTCATGAGTGACCCCTTTAGGGATGGGCATTTTTCATGCCTTTTATTGTGTGACTAAAAATAACCCCTGATGTAATAAGTCCCTGTGGATCTGAAGGGCTTTTCTGGATGATGTCAGTTTCCCAGCAGCTCCATCATGTGATCGGCTCACACGCACCTAGCCTCCTCCGAGACTCACATGATTCACAGAAAAACACAAAAAGACGCTCTGCAGTTTTTCCTTCTCAATGACGAGAAGTCGCAGGGCAGATTTTACTGCTGGCCTATCCTCTGTTTGTTGGTTTGTTGCCCCACAGAACACAGACAACCATCTGAAATACAAAACAGAAAAAAAAACCCTTAGCTCATTGACAGAAAAAGAAAACAAGAAGTAAGCTGAGTGTAGTAGTTTGGTATGCATAAACACACACACACACACACACACACACACACACACACACACACACACACACACACACACACACACACACACACACACACACACACACACACACACACACACACACACACACACACACACACACACACACACACACACACATACCGACACACACACACACACACGACAATGCTTTTTTTTTACGTTTTAATTTAATTTTGACTACTTTGAACAATTTACAGTTTTATGGACTTTTGAGTTTTGTTCAATTACAGGCGGTAAAATTAACAGAAATGAATTATATCTTAAAAATTATTTTGAAATCTAAATTTAGCCTACATGTTGACTGTAAACAAAAAACAAACAAAAAAATACTGCAAACAATACCGTTAATATTAAAAGCCAGTAATTTTTATTTTTACAAATATTAATTTTAAATTAGTTCACATTTTTTAAATTAAATTGCAAGTGATATCTAAAAAGCGTCAGGATAGCAATGTCCATACAGAGATTGTCTACTTTGGAAGAATGTCATCCAAGTCTGACATTAGTTCCTTCCACATTTGGATTGTGTTTAGTTTTGCATGGCTGACTCTTGCTGATGACAGTCCTAGATAGACGGACATTGTCTATCTAGGACTATCATCAGCAAGAATCAATGATGCAAAAAAAGCTCCAAAGCCAGTAAGTACTTGAGATGTCATGCGGGGGTTTCCAGCGCTGGACGACGAGCTTCTTTGCTGCAGTCATGTCTGCCAGCCAAATTTTGCGCTTCCTGTCTGTAATAGCAATGTGAGAGTCCTCATTTAGAAGATGTGCAGCTGGGTCCATTGGTAACTGTACCCCCGCTAGTTCTGTCACAGTTCTGATAAACATCTCCCGCAAACCAAAAACTCCTGGACATTCCCATACAACGTGTATAAATGAGCCAATGGTTCCATGGGGGCTGAAGGACCAAAATGGGTCAGGGGCCAATCCCACCTGGTGTGTAATTCTTGGCGTTAAATATGCTCTATGGCAAAATTTCAAATGCATGTACTGATGGTTTGAACTTTTCAAGGTACTTGTAGTATTTCCCTAGATCCTTTCCCAGTTTAAATTTTGTCTTAATTCCACTATGTCCCTGTCCCAAACTCTCATTCCTGTCATTGCCTTGTATATCTGGGAATTTAATTTAGCATATTTTCAAGACATATGGGAGGGTAATTTTCACATTCGCCAAGTAAACTAATGTATCGTCCGTGTACAGTGAGACTGACACCTGAGGAGAGTTTCTAATCATTTGTGCAAGCGCCTCAATAGATAAATTAAAAATTAAAGGAGACAATGGGTCACTTGGTCAAGTACGGCATTTTATGTCAAACAGTTCTGAGAGGCTTTCTCCCACACACATTCTAGCTGAAGGATTAGCATACAGTGTTTGGATCATATTGAAATATTTATCTCCAAACTTGAAGTCTTTTAAGACCCTCCAGAGATATGATCACTCGAGGCAATCAGACACTTTTTCCACATCTAGAAATAAGAGTCCACAGTCAGGCGCAATTTTATGAGTTGCACCCAGTACATGTAATAGTCGGCAAATGTTATCCGAGGCAAGGCGTCCCCTAATAAAGCCTGTTTGGGACGCTGGGCTGATTATTTTCCCAATTATTGACTGAAGTGTACTAGCCAGCACCTTAGAGACTATCTTGAGATTGGACAGTAATTGGTGCACTCTAAGGGGTCCTTACCAGGCTTTGGTATAACAGTGATCAGGGCCGTAATCAGGTCTCAATGGAAGGCCCCATTCTCAATGGCATAATTTAATGTGTCCAACCACATTGGTCTGAAAATATCCCAAAGTACAAGATAAAGCTCCACTGGTATGCCATATATACCTTTTGTATTTTGGACAGCCTTATGTAGCTCATTCATAAAAAGGAGGGTATTCTGTCAGCAGTCAGTGTCATGCAGCCATCATGCCTCACACCTCACTGGAAGTCTTTTTTTTGCTTATTAATTAAAAACCAAAACTGACTTCCAAAACTGTACCTAATTTCACTTCATAAATCGGTATTCTTACATGTACTCATTTGTTTTTTTAAAAATGTATGACTGTAGAGATGCACAGTTTTACTGTATTTAAATCAATTTATACAAGAAAAATTACTACTTTACAGACATTTTGTATTTATTTTCACCACAGGTTTTTAAAAATTACAGTTTTCATTATTATTCCTGTATTTCTTCTGGTATCCTTGCGGCCAGATTTTTTTAAAATTATGTATTTATTTTTTACAGTTTTTTCTTTTCTTTCTTTCAATGCTTTTTTTTTTAAACAATATATTCTGTGTTTCTTTGTGGTTGTTTTCTGCAAACAAACAAGGAATATTAGCAGTCGTATCACACAGGGACCCTTGTCCTCCTTGGGACTGGCCCTGTGTTGGGAAGGCCTGTTCAATGAACCATCCATGGATGTGCCTCTGAGCAGACAGACTTCATTATGCTTTGTACATCTTTTCACACGATTTGCTCACCCCAAAATACAAACACACGAGCACATTACCACAATGTGGCTGCATAGTGCAGGCTGTCGGGAGTGTACTGTCCTTATATCTTATTATAGTATTCCTAATAAGTTTTGTGACTCAGAATCACTTGATAGCACAATTTTGCTGTTAATTTATTTCTTAGCACTTACTGCCTACTGTCTGGCAACACTTTTTAAAAATACTGTTATGCACTGAAACACCAAATTCCTTGTATGTAAAAACCTACTTGGCAATAAAACCTTCCTGATTCCCCATTGGACCTGTAAACTGCCCAAAGTGTCTATGTGAGTTTTAGTCATTGTAACTACAGATTAACCTACTAAAACAGTACAGTTGCAAATTATAATATATATGTTTTATGTAGGGCTGCACAGTGGCGTAGTGGTTAGCACTTTCACCTTGCAGCAAGAAGATCCCTGGTTCACGTCCCGGCTTTCCCGGGATCTTTCTGCATGGAGTTTGCATGTTCTCCCTGTGCATGCGTGGGTTCTCTCCGGGTACTCCGGCTTCCTCCCACAGTCCAAAAATATGCTGAGGTTAATTGATCATTCTAAATTGCCCGTAGGTGTGAATGTGAGTGTGATTGTTTGTCTCTGTATGTAGCCCTGCGACAGACTGGTGACCTGTCCAGGGTGTCCCCTGCCTTCGCCTGAGTCAGCTGGGATAGACTCCAGCCCCCCCATGACCCTAGTGAGGATTAAGTGGTGTATAGATAATGGATGGATGGATGTTTTATGTAATAATATGTGAGAATGTAGTGAAGTTCATTATACAGTCAAGTCCATAAATATTTAGACATTGACACAATTTGCAGCATTCCAGCTCTATACACCAACACAATGGATTTGAAATTTAAAAAATCAAGATGCGCTTTAAGTGCAGACTTTAATTTGAGGGTATTTACATCCAAATCAGGTGAACAGTGTAAGAATTACAACACATTTTATATGTGCCCTCGACATTTTGAAGGGACCAAAAGTAATTGTACAACTGGCTGCTCAGCTGTTCCATGGCCAGGTGTTGTTCCATCATTATTTCATTTACAAGGAGCAGATGAAAGGTCTAGAGTTAATTTCAAGTGTGATATTTGTGTTTGGAATCTAGTGAAGTCAACTCTCAATCTGAAGTCTCAAGAGTAGTCGCTATCAGTGAAGCAAGCCAGCATTAAGCTGAAAAATCAAAACAAACCCATCAGAGAGATCGCAAAAGCATTAGATGTAGCCAGAACAACTGCTTGGTACATTCTTAAAAAGAAAGAATGCACTGGTGAGCTCAGCAATGCCAAAAGACCCGGAAGACCTTGGAAAACAAGGGTGGTGGAAGAATCCTTTCCATAGTCAAGAAACCCCTTCACAACAGTTGACCAGATCAAGAACACTCTTCAGGAGGTAAAAGTCAACAATAAAGAGAAGACTTCACCAGAGTGAAAACAGAGGGTTCACCACAAGCTGCCAACCATTGGTGAGCCTCAAAAGCAGGAAGGCCAGATTAGAGCTTGTCCAAAAAAGCATCTAAAAGAGCCTGTGCAGTTCTGGAACAACATCATATGGACAGATGAAATAAGCATCAACTTGTACCAGAATGATGGGAGAAGAGTCTGGAGAAAGTGACTGCTCAAGATCCAAAGCATACCACCTCATCAGTGAAGCATGGTGGTGATAGTGTCACGGTGTGGGCATGTATGGCTGCCAATGGAACCGGTTCTTTGATATTTATTGTTGATGCAACTGCTGATAAAAGCAGCAGGACAAAACTAAAGGGAAAATGCCCCAGACAGAAGGCCGACAATGATAACAGACTTTGGTGCTAACCTTCATCCAATTTTGCCTCCAGCCATTCCTTGCTAGCTGAAAGGTGCCCATCATCTAGGTTAGGATTATCTTGGATTTGCCTTACTTGATCGTCCGTCTCCACTTCCAGCTCCTCTGTTTTCAGCGATAACTGAAAGACGTTCCAAAAGTTTTTCTAGAGAGGTAGACACCTCATTTATCTTTGATTTGAGAGAATCAATCTGTGACTGAAGTGCCTAAAACTCGTCACGGTGTGACCCGAGCTCTGCCATGATGGCGTTCATGTTGCCATTTTCACTTTCTTTCTTTCCGTTCAGCCATGTGGAGACAGTGAGGCAGTCATCTTTATCTGTCTTATTGTACGTCAGACTGATTTTAGTACAGACAAAATCAGTGTTTACCATGATATCTTTACTTACCCTCCGAACTAATTATCTTTCGCATGCTGCAACGCCCGTTCAAGTGTATAACTGTTCTGTAATATACGACCACTGACAGGAGAAGTGAATAACATTGATCATATTGGTACTATGTGGTGTTCTGCTGGAAAATCTTGGATTTTGGCATCCGTGTTGATGAGACTTAGACACCCAAATAAACGTTGTCCCAGAACAAGCACACACCTTCATGTAAATGGAAAATCCCAAATGTCACTGGCCTACCCCTTGTGGAGGACTAAAAGTGCCAAAATTAAATAAATAAATACATCATTAAATAATTAATTAAATATGTCATTAATTAATTAAAATTGGAATTAAATATGTCATTAATTAAAATTGGAATTAAATACATAAATGTGTTATTAAATAAATATATCATTAAATAATTAATTAAATAGTTATTAATTAATTAAAATTGGAATTAAATATGTCATTAATTAAAATTGGAATTAAATACATAAATGTGTTATTAAATAAATATATCATTCAATAATTAATTAAATATGTCATTAATTAATTAAAATTGGAATCAAATACATAAATGTTTTCTTAAATATGTCATTGATTCATTAAAATACCAATTCATTTTAGGTAAAAAACATATATTATTATTTCACTAATTAATTAATTATTTCATGGTCCTTGTGTTGCAGTGGATCATGAATTTATTTTATCTGTCAACCTCGCCCGTCAAAGTCGGTGGGCGGGGCTAACGCGAATCTAGTCTTATCCACTGCTTTGGTCTGCCTTGAAACCGGAAGTTGAAGAATTCTTTCTAAACATGGCCGCTGTGTTGATGGAGGGTCGCCGTGAACTTTCTAGAGAGTTGGTGAGAGATATTTTAGACCTTGCAGAGTATGTGGAAGCAGGACCTGCCGACCCCGAGCATGCAGCGTGTAAAGCAGAGGAATTTACTGAAGTTGTTGGAGTTATTTCTGCACTTTCCGACCAAGATGTTGACCGTAGAGTGACTGCAAATTTAGAAGAAGTGCTCCGCTGCTTTTCTGGTACCAGGGCGCAACAGGAGCACACACAGGGAGCAGGGCGTTTAGCATACCGAGGGAAGTTCTGGAACATCACGTTCTTTGTGGATTACCAGCCTGTCAAATTGCAGATGCTCGGAGTGTCAAGGGCTTTTCCTTTTGGACCTATTCGGCGCGGCGCGGCGCGGCTCGGCTCGTCTTTGTTTAGCCGCGGCTCCGCAAGCACCTACTCGGCGCGGTTCGGCTCGGCTCGTCCTTGCGAGCGTTTCCATATGGACTAGTTCCTGGTACCAGGCACTGTTTTCTGCACCTTCTGAGCTGAGGTTCCAAGCGAGCTGAGATGAGCCGATAATGTGACGTCTACATAGTGCAGGCCACTGATTGGACAGGGAGTGACGACACACAGAGCGACTCTAGCAGGAAAACAAACCCTGCATTAAAAAAAAAAAAACAACAAAAAAAATGTAAACAGCGACGGTGTGCATTGCTCTTCACGGAACTCTCTGTTCTTCATAATTTTAATATGACAGCCAGACCTGTACCGTGGGTGAATGAAGAGGTCGAGACTTTTCTGTCTTTGGTGGTGGACCAAAGAATACAGAGGGAGCTGGACGGAGAAAGTTTATCAGGAGGTCTCTGAGCGGATGGCCGCCCACGTATACAGTAGACTGTATATAAAGAGGACAGAAGCAGTGTAGGGAGAAGCTGAAAAAGCTCAAAAGTGACTATCGGTCCACCCAGGACCACAACGGCCGGCGTGGGTCAACCAGGAGGTGTTGGAAGAGGTTTAATGGAAGCTATTTACTGGCACCGCCAGCAACAGGAGGGAGACTCAGCTGCTGCATTGTTGGAGACGTTCGAGGACGGTGAGTGTTTTGTGACTTTTACATCATTTATCCCATTGGTGGCAAGCTCCATTTTTATTTAGAAAGTAATGTCGTTGTCTCCTGTAGCAGACAATAAGCTAGCTAGTTAGCCGTCAGCGCTAGCTAGTTAGCCATCAGCGCTAGCTAGTTAGCTATCAGCGCTATCTAAGTTAGCCATCAGCGCTAGCTCCGTGCTCCACTTGTATTTCGTGCTGCTGTTTCTAATGTTTAGCTCTCAGAAGCTAATACAACAGTCAGCATGACGAACTAAGCTACTGGTCGTACAGGTTTATTTTTTTTCACAAGTTACAATGTCGTGTTTTTCGTGTACTTTTGTGAGTGTTTATTTCTGTTTAAGAATCCCTTTCCACATGTGAAGCCTGCTCCACTTCCGTCATGGAGCCCCCAGCACCCCTGCCTCCTCTCCAGCACCAGCTTCGACACCAGTACCAGCTCGGACACAGACACTGTCAACATCAACCTCCAGCACGTCACAGCAACGTCTAATCACCGGTAAGACACGGAAAACAGAGAGCATGGTTGGTTTTCGCATTATTATTATTACAGGTGTAAATGCCTGCAAGCATGATCAGAACAGCGAGACCAACGACCAATAATTCAGGCAGGTGTAAATGCAAACTGTGCAGCATGCCAGCTCAGGAACGCCTGATGAAAGCTACATGTAGGACAGAAACAGAATACAGCCTATAGTACGGACTGCAGAAAACATCATCAGAGACCCCACTCACCCTGGACATAAACTGTTTCCCCCCTCCCCTCTGGCATCACTACAGAGCCCTGTACACAAAAACCTCCAGACACAAAAACAGTTTCTTCCCCACTGCCATCACTCTAATAAACAGCCGAGCCATTCCTACACACCTGTACAATAGTCAGTATTCCAATGGACATGTTTTTTTTTTTAAAACCATGAACAGCATTGTCTGCTTTTTGCACTACTGTTTATAGCAATTATCATTTTGCTAATGTGTTCATATATTCCAGTCTAGCTGTAAATTTCTGTCTTGTGTTCTATTAAATTTTACTACTATTTAGTTTTCCTCCCTGTTCCTCTTTCTGTAGTTTTATTTTTTATTATTCTCTTCCATATTCCTTGTGTGACACCAACAGCCGAAACCAAATTCCGTGTATATTGTGTACGTACTTGGCCATTAAAGCTGATTCTGATCACTTTTCTGTCTTTGGTCTAGGCAAGAGGAAAAGGGGCCACAGAAAATCGGACCTTCCTAGCGTACTTGTGGAGATGCAGGCTGAGGAGGAGCGGAGTCATGCCCAGCATGATGAGAACATCTGGTTGCTCCTCAGCGAGGCAAGAGAGAATGAAGTGTAATATTTGGATGATGTTCATTTTGTCGTTAACTATCATAGGATAACGTTATTTTTAGAAAAGATGGTTTTACCTTAGCTGACATGTTTCAACTGCAACTGCAGTCTTCTTCAGAGCGTCATCCGACGTGTGCTGACGTGTCCTTTTTTATCAGGTGACCGGTCTGACAGATCTGTCGGAATCTGTCAGACCTACACCCTCTCGCATACCTCCATCCTCCAGAGGCCACCGGACGGCGGGGGGCGTGGCCAGTCTGACAGATTCCGACAAATCTGTCAGACCAGTCACCTGATAAAAAAGGACATGCCGGATGACACTCTGAAGAAGTCTGCAGTTGAAACATGTCAGCTAAGGTAAAACCATCTTTTCTTTGATTTGTCGGTGTAAAAAAATAACGTTATCCTGAGAATGAAGCGGCCTTGCAGCGGAGGAGATGGCCCAGAATACTGCCTTCAACCAGCCATTCCTGGGTGTGCTGGGGCAGGCAGTGGGCAGCCGGCGAGTGTGAGTGAGTCCACCTCTCATAGACTTGAGATTTACAAATGCTGGTCATATAATTAGAATATCATGAAAAAGCTTGTCTTTTGGACAACTGTCAGGTCAGCAGTCTTCCCCATGATTGTGTAGCCTACAGAACTAGGCTGAGAGACCATTTAAAGGCCTTTGCAGGTGTTTTGAGTTAATTAGCTGATTAGAGGTGTCTTCAATATTGAACCTTTCCACAATATTCTAACTCTCTGAGATACCAAATGTGGGATTTTCATTAGTATTCAGGTATAATCATCAAAATTAAGAGAAATACACATTTGAAATATATCAGTCTCTGTGTAATGAATGAGTATAATATACAAGTTTCACTTTTTGAATGGAATTACTTTTTCATGATATTCTAATTTTATGACCAGCACCTGTAGTTGTATATAGTTTTACTTTTAGTCCTCCACTGTAGGAGAGGCCCACCACAGTTTGTACTTTGCACATTGTAAATAATTTAGATTTTGCTGCTGACTAATAAACTATTTTGTGACTTATGTGATTGCATCACAACTTCTCATTTTGTCTGTTAAGACACTGGTAGGAAAAGAGTCAACAGTCTGAACCAAACAATTCTGTATTCCCTAATAATGCATTTGTGTTTAATGGGATTTAACATGTTTTAACACAAACTCCTTTATGGTTCATAATTCCGTTGACTGAATTACACCAAAGCAATACTGATTTATCAAACTGGAATTTTCTTAAAACAGCTGTTGTAATGTTTTGGTGTTTAATTTCTCATTTAATCTTGCTAACCATCACAAATAAACAATAGCATAGACACATCTGTAAAAGGTACAAAAGTTTATTGTCAGAATTGCATTAAAGAAAACAATAGCGGTCCGGGGACAGAAAAACAGAAGTATAGCGAGAAGAATAACTTAACTTTTGCATGACACGTAGTGCATCAGTGCATCCTGTACATCTCTGTCCTCCTCCTCTACACCTTGTGCCACTGCAGGCTCATGTGCTGCTGCTTCAGGTAAATCCCATGAAGTCTCATCAGAGAGCATCTGAAACACATACACAGCATACATATTTTAATACCTAATAGCGATAAACTGCAGCCATTACAGGGTCGTTCACAGGACTGATATACGATAGCTAGCGAACTAGCATTAGCTTACCCTCATATGTCGTCTCGTTCATATCCTCTTGTCTTCGGCTTGATGCTGCTGCATCGCCTCCCAAACTCTCCTGTGTGTCTCCTGAGTGTTTCGACTCGCCACTCTCAGCTTTCTCCGACTCTTCTATTACTCTGAATCTGACAGAAAGCCACAGACCGAGCTGCAGTTGTACCATCGCCTCCATGTCCATTGTTGTGTTGCGTTTGTGTCGCACACAAATGACGTTATGGGACTTTTGGTCCGCTGTGCTATGACGACTCCACCCACGATGAGGTGGTACTCAATGTAATGGAAAAACAACTAAACCGAGACAAGCCGAGTCCAGTACAGTAGTGGCGAGCCGTACCGCGCCGAGTAGATGCTAAAGGAAATTTTGTCTTGCACCGCGCTGTAACAACATTTGGGCAAGAGGACCGAGTCCTTAGCGGCTGCCAATAAAGTTTTGTCGTAAAAACATCAATCAGGAACATCTTGAGGAACATGACAGCCGACCAAGATTCTGATTTGACCTCCATACTTCCTAGACCCCATTGTGATCAAGCATCCACAGGAACAAATTTTATTCCCAAATTCCCCACAGCACAACACAGAGCACCCAGGGGATACACTGCCAACGCCCTGGTGCTGGACACCCATAGGGCACCCTGAGAGGACCTCTGGTCCAGACCCAGTGGTTCAGAAGAGTATTTTTGACCTCATAAGGGGGACCCCATCACACACACACACACCTACAATCACACACATATATATGTGTGTGTGTGTGTGTGTGTGTGTGTGTGTGTGTGTGTGTGTGTGTGTGTGTGTGTGTGTGTGTGTGTGTAGGTGTGCTCTAACCACTCGAATAGATGGATCCCTGATCTTGGATCAGATTGAGTTTTTCGGATGTTGTTTGTTTTGTTTTGTTTTGTTGTTTTGCCCCGTCGCCAAAGAGCTGCTCATACGGAATCATCGGATTTGTCGGATTTCAAACTGTAATTGGTTATTGTAAGATCTTGAACTGAAGTGTCTTGAGATGGCTAATGTTAAAACATGGCGCAATATAAATAAACTGGAATTGAACTGATTATAGATTCCAGCTACATTAAATGCGTGCAATCAATAATACAATATGAAGCTAATATAAGTTAAGAATCGATTTATTCCACGGCGGCTAAGTACATTTCATAAAATATCATATAATACTAAAGTTAATGCACGTAGGCGTTTTTAAAAGAACGATTTTATTGTCATGTTCCGCTACTTTTACTTTACTTTTTTAAAAAACATTTTAATTCAGCTGTTTCTACTCTCCTGCAGACGGCAGGCCCTGGATTTTTAGTCACTCTTAATTTTTACACGTCGCAACTTGAAGCTCCTGGAAAGCTTACGGGCAGAAAATCAGCAAGGGCCAAATACACAAATAAAACAAAACACACACACACAAAATCAAGAACAAACGATGCTCGTGGTTTATGATTCACCAGCTGATAAACATGACGCCGGACGCACAGGAGCCTCCCGAAAAAACAAGGAAGTCTTTTAAATTTTGTTCTATTTAAAAATGAATAAATGAATTAAGTAAAATAAAAGACAGTCAAAACAATTTATGAAATACTGTAGCCTACATTTGTTTGTCTGCGAGCGCCTGTTTTTTATTTTATTTTTTGTCAAAGACAAGGATGTCTTTTTTTTTGTTTCCCGTGAAATATAATTATATATTTAGTCAGTTCCGTATGTTTCAACCATCACTGAAACAAGTGCGATTTATTTTGACGAAAAAACGTATTCATTTTTATTAAGAATACGGTAATTAATTGATCAATTAGATCCCACGTACTGGGAAAAGGAAAGGGAAAATGATGCAACAACGAACTATTACCCAGCTTCAACAAGACAAATACGTCTGTATGTCGAAAATGTAATGCTTTACAGTTTTATTATTTGTGAAAGTGTTTTTCTGTTTGAGTATCGTTGATTTTTTTTTTCAGCCAGTTCAATACAAACAGCGGAAATAAATCAGCGGTGGAGGGCAGCAGACATGCAGGAAGGTGACTCTTACAGAAGGTCTATAATGTGTGCCATAATTAACAGACTCCCATTGGAACGTTTAGACATCATCCACACAACAGAAAAACAGGGAAAAAAACGTGCCTTTCGAGCCATTAAACGCTCTTTTCAGCAGACGAAATACTGTACCACATGTGGCCTGAACACTTAGCACTGGAGCAACGTTTTAAAGTCATAATAGACTGAATAAAAAGTCTATGAATAAAGATAAAAGGGAGAAAAGGTTTCCAAAAGAAAACCAGTTTTTAAAAAGATCCAAAAATCAGAAACACGAGATTGTGAGCTTAATGGTACCACATGCAATCTGAATGTGAAATAAAAGGAAGGCTGTTCTTAACAGTCCTCCCCTCATTCAGATTGCAGTTAGTGATGGAGTCAACTGAAAATTTCACATCTACCAAACACACGCACAAAAAAAACATCCCAAAGAACAAAACTTTAGTTAAAAATCCCGCTGAGGCTTATCCCATCCTGTGTGCTGAAAATATACATTGCAAGTAAACTGTATCTTGTAGAGATATACACACACATTGCATGTTTCTTTACAAACACACTGTATTAAATATTTAACGAGTTTCAGGTTTACACCCTGTCACGATGCTGTTTTGGCTGCACGCCTATAAATACCATATTTTAGGTAACATGAGGTGGGAGGTGGAGCTAATTTGAACTGTAATCTCTTTATATTGGTAGTTTCTCTCTCAGATTGTGTCAGATGCACCAAAAGGGCTCCAAGATGGTCACGGTCATGGTTAGACTGGGTATGCATTAGGCGCACATTTTGTAGATCTGGATTCTGACTCATTTAGGTCACTTTCTTTTGACAGTATAACAAAGCTCTCATTTCTGTTTTTTATCCCCCAGGGTGGCTGATTTGTGGCTTCGTGGCTATGTGTGGTGAGTAAGGCTGATTTATTTATTATTTTTTCTTGACAGACAGAGTTCAAGGCAGCGCATGGATTTCAGAATAGAATACAGTTTATTACCATTTGCACATGTACATCACAGTACAGGTACATTGGAATTCTTGTACGTGACTCAGAGTCAAAAAAATAATAATTTAGCAACAATTAAAAAGAAGCAAGAACCCTGACATAAATCACACTAAAATTTAAATACATTAAACTTTAATAGAGATATTAGCATAAATAGATTTTTAAAAAACACAACAATCAATAAAATACTTATTTCTTACCCAAGAACTCAGCCAGCATTGTTTTCTATGATGTACTTGTGCTCGTTGTACTTGCTGAGAAGTTAAAATAGGTGAAATTAGACGTCCGTGTGTGTGTGTGTGTGTGTGTGTGTGTGTGTGTGTGTGTGTGTGTGCGCGTGTGTGTGTGCTACTGATAGAGGGGGGAAATAAATGTAGAAGTGTTGGAAGATGGTGTACGTGCTTGGAGCTCATGGATGGGTGGATACTGACCCAGAAGCCGGTGCTGATTTTCTAACGCAGATCAGGTAGTTGAGAGGATGCAGGCGCAGGAGGAAGAGAGGGAGGGATGGAAATTCAGCCATGCCTCACGGGACGGCTCCAAAATGCGCAAATCTTTCTTCTAGGTCGCCAGTTGTTTGGTTTGGTGTTTTATTTTCCACGGGTTTATTTTTTTCTTTTCTCTGTCGAATACGATGCTCTTTGCACTGACGCAGCAGTTTCTCAAGGCGGTGTGAAGTGAAAGACAGAGGGAAAGTAGTCGGGCGGAGGACTGACGTGACTGATTTCGCCCTGGAGCTTTTTTCCACATCGGTTAAACTATAAAAACGCCACCAACGCAAATTCTCTGACCTTAGTGTTCATGTTAAAAAAGCCTTTGCCAGATTGTGTGCGTGTGTAGATTCTCAGTTATCCAGCTCTTGGTAATCCAAAGAGCTTCAGTACAAAGTGGTTAAACTGAGTCTCTTCAGGAACCCCACAAGAGAGAAGTCCAGTAGCAGGGTGGCAGATGGAGGACAGACAAAGGGAGCAGTGGACATTTTGGAGCTCAGTGAGGCTAGAAACTGTAGGTCAGAGACATTTGCAGAGAGAACAAGAACAGAAGTTCAGGTGAGACACAAAGTTAGTGACATGTAATGGTGAGATGTCACTATGTGGAAGAAAGAGAAAGGAGGAGAGAGCAGAGAAGAGGACCTGAGGGACAGCAGGTGATCCTCAGCAGCTGCTGGCTTCATCAAAGAGGAAAATTTGAAGCCTTAATAGTAGAGAGGATGTCTGCCTCCTGAATCTAAACTGGGAGCTGATTCCACACTAGAGAAGTGTGTGTGTGTGTGTGTGTGTGTGTGTCTGTGTGTGTGTGTGTGTGTGTGAGCGCGCGCGTTACGCGCACTTTGCTGCAGTCTGAGAGTGAAGGGCTCAGAATTGTACAGTAAGATCTTTTAAGGTAAGATGGAGCTCAGTTATCCAGAGTTTGGTATGTAAGAAGCAGAATTTTAAATTCTGTTTGAAATTTTACAGGAAGCCAGTGAAGAGAAGCTATTATGGGAGAAGTTTGATCTCTTTTACAAGTTTCTGTCAGAACTTTGCCTGCAGTATTTTGTAGTAGCTGGAGGTATTTAAGAGAATTATTGAGACATCCTGATAATAAGGAATGCATGGACTGCATGCATGTGTAACACAGTCCATGCATTTATCCATGCAGGAACAATGCCGCTTCACAGATTTGCTTTATGTATGACTTAAAGAACATATCCTGGTCAAAAATAAATCCAAGGTTCCTCACAGTTGAACTGGAGGCCAAGGCAATGCCATCCAGAGTAACTGGTTAGACCATGTGTTTCTGAGGTGTTTAGGGCCAAATACCATAACTTTAGTCTTGTCTGAATTTAAATAAGGGAAATTACAGGTCATTCAGGCCTTTATGCATGGAGTTTGACTAACTGATTGATTTCATTTGAGTTTATAGATAAATACAGCAGGTTGTCATCTGCATAACAGTGAAAATGTATGCAGTGCTTCCTAATAATATTGCCTAAGGGGAGCATGCACAAAATAAATCTTGTTGGTCCTAACATAGAAACCTGTGGAACTTCATAATTAACTCTGTTGTTGGTGGAAGAATCATCATTAACATGAACAAACTGGAACCTATCTGATGACTACGATTTAGACCAGTTGGTGCGATTCCTTTAATGCCAATAACTTGTTCCTGTCTTTGTAATGAAACGCTGTGATCACCTGTGTAAAATGCAGCACTGAGATCCAGCAGAACAAGTATAGAATCTGGTCCACTGAATGACGCTGTAAGAAGATCATTGGTGACCTTCACCTGTGCTGCTTCTGCACTATGATGCATTCTAAACCTTGGCAGATACTCTTCAAACAAACCATTTCTGTGCAGATGGTCACATAATCGGCCTGCAGAAGCTTTTTCAAGAATTTTAGCAATAAAAGGGAGGTTGGATATAGGTCTGTAGTTAGCTAAAACACCTGGATCCATAGTAGACTTTGCAGTTTGATTACAGCGACTTTAAAAGCCTGCAATATGTTGCCTGTTAATAAAGGGAGGTGACGTCTGGAGTATGAATTAGAGGATAGACATCCTTGGAACAGTCTGGCTGGGATGGAGTCTAACAGACATGTTGCTGGTTTAGAAGAAGTGACTATCGACCTGAGCTCTGAGAGATTTACAGCAGAGAAACGGTTCAAATATAAGTCTCAGTCTATGGATGCTTCCAGAGCCACAGCAAACAAAGACATGTTTAGGATTTTTTTTCTTTCTCTGACCTTGAAGCATTATTTGCGAAGAAGGTCACGAAGTCATTGCTACCTAGATTAAATTCTTCTGAATTACTGGAACGCCTCCGCCTTTTCAGTCAAGCCTGTTTTAAGATGTGCAGTTGTTTTTCAGAAGGGCAACAGTGTTGAGTGTTGGATACAGTAAGGTCACACCCTATCAACAGGGTTATCCACCTGTCTATGACTCATTTGTGAGAGGAACTGCTCTCCATTGTGTTGGCATATGACTTTGAAAATAAATAGTAATAGAATAATTTCCTTAAATGTAGTTTCAGCATTATCAGATAAATGTCTGTGGTAATGGAACCAAGAGGTTTCTTGGTAAATGCTCTGTGGTCTTATTGTAAATTTAAATGTTATTAAAGATGATCAGACAAAACAGGGTTCTGTCGAAAAACAGATGTTCAATTCCTATGCCATATGCCAAAACAAGATCAAGGGTGTGGTTAAAATGCTGAGTTGGTTCATTTACATTTCAAGAAAAAACAGCCAACAGGAAGCCAAATCAAGTTGAGTCTGTCAATCTCGTCTACATGGATATGAAAGTTACCCACTATAAAGACTATATCTGTACTAAGCACAAAATCACCTAAGAGCTCTGAGAATTCAAATAAAAACTCACAGTAAGGGTCAAGTGAGCGACAACTAACACAATTGGTTTTTGTGTTTTCCAATTGAAATGCGAGAGACTGAGAGATTAAGACTTTCAAACGAATAAGTAAGTTTTACAAAGAGAAGAAGTTGCTTTAGAATGAAACTCTAGGGTGTTGTCATTTTAATTCATTCGCAGCTCAACTGTATTACCTTTGATTCATTACTTGAAACTTGTGTTTGTTGACAGAACCTGCCTTGAGGGCCAATGCATCCCCCAACTGCTACCGGTGAGTTTCACCATCTTCACTTCTCTACCAAGTGCAACCACACTTGTGTTATGCTGTTGGTTAGGTTAAACTTCCTGCAGGGGCATATTTTCTTTCTGCCTTATGCAAAATTGGTGACCCATGCACCCTCAATTTTAATCACTCAAGAATGCCCATTAAATCTGCATCACATTCCATATTCCTATAAATGACTCCTAATATTTAAACATGAAAAAACACTTTAATTTAGGGAACTTAGCTGCATGAATAGCGTCAAAATCAAAACAAACAAACTATAGAATATGAACCTTATCTGGCACACAATTATAAGCTGCAAAAAGAAACCGTTGCCTTCGCTATACTAAGCCGTGTAACACAACAAACTGCCTGATGATGAAAAAAGGGAACAAGTTTGGCAGGATAGTTGAGTACAAAACACTCTCTGTGAGATGTTGACCTGATGTCTGAAGAGTGTTTATGGATGTGAGGCAATCATTCACTGCTAAAACACAAACTAGCCTACTGGATGTTGTAGGTTAATGATTTCTAACGCAATGCACGGCTTTCAAATGATGTAGTTTCATTTGAAAACAACCAATATTTTTTGTTGGGTTCATCAGTGATGATAAAGTATCCAAAGTCATTTAGTTATTAGACGAAGAGCATTGTTAGTATGTTTTGTCTGAACATTTCTGAAGGCAAATTCTTGTCTGTTCTTGATCAATAGTTATGGAAACTTGTTCTTTATTCTGCAATGAAGTGTTTAAATGCAGGCCACTGATTGTCAAATTCACTATATCAAGCTAAAGTTGATAAAATACAATAGCCGATGGCACCATTTGATTCCTCCCTCAGTTTTATTGGGTGCCTCAACTGCTTCATCTTCTTCCTGTTCTTCTTCTGCTATTGGAGTCAGTTGCAACCTCTGTAAATGAATGGTAAAACAATTTGAAATTTGGCACATTAACTTGACACAGTCCCCTGATTCTCTTCACAAAGTACCATGTCTGTGCCTCAAGCACTTTAGTGCCACCAGTGGATCAAAGCTGGAAGCTAATTTATGTTCAGAACTTTTGGATTACCACCCAAGTTTCAAAAATGAGATACTGTCAGATTCCTCAGATCACACCAAGTTCAAAAAGGAAGAAAAAAGCCTCTGGCAGTACCAGGCTTAGGCAGGGCAGCCATCTGCATCAACCGGGTGAGAGTAAAGAGGAGCGAGAACAGGATAGTAGATAGAGAACAGACAAGGGACGCCAAAGAAAATAAGAAAGACTTGTTTGCTTGGTGAAACCAGCAACCGCAGATCAGAAATGTGTATCTGCAGATCAAGCGATACCAGCAGAGACAACAAAACACAAACTGTGTTTTAAAAAAAGAACTCTGTCAAAGTTTATGACATGCAATGTACTAAAAAAGTGTAGAATCCTCCAGCGATCCAGACATATAGCAGAATAAAGGGATTGCACTACAGACCCTGAACCAGTTTAAATATAAGCTCTGTCAAAGAGGAAAGTTTCAAGTTATAAGCCGGTTCTTCAAAAAAGAGAATGTTTCAATTTGGGTGGCGCATCACCAGAAACATTGAGTCACTTTCATTACTATTCATTCCTTGGATAAACTGGGTGTTAGATGATTGCAAATCAATGCAAATCAGCCATAAAATCTGTCTTCTTTACTTTAGAAGATGACTCAAGTCAGTAGAAAAACTTGGACTGTAACTAAGTAGTTACATGTAGTTAACTGCTCCGATCCGCAAGTGTCAGAATAGGAATGCAAAAGGGGGGGGTGCATTGTTTGGCAAAGTTGATTTTGGAACTGCCAAGATTTATATCGTCTGTTATTTGTAGACAGGGAGATTGCTACGTATGTGACATTCATGTTGTAGAATCAAAATATCTGAAAGATGGTAATGATCTATTTGGAAAGGAAGAACAGAGGATGCAAGTCTAATGCGCCACCATTTTAAGTTTATTTTCAGATTGTATTCATGATCTCTGAATCACATTTACACCTCTTCTCTTGTTGAAAAATTCATACTCTGTGAACATACAAAGACTTTTTATTTGAAAGTTTGGTTGCTTAATGGAGGGTTTCCATCGATGAAAGCTTATTTGTGTTGTATGACTAATGTTTGCACATTACAGTTGTGTAGCTGTCTCTTGGACCGGGTCTAACTTAGTTGACTTAGTTCACCCTCACAAATCCTGCTGGCAGTTACAAATCTTAAATTAAGATTTTAAGAAAGCAGAACAAAACATTTCAATTTCATCAAGGAAGTTTGGTAAGGGGCTTCTAACGTCAAACTGTGAGTCTCTGAGTATCATTTTGTATTGTCACACTGAGCATCCGACAGAAGAAACACTGATCAAGACACATTGTTGACTGGAGGGCGACTTTAATACTTGATCGGTTGGGTAAAAGTTTGAATTCAGTTTTGGTTCACTTGCACAGAAGGATGGAGGAATGCACATGCATTGAACTATACTCTGCATTCATGTATTATGTTTTCACACAATCATCCATCAGAGGGCAGTATTACAAAGGAGTAGTAGAAGTGTAAAATATATATAGGTCTGACAGGAGGATGCATCTATGTATAAAGTAACCAGCTTATTTTCAGCTTATTTACTGTGTTGTCTACAAAATATCAATGGATGTGAGCATAGCAGTCAGACATATGTTGCGTATTTTGCAGAAAAACCTGTCATGGAATAGCGTATGACAGCTGCGTAGCTGTTTGCTGTGGGAATCAGCTTCATGTCGGGGCTGGGCTGTCCTGTTGCGGAGATCAGCCTTTCAATCCTGCAACAGCCTCCTGCTGCAACACAACACATGGGCACTTTAAAGGTAACGAACTTAAAGCCTGCGACAAGTTAGAATGAAATGTTGACTTTGTAAATATACAAAGAAGCAGGAGAGCCATTGAATAAGGTGAAAGTGACAGAATGTAACAATCTTAGTGAAGATACTTATTGGCGCTGGAAGTGCTGGAAGCAATAAAACAAGGCTTAACGGCAGCAGCTTCCCTAAATTGCAACTTGTTTCAACCTCAGCGGTTTTCTTCAGCCAGGCTCAACAAGGATTGTACATTAAGGAAAAAACAGGAAGCAATGTGATGCTTTCATCAATTATTGCAGACATTTATGAGTATTTTTTTTTTAAACATTTGTTTTGTTTCAACGGTTTTCTCAGTGAAATCAAAGTTTTTGATATGTCCCCTAAATGAACAGTTGAGGAAAACACATCCTTTGTGGGACTCTGATTCTCAAGTGATGTGTACTGGATTATATTTCTTGCTTAATTGCGCTTTACTGTAGTACTAGAAATCTGTATTTATTTCCAGACATACTCTCATTTTCTAAGGCATAAATAGCTAAAACCAACACAGCTGAATACAAAAGCTCCGTCACACATCCTGCTTTCATTAAGGGTTGTTGATTCAACTTCGTGGTCGCTTTGGAGGCTGCCATTTATAATGTTGCTGAATTGTATAGCATTAGAATGAAACCAAAAACTGCATTTGGTTTCTACATAATAGATTGGTAACTAAGTGTATATAACTTTGTCATACAATGGTGACAAATGTTAGTAGCGTCACTAATGCTAACTGACTTATCTTCATGCACTGCTGCTAATTATTTCATAGTAAGCTTTAAAGGTATATTAGGTGATAAATATACATATTTTTATGATGGACTGATGTATTTTAGGTGTTTCAATACTTTTGTCGATGTTTTTTTTGTTTGTATCAGTTCTCTAAATATTTGTACAAGAGGACAGCTTTGGGATTTGGATGCTGAGAGGGTCAGAAAATGTACTGCAGAATTTAGCGCTAGTGAGAAGCATGGAGTTTTTCACAATATGGAAGTAAAGCAGCTCATGACTGACATGTAGGACAAAATTCTCAGTTATAATTTATCAAATGTTCAAAGTATTGTTACACAGCAATCAGAAATCTGGCACCTCTGTGTTGAGGGGACATCCCAAAGTAGGCTCTAGAATACATATAGTTCTCGTAGACAACTTATTTTCTGCATGGGAGAAACGTTCGATATATCCCTCTCAATAGAGTATTTAGAACTTAGGACTTGCATTCCTCTGACAGGAATTGGGTTTCTTTTATTCGGCACTGGATCTTTTCCTATGGGTTCAGAAATTAATTAAAACAAGGGATGAGGTCCTGCCCCAAGTGGAGGAGTTTAATTACCTCGGGGTCTTGTTCACGAGTGAGGGAAGGATGGAGCGAGAGATCGACCGGCGGATTGCTGTGGCGTCCGCAGTAATGCGGGTGCTGTACAGGTCCGTCGTGGTAAAGAGGGAGCTGAGCCGAAAGGCGAAGCTCTCAATTTACCGATCGATCTACGTTCCTACCCTCACCTATGGTCACGAGCTTTGGGTAGTGACCGAAAGAACAAGATCGCGGGTACAAGCGGCTGAAATGAGTTTCCTCCGCAGGGTGGCTGAGAAGCTCGGCCATCCGGGAGGATCTCAGAGTAGAGCCGCTGCTCCTCCGCGTAGAGAGGAGCCAGATGAGGTGACTCGGGCATCTAATTAGGATGCCCCCCGGACGCCTCCCTGGTGAGGTGTTTAGGGCACGTCCCACCGGGAGGAGGCCCCGGGGAAGACCCAGGACACGCTGGAGAGACTATGTCTCTCAGCTGGCCTGGGAACGCCTTGGGGTCCCCCGGGAGGAGCTAGATGATGTGGCCGGGGAGAGGGAGGTCTGGGCTTCCCTCCTAAAGCTGCTGCCCCCGCGACCCGACCCGGACCAGCGGTAGAAGATGGATGGATGGATGGATGGAAATATGAAAATACAAAATTGAAAACATTAGAGAATGTCCCAGAGCTTTACTGCATTATATTTCTATACATTTTGTGACACAGGAAATATTGTCACCTGGTAAATTAATTTAGTGTTTTTATTCACATAGATAAAGATATTTCCACCATGAACTCATGCAGAACAGGCACAGTTTGGTGCAAAAAAGTTCACCAGAACGTCACCAGAAGTGGAACACACACATCGTAGGAGTGGGTGGGAGGGGAATTTAGACAAAAGTGCTCTAGTGGTCAGTATGACCAGATGAAGCACTTTCATAGTAAAAGGAACCGCTTTATGGAGAGGATTAAACACCTACTCTTCCCGCATCTCCCCAGAGTTTACGTAACATTCTCAATGTGGTTTTAAGGCAACTGATCTCCCTCTGAAGTCTCCGGCTACCTCATACAGCCAACGTAATCTTCAGGAGGCAATATTTTCCCCGGTCCTTAAGAAGCTAAACTCTGGCTGACATCTGAGCTTTTCCAGTCGAAGAACAAACACTGGGCCATGTCCCATGTTGTGTCAAACTTTAGGCCTCTCATTGAACATTGGAACTTCCCAGCCATTACTTCTTGATTAGGCTGTTTCACTGAGTTGTTGGTGTAAGTGTGTTGTTTTGATCTTTATATCTGCAGCTCAAGTGACACAGGGTTTAAGTGCGAATGTTTCCCGTTGCTGTGGACTGAAGGCCTACGACGAACTCAATGAAATATGTTGTGGGTCAACGATTGTTGGCAGACCTGCAGCCGCGGCTGAATGCTGTGGTAAAGGTCAGTAAAGCTGGACACAATTCATGAATAACAGGCATCATGTAAACATATGGTGAACACTTAGTTACGTTTTTCCCACACCATAAGTTTCCTAAGTCAGACTGGCAAGTGTTATTTTTTAGTAACTGGACTGTGTTAACAGGTGTAGATTTGTGTGGATATTAAACTGTCCGTGTTAACCATGTTATTTGCATCACCACAGTATAAATAAGTACAATTGCTCTGGTATTCCTTAGATATGCTGTCCAAGTCAAAAGTTTGGGCACACTTATTCATTGAAGGGTGTTTCTTTTCATTTGTCATTTTCCAAATGTAGAAATAAATACCAAAGACATCAAAACCGTTAGGTGACACATATTAAATTATGCAGGAAACACTGTGGTCTTGTGATCGTAACACTCATCATCTCCAACATGTCACTGAAATAAAGCAGATTTTAAACCAGCACACTGGTCAGAAAAGCCGAAAGAAGAAAGCTTAGTTATAGTTGAGGTCACTGTTTTAAGTGTACACATTTTTTTCCCCACAGAGGCATATGATGTGGAAACGGAGCTATGTTGTGGTGGGACGATTCAAGTAAAGAACTCTGCTGACCATCTGTGCTGTTCTGACAGCCAGTTCAACTTCAGGACTGAGTGTTGCCGCTGGAATGATGATGGGTCTCATGAGATAAGCTCAAAGCCGAAGAATTCACAATGCGATCCAGCGACTTCAGGTGCATCTTAAGATCATCCTTTGACTAAAGAAACCTGTTTAAATGTTAGTGTCAACTTTATGCTTTGTTTTTAGCTTTTCCCCTACGTTCCAAAATCCTGAAATACAGACATTTAGAATTATTACATGCAGGCGAGTAGACCATACCTGATTATAAGGCACTTCAGTTAATAACACTAAAGATACTAAACTGGAGATCACCTTATATTGTAATTACTTTTTTTGGTCACGAGCTTCAGTGTGATCATTTGATTCTTCCAGAGATAAACAGTTACTAAGGCTTATGTCTGAACATGTAGGATGAGTCCCTCCAACCTGCACCTCAGTTTTGATTTGATGGGAGAATAAGTTGCATTTCTTTGCACTTCATGAGAAATCATGCACAGGAATGGTGGTATGTTTTTTTTGGCTCAAAATTCTTTGTTTTTTCTTTCCACAGGTGTTCAATATCAGGTACGTCCCTCCTTCAGTGACTATGTGACAGAAATCCCAAACGCACCACAACAGTTTATCCCTGTGTTGTATTTGTTTTGGTGACTACATATGTCATATAATACACAGAAGCCAGAAAGCTGACCTTTGTAAGGCCCAAACTGCACTAGTATTTTGATGCTGTACTGGATTGCCTCACATTTGTCAGTAAAAAAACATGAATAAAGTGTTCACAACGTGTTGCTCTATGACATATTTACACAGTGGTAAGAGTGAGACATTTCATTTCTCTTTATTTTCTTCAGAAACCTGAACTTCAGCCTCACTGGTAAGTTAATTAAATATTTTAACAACAGCATCCTACCGAAACAACCCAAGTTTATTCTTGTTGACACTGACAATGATCAATTCATTCTGCACAGGAAATTTTGCATGGTTAAATACAGACCTTTGGTATGATTGGCTGTCCCACTGAGAGGCAAAGGCCTGTTCTGACCTGTGTTATTTTTATATTACTGTTAGGTTTCCACCCAAGATAGTCTATGGTCTCAATAACCCAGTTATAGATACAATAATGTTTTACACAAAAACTCTGTCATTGCAAGCAACTGGTGAGCAACTTATAATTCATCATCCCAAACAAATACTGACATATATGTTTAAAAAATATTTATTTGTATTAAAGTTCACAGCACGGATTCAATTTTAGTTTAGGTAAATATCACCAAAAGCAACATTCTCTCATCATGGTGCAACATTTACATCCATGTTTACTAGCCAGTAGTGTTCTTATTCTTTTGCTTGCATATTACTGCATGTCTGGACACGTTATCAGCACCAGTAAACAGTAGAGTAGTTTAAACTTTTCTTTTCAAGAGGGGCTACCTTTACTGCTAATGTGACCTAGAATACACACTTGTGCGTACATGCTTTGTGTTCTTTGGTAATGTTTGTCTTTTGCACATCCACAGCACTGAACCAAACACACATCGCTGTGGGTCATTGTGTTACGATCCAAACAAACGTCGCTGCTGTGAGAGAAAAGAGATCAAGCCTCAATGGAACCCTGCCTCAGGTAAGTTTTTGTTTTCATTGCATTGAAGATGCATGTACTGGTTGCTGAAAAGACATTACATCAGTAGCTGGAGCCTGTCATGTATCTTCTGTCAAGGTAGACTAACAGAATGATAAACGTCTTGTTTATGATCCAACAAGGTGGTTAGACATGAGTGATGAAAATGTTTTTGTCTTGTGATTTTTCTTGTAAACATATTAACCTCTTAGGCCACAAATTTCCCAACAAGTTGAACAACTTAATTAGTTTCTGGGTTATTTTGTGCCAAATGTTACCTCATTGCAGCTGCACGTAGAAATGTCTTGAAGGACAACTGTGAAGATATAATGTAACGTGATCCTGGGTCAGGAGATTTTGTAAAGCGAAGCTATTGGTTTAACTACTGTATGACAGAAATTGGATGTCAATGTTTTTGATTTTGTGTGTTGAGTTTTGAAGTATGTCAGCTTGTGCAATGAACGCTCAGAGTCCCATATCAGATCACCACAGATGAAGTCATTAGACATGTTCACTGAAGAGGTAAAGTGAAATAATCATCGTTTTATAGGGAGTAATAACATAGTTTGAGCATAACTACAAAAAGCAAGTATAGATAAATACAGCAGGGGTTGGCATCGGGGTGGAGGAGGGAACAGAAATAAACATTTGGAGATAAAGTTAATTCATTCTTTTGCTACAAAACATCTGGTAATCATAGAACCAAAGAGATAGCTGTGTTTGTGATCTTATCAAAAAGTCAAACACGTTTCTGGTGGGTGTTGGACTCGAGTTTGCTTCTTGTCCATTATCCTGTTTGTGATATTCATGCAGGATCTCAAGTCATATCCGTGGTAAGAAGGATGCCCGGTTTAGGAACCTCAGAATGGTGTTTGCTTTGCTTTGTGCTGACGTAGTTCTGTAGAGCTGCTTGACTGTGCAGCCGCAGATGCACTCAGTTTGTGCTGTAAATTAAGCCCTAATTTTTCATTTTGGAGATTTTGCACCTGGTGCCAGGCAGGATTGTGTAGTCAAGTTGAAGATCATAGGGAGCCAAACCAAACACGATTATATTATAACCTTTATACTGCACAGTCAGCATTCACTTCGTAGTACTGAACAGGAGGTTATGGAAAAGATCGTGGTTATGTGTAAATAAAAGCAATGTTGCAAGTCAGTATTGTATTATTATTATGTAGCACAAAAATGTTGTTTGTAGTTACGCTCTTTGCTGATCTGTTCAGTCATCTGGCTCTCTCACCTGTGAAGTTTAAGTGGACTTAAAACAATGTCATGCTAGTCATATTTCATTCACTAGAGGTCCAGCTAAATATATAAACCGTTTGTTGTAGGCGTTTGAGTGCTAACAAATACAGGTGAAAATGAATATATAATACATAATGGTACATCTTAAAGAAGATAACAGCATGTAGGAGGAAAGTAGAGTAAATGCAACAGGGCTACACGGTTATAATTCCATCACACAAGAACTGTGCACACCCAAATCTTCATTCTTGAGGTTTACTAAAGCATTCTTGTCTTGGGTGGGTAAATCATTTCTGTGCTTGCTGGGCCGTTGTTCAGGAAAAATGAAAAGTGAAGGATCTTTTTTTCTCACTGCACTGTCTGATGCCTTTCCTGTGACCTGTTTGCCTCCAGACAGTGAAGAATGTCTCTTCACAACTTAAGACATAAATACACGGCTCATTTACAAGACAGCCATCTGGGAGGATGCAGGTGCCAAATGTGAGGAGAGGTTAAAGGATGGCTTTTGAAAAGGGCTGTTTAGTTATAGATGGAAAACTGAAAAAGCTTGCTGTCTTTCTCCGTGGATACAGGCTGGGGAACTGGTTTTATTTTAAAATTGTTGAGCAAACTTGAACAGATGTATCATCACTTTTTTCTTTCTTTTTTTTTTTTTTTTTAAAACATTTTTATGCTCCCTAACCTCTTGTATTCAGTCAAGAGACATCCACCTTCACTAAGCAGCTTAGCTAGATTGAAGGTATTGTGAAAACCAACATTGCGCCAACCCGGTTGGATCAGACAGGAAATGATTATTAGAAGAAGGGCTATTTTGTAATTGTATTTATATTTATGTAAACTTTATGGAGCCTGAGGCCATGGATCTCTGTCAGAAACTGTTCGATTAGTCCACTAATTAGAACTCACTTACATGACTCCAGAGGAGAAAGTGACAGATGCTGTGCTGCTGCCACAAAATTATTAGTAAAGAAAATACTCAGAGCAGCATGTCTGGGAATGCCTTACAGTATAATAGATGTGTGGACATTTCCTGCTTTCACCCTGAATCACTTGCTGCCTGCGCTGTATGGTACGTCTGTGCACTGTTCATGACCTCTTTTCACAACACAATCACTCATGAAATAGTGTATTTGCTGCGTGAGAACATAGAAAGGTGTTGCATTACATCGCATGTTAAAAATGTCAGCTGTGTGAGTCCTGTGTGGGTGAGAGTTGGCAGCCCTGTTAGAAGAACAGACTCTGATTCTGTTCCTTTTCCCACAGTTGAATCCTGTCCAATCATGGAGCTGATGGGAAAGTCCTCTGACTTGCAAATCAATCTAGACACAGATAGCTAAACTTTGAATGGTCAGGCAGTCACCTCCTGAGAAAACATATTTGTGGTACCAGTGAGTGACATTAGGATTTACTACAGAAGGGTGATTACTTCTCCTGCTGCTTGTCTTTCTCAGGCCTGAGTATCAGCTCTTGTCCTATCCTGTCCTTATTGTTCCAGACCTGGATCTTATAAACATGGAACAATTATTTTCCTTGGAAAGAAAAGTGGGAAAATCCAGTTGGTCTCTGCAGCTTTGGAGATTCCCATCTCTGTTGACTGAATTCCTTAGTTTTATACTGCTTTAAACAAAAAGCTCACCACACCCATGATTCCATTCCACACCCATCCATTGAAAATTGAAAATTCATTACTTTACTGCCATATTGACATAACTGATTGGAAAATGTCTGAGTGAACTCATCTAAACACAGACAGGAAGACCAAAAAAAAAAAAGAAAGTACTTTGAGTGCTTTAGAATCATCTGCCTTATTGCACAATTACTTCAACTGCAAAGTAGCCTGCAGTGCCAAATTTAGAGTGTTCAGAGGGCAGACAGTATCAGGGCATGTGCTACTGTACAGTCTGGATACTCTTGTTTAATACTTTTTAGTCTTTTTGTCAGAAAGAACGACATTACAAAGGGTCTTAGCCAGATGAGAGGGGTCCTTTAAATCTTTTCTTTTTGTAATCTGGCAAAATGGATTTCCACAAGGGGTGGGGGGGTCACTTTGCAGTGATCACTTCTAGATTTTATCTTAACTGTCTCAGGTGACATGTTGCCAAACCACACAGTTACTGTCTCTTACAGTCACAAGGATAGACAGGCTCTTGCTAGTGTGTGTTTCAAAGAAGGTATTGTTCTCAAGAAAAAAAATCGTAACTGTAGGTGCTTGTAAGCATCACCCCTGATGTGTGTGGTTTTGTCACGTCTCACTTGTTATTTCAATAAATCAGATTGTTGTCTCTGATAGATTCTCTGAGTCATCTCTCTTTGACGTCATCCATCATGACCCTCCGTCTGCTTTCCCATAACTGCTCTGTTTTTTATTCCCTCACCCCAACCCACACACCCATCTGTTTAGGTCAACATGATGCTGCCTTCAGTGTGTATGATCCAGATACACATGTCTGCTGTGATGGCCACGTGAAGCCTGGGATGGATCAAGTAATGTTCTATTGTTTTTTCTCTTTGTTTTTGATGCATTCAGCTGGCTGAGTTCAGGAGGTTTTCTGTCTATGTTTCTATGGTAAAGTCAACACACCCTTTTCAAAGAAAATTGTGGGCCTGTAAATAATTGGTTCAGTCCTTTCCTCAAAAAAGTTCTCAAAATGCTTTTTGGAAACATTTTTTAATGAATAAACATGATAACATGGGATCTAAATAACAAATAAAAACAGTGCACTACTTTAATATGATTCGTGCAAAGAATTGAGAGCTGCCAGCAGCAACCCAGTTATGCTGGTCCGGTTCAAAAAAAAAAAAAACTTTGTTTTTGAGAGGGCTCGGATAGCTCCACCCTATTATCCTGCTTTTTATACAATATCGGAGGGTGTTTTCAATCTGATGTGTTAAACTCATGTAACGGCGTTAACGCTAACCGCTTATGCGAAAAGGATAATATACCAATGCTCTGGTAAGATTTTCATGACTTGAACACACTTTATGTGTAGAAATAATGTAGAAAGATGCATGTTATGATGAGTAGTGTTTTTCATATTCCTGATTTTTATTTTTACTCATTTATTTTTTGTCAAAATTTTTGACATGTGCATTTAAATGTTGAAAAAAAAAAAAAACAGTGCCTGCTGTTGTCTGTATTGCTGCACAATTTATTCCGTTTTCTCTGATCCTTAAAGTGCTGTGGAGGAACACCCTATGGCTCAGCACAACCTGGAGTTCTCTGTTGTAACAACAGATTGTACAAAGACAGAGAGGAGGGAGAGGAATGCTCAGACACAAGTATTCCTTACAACCCAGCTAAAGGGACTATATGTTCTTCTCAGTTTCATGGCTCCCCCGGCCAGCACTGCTGTGGGACAGAAGTCTACCAGCCTCGTGATGAGATCTGCTGCGATGGGCACAGGTGATCATATGTCCTTACTTCTGCTGATCTGTGTTCATTTAGGATGCTGATGAAATCCAGAGAAATGGGAGGACAGTGTTTTTTCATCCGTTTGGTATTTTAGTGTCTGGCTGACGTGCTATTTGTTCACGGTGGTCCTTTGTTGACATGTTTTCCACAGTGAAAGACTAAAGGGTGTGATGGGAATTGGTTAATATTCCTTTTTCTTGGAGTAAATGTAGAGAAAAACCCAGACTGGATAGACTCTGAAAAATTCTCTGTAACTGATTTCACACGCTCTCTGAGACAGGCAGTCATTCCAGCTGCAGCACTGACCCTGTCCCGCCTTTGTTTTTCTATCTGGCACCCGGCTACTGTGCCAAGAATGTCTGTTTGTCTGTGTTTGCTTCTCCTTTGATGCCTGGAATTTGTTGCCGGTTAAATCTGTCTGTGTGTATGTTTCTGACTTTTACAAGTAGGTCAAGGCATCTTCCAGGGGTTTATCATATTTAATAGGGCTTTAGCATTTACAGCTTCTAGCCATTGCAGAAGGTCATTAGTGGTGATTATTCCGATTATTCCCCCAACTCTGCAGATATTTCTGCTTTTTATTTTTAGATCACAGTTTTTTGGGATTTTTTTTTTTTTTTTTTTTTGCAAGAGTCACCACACTGGAAGTTTTCAGTTGCATGTTTCTGTTACAGACAGACAGACACTTTATTCATTCCCTTGTGGAAATTCCGTTCTGTCTCGTGCATGGCAGATGGACACAGATAGCTGTCTAAGCTTTGTGGTTTTTACTTGGACTTTGCATTTGTAAATGCAACTTTGTGTGCGTATTGTGCGTTGTTACGCTTCAAGTCTGCTATTGTGACTGCATGTAACGCTTTCACTGCTGTTTAAAGACTGTGCTCACGAAGCAAATAAATTATCTTCCAGGCTGACCCTCAGTGTATGTAATATACTGAAGAAAGCACATTCTAACTCACTGTCAAATTATTTGTCTTTAGAACATAATGATCATAATAACTTCTTCATGCCACTCTCCTCATTTGATAATAATTCCTAAAACTATTTTTCACCAGATATCCCAAAGAAGAAAACCTTCACTGCTGTGGGATTAAAGCATACAACATTAAAGACCCAAAAATGAAGTGTTGCGCAGGAACGTTGTACAACGTGGCACATCTGAGAAACAGAGGTGATGTGACATGCTGTGGATCCATTCTACGAAACCCACAGGTAGATTTTACCATTTATAACGATAACTCGATTAGCTGTGAATCTAATAATGTGTTATGCCCAGAGAGGTGTTATGACACAATAGAGTTGCAAAGTGGGATGAGCTATTTTGGGCACCCCTTGGCTCCAGAAATATATGTCCCTTAATGCAGTGTTTAATTAAGAAAGGCAACAATGAAGCGCCCTGTTCCAACTCCTACCACCTGACTGACTTCTTCTGACTCATTGGTATTATAATATTCAGGTCTGTCCTGGGCTTCCATAAATAATCAACAAAACATGTTTTTTCAGAAATTAAGCTGAAATAGTTAAAACTAATAACCAAAACTTGTAGGGCTGTTATGTGAGGTCCCTAATTTCTGTGCGAAGTAAATTTAAGTATATTGTTTGAAGAAAAACTGAAAAATATAGAGAAGGGAAAACACTGTTCAGCGCTATAAATCTAATATATTTAGCTTATAAAAGAACCATCTGAAAATGCGGGGAAATAGTTAGACTAACTCTGTCAAAAGTAACAAAAATATGCCTTCAGCAACTTCAAACTTTTTATTTACATGTTGTAACATATTAGCTTACAAGCTAAACATTATCATCCCTGATTCTTACAAAATAGAAAGCTCAGACACAACATTTTGTGTTATAACACCAATCTGGTGCTCTTATTTCTGGGTATGGTGGGCCCTTCTGAGATGTTCAGTTTCATGTTTTTTATTGATGATGAAATGCTTTACATCTATTTTAGGAGCAGAAAGTTTGCTGCTCAAGTAAGGACAACGCGGTGCTTTACTCTGGAAAGACGGGATTCGGCTGTTGTGGGCACCTCTATTTCAACTTGTCTCTGTGGTCGTGCTGCGCAGAAAGTCTGAGTCCAGTACAACGGTCAGGACAGCAGCAGAGAAAGATGACTGGTAGGTAGTTGTCTTTGCTCGGACATCATCTTGCAAATTAGCCCTCAAGTTCTGAGTATCCGTTCATGCCCATCACATTTTTGTCAACACAATATCTATTGAATGCGTCTGGAATGTCTTCAAATTTGGCTCAAAGATTCACTTTGACTCGAGGATGAACCGTTAGGTTAGAGTTTTGGTGGCAAAACATCCAAAGTCAATGCTACCGTCATCTTATAGAACACGTTTTTTTGCAATAACATAAGTATTCATGTCCTAATCATGACAACATTTCACACTAATGTCTAACAGGATGAAATTATGACATTTTATATCCTGTGATGTCATAAAATTAAGGAAAAACACTTTTTTGTGGCTGTTGTCCAATGCCATGACTCAGGAACAGAAGCGTAGATGGTGATGAAATTTCTAAACTAAAACCAAACAGATGAAGCTACTCTCAGTTGCTCATTTACAGTGAGGAAAATAAGTATTTGATCCTCTGCATATTTTATGATTTTGGCCACACACAAATAAACAGTCAGTCTATAATTTTAATAGTAGGTTCATTTGAACTGTAAGAGACAGAACATTAATCAAAAACAACAACAACAAGAAAAAAATTGTCCAGAAAAACATTATCTAGCAGTTAATTTCCTGTTGATCAAGGGAAATAAGTATCTGATCCCCCTGCAAAACATGGCTTAGTACTTTATTGGATTAACCCTTGTTCATAGCCACAAACGTCAGATGTTTCTTCTTTGGTCACCAGGTTTGCACAAATCTCAGGAGGTTTTTTTTAGACCGCTCTTATTTGCAGATTCTCTCTTGATAATTAAGGTTCAGCTTCCTCCACTATAGGACTAAGGAGACTGGGTAGGCTACTCCTTGACTTTAATGTGTGTCTTCTTGAGCCACTCCTTTGTTGCCTTGGCTGAATGCTTTGGGTCATTATCTCGCTAAAAGACCCACCTGTAACCGATTTTAAGTACTCTGGCTGAGGGAAGGAGGTTCTTGTTCAATATTTTTCAGTACATGGCCCCATTTGTTGTTTCCTCAATGTAGTACGGTCGTCCTGTACCCTTGGCAGAGAAACAGCCACAAAGCATAATATTTCCACCGCCGTGCTTGACTGCGGGGGTAGTGTTGTTGAGGTCATAGTCAGCATTCTTCTCTCTCCAAACATGGCGAGTCGAATTAATGCCAAAGAGCTCAGTTTTGGTGTCATCTGACCAAATGGCATTCTCCGAAGACTCCTGAGTATCATTCAAATACTCATTGACAATCTTCAGAGGGGCCTGTACATGTGATTTCTTGAACAGGGCAGCCTTGTGGGCACTGCAGGATTTCGAACAATTACAACACAGTGTGTTACCAGTGGTTTTCTTTGTGACTGTAGTTCCAGCGGCCTCGAGATTAGAGATACTGCATGAGGTGAGATCTTAAATGGAGCTCCAGATGGAGGGTGATTGATTGTTGTTTTTTCTTTCTTCCCTTGGCGAATGATTGCACTGACACTTGTCACTTTGTTACCAAGTTACTTGCTCATGGTCTTGTAGGCCTTTTTAACATTGTGAAGCTCTACAGTCTAGTCTCTGATGTTTTTGGATAGCTCTTTGGTCTTGTCCATTTTGGTGAGATTTAAGATGCAAATTATGATTCTCTGGACAGGTTTCTTCTCTTTCTCATATGTACATGTAACCAGATCCATTCATCCATAATCTATACACCCCTTAATCCACATTAGGGTCGTGAGGGAGCTGCAGTCTATCCCAGCTGACTTAGAGTGAATACAGGGGACACCCTGGACAGGTCACCAGTCTGTCACAGGGCCACACATAGAAAGACAAACAATCACTCTCACATTCACACCTATGGGCAATTTAGAATTACCAATTAACCCTCGCATATTTTTGGACTGTGGGAGGAAGCTGGAGAACCTGGAGAAAACCCACGCATGCACAGGGAGAACATGCAAACTACATGCAGAAAGATCCCAGGCCGGGATGTAAACCGAGGAACTTCTAGCTGCAAGGCGTCAAGCACTAACCACTGACCACTATGCAGCCCTATAACCAGTTCAGACTATGAATTTCTAAAGCAGAATCAGCTAATATGTGTGCCTCTTGGCCACATAACCACTATATATATATATATATATATATGTGTGTATATATATGTCTATATATATATATATATACACACACACACACACACACACACACACACACACACACACACACACACACACACAAAACTTTCATTTTTTCTGGTTCCTCCATTTCATATACATGTATATTGTTCTTTTTCAGAATGCAGACTTCAATCTGTGAACAATCTGAAAGAAACACATCTTTGCAGAGAAAGTAAGAAATGCATTCATAACTAAATTTTGTGTGAACTTGGGAACAAATACTGTAAAGAAATATATGTAGATTTGTAGCTTTAATGTGTTTGTGTTTTTTTGTTTTAGTCTACATTGGAACCGTGCAAAGTGTGTCTCCGAACAGCATTGTGTTCAGCAGTGTGCTGAAAATCAATGGAACAAATGGAAATGTTCACCCAGTGCCCTTCCACTACGTCCTGGCAACACCCAATCGCTGCAACACCCCAAAACTGATTCTTGGGAAGTTCTACTACTTCAATGATGTAAATGTTGTTGCTGATTTCAACCATGACACTGCACTCCAGTCACTCTATTTCCTTTTAAACAAATGCTCTCCATAGGACACCACTGGCTGATCTGTTCCTGTGCTCCTGGTCAGTGTTATTCAGTTAGTCATACTCTGAACAACTACTCAATCATATTTACACACTTACTTATTACATTACTATACTAATAATGCAGTGCCTGTTCAACTGGCGCCTGTTCAGGGCCATTGCTTGGTCTTCAGTATTGCTGCATGCAGCTTTCTCAATATCAGCAACCAACCACTCATCCAGACCAAACTGTTGGGTTACAACAACAGCTGGAAGCATTTAAACTCTAAATAGTTGTTGCCTCGTAAGGTATAACCAATCACCATTGAGAGAGCTTTATCCTTGACCAGCTCTAGATTGCTCTGAGCAGCATGTTGTCTTTTGAATTGATAAATCTCATTATTTTTTTATTACTGTAGCGACTACTTTATGAAATATCATAAAGATTATTTTTTAGTATTTGATTAATAGAACAATTGTTTTACCGAAAATGAATATCAAAAAGTCTCAATAATATTTTTAAATTGAATTCAAACATCTAATTATCATGTCACTGCTGTGTTATTATGCTAATAGTAATAACAGCTGTTCTCGTGCATTAAGCCATTTCCAGTTTGCAATTCTTCCAGAGCACCACGCTGTAGGGTCTAAAATGCTCTCACAGGTAAGATGATTGTGGACAAGGTTTTTTAGCTGCAGCTTGTTGTCCAGGCCGCACCTAACCAAAGCCTTAGTTAGGACCTGGCTGACATTTTTACAACATTTCATTGGCGTTACATCAATGAGGTGCACCAGCTCTACCATAGAATGCCCTTCAATGTTTGTTTTTAAAATTGTTTTGCATTCTTTAGAACCGCTTGTCCAAATTACTGCAGACTCCAGTGTACTTGCTTGCTTCCCCCAAAAATAGTATGCCAAGTTTGAAGTACATCGGATGAATCGTTGTCTAGAAAAGCAAAGCACACACACACACACACACACACACACACACACACACACACACACACACACACACACACACACACACACACACACACACACACACACACACACACACACACACACACACACACACACACACACAGTAATTTCTACATTTATTAATGAGCTGTTACTCTGTCCATCCCATTTCCTGTGACTGGCACTGTGACATGTCCCAAAGAGTGTGGTGACTTATGGACATCTGGTATTGATGTTTGGAACTCAGTAGAATGTTTGAATTTACTAATGCAATATTTTAGTGAGTTTCAAATCATAATCAATCACACAACTTGTTGCTAAACACAGTATTCAGGTCCACACAGTGCATGGTGGCACATTCATCTGTACACTGTTGTTCTGATCCGTGTGGATACTGTAAGCATTAATAACCAAAGTCGGGTAAAAGCTGATAAAAGCTGGAGCAGCAAAAGCTCTGCTCTCTGCAAAGTAATCTATCTATCTATGCTGTCAGTTTGGTATAAAAAGAAGCTGGTGTCTTTGCTGTCATGATAGCAGATAGCATACAAGAATATGACTTTCCGGTCACATAAGCTAAACTGATGTCAGCTAGTTCTGTTTGTGAAATATCAGAATCATTTGTCTCCAATATTTTTGTATGCTATATTGGTTCTTGCACTGAATTATGTAGTATATGGCAACTGTTTGCACATGTCTTTCACTCACCTAAATTGAATGTTTATATGTAAATGATTATCATTTGTGAGTACATGATTAATAAAATTCTGATTGATAAAGCTAGTACTGTAAAAGATAAGCATTGCATCAAAAATATGAGGGACAAACAATCACCCACAGGCTCTGTGAATCCATAACCAACTATTTTTTCTTTTTAGTTCCATTTAGGCACAGTTGGTTTTCATGTAATGTGATTTCTGTACTGTAATATGTGGTCTTGGAAATAGTGGGTCCTTTTAGAGTTGCTGTGCGTTTCTTTATGGAATGACATTGACATAAATTTAAGCTAGAAGGGACAGAAACCAATATACTGCATTCCTTACTGTGTTTATTGACATTACTGGTATAGCCATATATATTGCATGTTTATTTTTAATGCATGTCCTACTATGGATGATATATTTTCTTAAATCAGTTTTAAATAAATAAAAAACACTCACAAGAAAACCTGTTGTGTCTTGGTGTAATTTGATTTAAACTGCACTATTTCCAAATGCAGACGTTTCTGTTTTTCAAATCAGCTCAATATATCTGTTCTCTATTTGAATCTATGTATATTAAATGAAAAACGTATGGGCCTCATGTAATTTCTAACCAGTCAATACCAAACATAGTTCAATTCAATAATATTGTCTCTAATCTGTTGCCTTGTGAATCTTTTCTGACTGTGTTATGGCCTGCCATTGGTGGAGGATTTTCACTACAGCACTTTGACATCCCAGAATCCCAGAAGAGTTTTCACAGTAGCTTGTTGTTTTTGTGTGGACCTTTTTGGTTCTGCTGAGTCGGGAGTGAAGAGAAACTCCACTGTCTGGATGAAACTGCTGTTTGGCCTGCTGTGGGGATGCAGCCAATGTGCATCTGTAGGACTAATTTATGAGGTGGTTAATCTGAAGTTTACTTTAAATCTCAACAAATCTTGATTCACATTGAAAAAACATTTGCAAAATAAATGACTTGAGTAAATTATAAATAATACAGAGGGAGTTTTTTTTTTTTTTTTTTTAACCAAGTGCTTTTGGGAAAGGTTCAAGTTTGTCTAAAAACAATTGTCAAGAGATATTGATCATTTGAACACTCTGTCTCTCCACACCGGACAACTTTGTAAGAGCTTTGACTACTAATCTTTATATTAGTTTTGGCTGAACAGAAGTGAGGCTCTGGATTTTGTTTGAGTATTGGAAGAAAGAATGAATACACAATCAAAAAAATAAGAATTCAAGGCCTAATAGTTACACATTCACACAGTTTGCAATTTTCTCACTGGCTTTAATTCCATACTTTGGCTGCAGCAATTGTGTGGCTTTGAGTTCCTCATTTTGTTCTGGGATTATAGTTTGTTCTCGCTGTGAGAAAATATGGCTCTGGGCCTGTAAATATTTGGTCATCTGGTGCCTACACTGCCCCTTGATGTGGAGAGGCTCACATCCAGGCTTAGAAACCCTGGGATGTCTTACAGAGGATGGAGCGGTGGTGAGAATTCATAAAGGTAGGAAATGAAAACATATCCTGGGTGTGTTGGGCTTGTTTTGCAGTATAGTAACACTGTAGCACTAAATCATCAAGAATCAAGATTCCCACATCCTCTGAGCAATGTTTGGACAGAGTCTGTACATCCACACACCATGATTTGTTGTTGAAGTGTCGAACAGCACTAACAACGTCATCCTCTGAGCATCTACCTCTCAAAACAAAACTTCTCCACCGTGACTCCATTCTGATTTGGCAACTCATCTGGCACAATGTACACTGATATTCCAGGAATACTCACCTGTGATAGACCTTACGAGAAATTTCAAATGTTTTGTAGGAAGGATGCCAGAAGGAAAGTGACAGGAATTGGCACATATCCCCTTTGCTTCCTTTAAAGAACTTTGAATTCAGCTCATCTTCTGTACTGGGCCTTTGTTCTGAAACATCAAAAGGCTTTAAGCTTTATTTCAGGTCACACAAGTAACAAACACTGTCTAACTGTTAAAACTTGTCTGTTTTAATGCTTAGATAAAAGTACTTTGCCATAGTCATAACATACTGGCTATGGCCACATATTGCCACTGGCACACAGTACTAACAAAGAGTGTATTGTTATTCCGCCCACATGCCCTGACCTACACCTTAATTATAATGTGATAGACAAACAGTGTAACCGAGTCTTACACTGTAATTTTGACACTTACTCCCACAGTTTCATTGCTCATAACTTATAAAAGTGTCATCATGAGGTAAAGGCCTTGGGTTATAATCACTTACGCCTGGCTTCAACAAAGATGTACTGTATATTGTCTGAATAACATCAATGTGTGTGATTTTTATTGCTTGCAATATTAAAAGACACACATGCAGTTTGTGGCTCTTCTCTGGCAGGAGTTTTGTTTGTCAGATAACACTGGTTAAAATCGTTTGGGGGGAAATTATCTGCTAAATCATACAAACTTTGATATGATGGATTAGAAAAGAAATGATAAAAGTGCTGGTTGGCTAATGCTTTTTGAGATATTTAACGATAAACTTTTATGTATTTTGACAGAATAGAAAATATTGCATTGAAAAGAGTATCTACATTTTAAAAAGTATAACATTTCTAGGTCCTAACCCGTGAAGGATAAAACAAGAAATAGCTTAATGTATTGCAGAATACAAGCTAAAACATCACATTAAAAAAGTTTTGTCTTTATTCAGTATTTACATGGCCCTTTTTGAGCTTGTCTCTAATACACATCTGCAGGATCATCCCTGACACATTCCGTTTCAGTTTCTTTTCTTGTTGAGCGACTGATGAAGATTAGTTGGAAATATGTGACAACAATAAAAAAAACTCTTGTCCTGATGCATTACTTTGCATAGAATACAAAGGTGGCATGCCATTTTTTCACCACTGCAGCTGTGCATGCACTTTTGTGATGCAAATATTACAAAAGTTATCTGCATTTTTACACTGTTTCGAGGCAGCTCTGCTTCCCGAGGTCCCAAATATGAGATACTCCATAAAGATATCCAGCACTGACAGTTTCACGTGACTTCAGATGCATAGATCGATAAGTAGCACCGTTCATGAAATGTTTCTACATGCATGCATTTTATCCACTTCCAAGACACAGATTTCTGCCCTTTATGCCAGCCTGAACATGTTCTGTCAAAACTCTGGCCAATATGGATGTATTGAAACCAATAACAAATTAACATTTTGCTTGTAAACCAGTGTAATTCCTGTATAAATTCTTGTGTTAAATGCCCCAGACTAATGTATGTTAACACGGTATTAAAAACATAACTATTTCAGGTGCTCATGTAGCTCAGCTGGTTGAGCAAGTAGCCCATTAGCACAGTGGCCTGGGTTTGATTGCAGCTCACTGCCCTTTACTGCATGTCTTCTCCCTGCTTTCCTGTCTGCCTCTTGATTGTGCCTATCAAATAAAGCCAACAGAAGGCCAAAAAACACTGCTATTTTACTGTCACAACTATAAATGCAGGCCCCTCTTCCCACAGTTAGCTGAATACTTTGATCCCCAGAAAAATTTGTAACAGTGAACGATGTGTTAATGATAATAAGTCTTGAACATTAAAGAAATAGTTTTTTTAAAAACTGAAGTTTAGAATTGAAACAAGCAACACACAAGCGCATACTATGTGACATGCAAATCAATAAAATCAACCTTTCAATCAATTCTTTCCTATTTTTCTTGTCACATCATCAGGTAACATACAGTCAGGTCCATAAATATTTGGACATTGACACAATTTTCAGCATTTCAGCTCTGCACACCACCACAATGGATTTGAAAATAAATCAAGATGCACTTCAAGTGCATTTGAGAATTTTTTACATCCAAATCAGGTGAACAGTGTAGGATTAAAATATGTTTTGCATGTGCCCTCCACCTTTTGAAGGGACCAAAAGTAACTGGACAAACTAACTTAATCATTAGTCAAAATGTCATTTTTAATATATGATTGCAAATTCTTCACTCATTGACCGCCTGAAGTCTCAATTGTTTCATTTCAAATCCATTGTGGTGGTGTACAGAGCGAAAATGCTGAAAATTGTGTCAATGTTCAAATATTTATGGACTTGACTGTAATTACCATTTATGTTGTACTACGTAAAATGAAAAGTCAGGATTATGTCCTGTTCTCTTACCTTTTACCCACATACAGATGGGTGACAAATTTACACAAAAACCAACATAAAGTGTCTGAGTAAGATGGCGGATCACGATGTGCTGCAGATCAGTTTCAATGCACCTTCGCATTGAAAGCAATGAGCACCATTCCTCCAAAAGATATTCCTTCATTTGGTGTTTAGATGATGGTGGTGGAGAGCAATTTCTGACACGTCGGTCTCACCTGGGTTGAGATGTGGAGACTATGAAGGTCATAGCATCTGATTCACACCATCAAACCATTCCGTGACCCCTCATGCCCTGTCGATGGAGGAACTGTCATCCAGGAAGACACCAACTCCATCAGGATAGAAATGTTTCATCATAGGTGATCACCACGAACATTGTGGGTTCATTTACAGGGACCATCTTAGTACAGGGACCAAAACACCGGAACCACACCAGCATAGTGCTCCTCACAGCATAACAGAGGAACAGAACCCCTCACTGTAGGGGTCAAGGGTTGAAGTGTTTCTCTAAATTGTTGCTATTTATGTTACTATGTGGGCCCAGGGAGGAATTTATTGACCACAAGTGTGTGTTTGCAGCAGTTCAGGGGAATGGGGGAACAAGGAGGGGAAGGGAAAAAGAATCAACTGTTTATCAAGCGACCTTTCGTTTCAAACAGGCACTTTTGTTTTTCCCATTCCAGTGAGTCATACTTTCCTTAATGGAACTAGAATGTGCAAATAAAATAGGCTTGCCTCTAACAGAAAATACCAGAGATGCTTAAAAACAGACTGGCAGCTTTTAGGGAGATACCGAAATACTTAACATGCCATTAAGGTCTGAGTCATTGTGAAGTAACAACAACAAATTAAACAGTCTTCAATCAAACATGTTTCTAATATTCTGCTAATGTGTTAGTAATTGTTAAATCACTATCTATTACCAAATGAGGTCATGGAGATTGATCATCTGTACTGATGAAATCATATGATAGTCCTTATTTACAGTTTGACTAATCATCACATATAGGTCTCCAGACTAACATTTTTACTGGTTGCACCACCTTGTCACAGGCAAAACACATAACTTGCTGAACATTTTCTAATCTACAGACCCAACAATTTACCAATGTTCCCTAAACACCCCACATTGGAGACTGCTGAAGCTGCAGTGCGGGCAAACAGGTGTGTGACCAAAAATTACTTTAAAAAGAGTCAAACTAGGGCGTTCTAGTTTCAGATTTGTCCCAGATCAAACGTAATGATTTTTTCTGCATGTGGTCTTTTCTATGAGCAGAACAAACAGCGCATGTAGATGCCTCTTTCACGAGAAGATCGCATTTTTAAGTGTAAATAGTTGTAAAAAGTACTACTTTTGACCACTGTGGTTAACAGCAGCTGCCTGCGCTGGTGTTGAGCAAAAAAGTTATCACCAGTCAGCCTACATATATCTTTGTATGTTGATCAATCAGCCTTAACATGCAAATACACATAACTCTGTCTGTGGTGCCAGCAAAGGTTTGTCTTTATGAAACTTTAACGTTTCTTGTAATTGAACAATTGTGACCAAAGAAATGTTTGCAGTTATAATCAGGCCTGGCGTTTAGGATTATACTAGAGATGCAATGAATAATCAATCAGTTTGTCAACTATTAAATTTGTCACCAATTTTTTGATTATTAATTGGTTTGAGCAATTTTTTGAAAAAACAGTTGTCACAATTCACTGACTCCAGCTTTTTAAAAGTGAATGTTCTATAGTTTCTGTCATTCTTTATAGCAGTAAACTAATTTTCTTTGGGTTGTGGAGAAAACAAGACAAGGACATGTTGAGCTTTGAGAGACTCTGATCAACATACTTCACCATTTTCTGAGATTTTACAAGCCGAAGGGCATTTATCCAGAAAATAAACAACAGATTAATCAACAATTTAAGTAATGAATGAAATCAAGTCATTTTGGTGCATTTGTCATGGACAGGGTTTGACCCCGCAGCCCTTCCTGCTGTCGGCTCCTCTGCCCGTTGGCTTCTCCCCCCTCTCCCTGATCAGTACAGAGGGAGAACGGCTGTGAGGAAGCACACCTGAAGCTCATCACCATCACCGCTGCAATAAAGACCAGCGCTGCATGCAGTGCCAGATCATTCCTGTTGTTCTCCACTGGACACACGGTATGACACTGGAGCAGCCTGCCTTTCCCCTCAGCTGTCCTCCGGAGTGAGGACGTGGACCCTTGCTGCCCTCTAGGGAGAGGACGTGGACCCCCGCCGCCCTCTAGGGAGAGGACGTGGACCCCCGCCGCCCTCTAGGGAGAGGACGTGGACCCCCGCCGCCCTCTAGGGAGAGGACGTGGACCCTTGCCGCCCTCTAGGGAGAGGACGTGGACCCTTGCCGCCCTCTAGGGAGAGGACGTGGACCCCTGCCGCCCTCTAGGGAGAGGACGTGGACCCCCGCCGCCCTCTAGGGAGAGGACGTGGACCCTTGCCGCCCTCTAGGGAGAGGACGTGGACCCTTGCCGCCCTCTAGGGAGAGGACGTGGACCCTTTCCGCCCTCTAGGGAGAGGACGTGGACCCTTTCCGCCCTCTAGGGAGAGGACGTGGACCCTTTCCGCCCTCTAGGGAGAGGACGTGGACCCCTGCCGCCCTCTAGGGAGAGGATGTGGACCCCCCCCCCCCCCCAGACTACCCCGATCGGCCGGTGTAAGCCCCCGGACTGCTGCTCCCCTGGAGCCTGACTTTCCCCTCCCTCACCTGTAGTGAGTTTTGGCCTGAGTGGCATTATAGTTTATTTGTTAATAAAACCTGATTAGTTGTGATCTGCCTGCTGACTGCTCTGTGTGGCTCTTACTTTGGGTTCAATTTCCCCCCGCACCATGACAGCATTATCAACATTTCAGACACAATGTAGATGCTACAGTCACTTTTTGGCAAGTGGAAAATTGCATTAAATGAGCTAAACTGGTCCTTTAAAGCTATTTCAACTGGTAAAATATTGCTGAAGTGGTTCATGTGGAACACGGAGAAGGTAAAATTATGCAGAGACATGAGGACAAATGATTTTGTAGACTAAAATCAATTTTTGACAGAAAAAGAGTTTTTTGGCACAACACCGGTTAGAACAACACCAATACAACTTAATTATCATCATGCCCTTGCTCGATGTGTCCACTTGAAATCTGAACTTGCACACTCTCAAAACAAAGGTCTGGAGCCCTGACCAGATAAAAGCCTGTACATGACCAGATAAACAAAGTCTGGTGAAGTGGAAAGATTGCACAGGAAACAAACGCAGTAGGCAAACGTACTGTAAAATCTGTTTTATGTTGGTGTGCTCATGTTGACCAAAAAGACTGCAGGAGAACAGAAGCATTTGTTTGTGGCTCATAAAAGGAGAGTGAAGATGGATTATTGAGTTAGTGATAAGCTGTAACCATACACAGGTCATTAAAGGCACTGCTAAAGCCACCTGCAGACTCAGAAGCAAAGATTACCTCGCAGTTGTCAGCTGGAGACGTTGTTTTGTAAGTAGTGATAATTTAACACTTGTGTTGATTAAGATGGAGTTGCATGATGAACTAGATGACAAAGAGAAGAGCTAACTGGACTAACAACTGTATCTCCTGTGTCATCTGTATACTGGTGGTATCAAACAACTGGGCCGATATCTTTTTTCTTGTTGCTACTGCTTGGCACAAAGCAGAAACTCTGTCTGCAGCCCTTACTAATGGCAATGAAGAAAGATTCCTCGCACTGCTGCTCATCCCTGATCCCCAGTAGGGAAACTGCTCACTTCTATCTCCTTGGAGTGCTCATTGCTTTTTACATGCTAGCTGGTGCTGCTGTATTTTCTTTTTTGGAGAGACCAGCAGAGCTACAGGCCCACCAGCTCTGGGAATGGAGGCTAAGGAGCTTTTGTGAGGAGCACAACATTAGTTGTGAAGACCTAAAATCTCTGTTGCGTCATTTTGAGGAGGCCAAAACCGCAGGTATCCAGACAGAAAAAGGCAGAGCCCAATGGGATCTTCCAGGTGCTTTCTACTTTGTGGGAACTGTAGTCTCTACCATTGGTAAGTCAAGAGGAAAAATCTGCCAAGAATACTGTTTTAGTAATCTGCTAGTAATTCTACAAACCAGAAATGCACAATGGGAAATCCTCGAGCAGGATACACTTTCAATATTTGATATTTGATATTTATTTCAGGATTATTTTACTTTCATATTTAACCCTGTTATTACCTTCACAACCAATCTGATGCCATGCAGTGTTTAGCATCTCTAAATAAATAATGATTTCTTTTGTGGGGGACAATTACATTTTCGCTCGTGTAGCCTCTGTTGCTCGGTCGTGTCGATTTGCCCTGTACAACATCAGGAAGATCAGACCTTCCTGTCTGAACATGCAACACAACTCCTGCTATAGGCTCTCGTAATATCATGCATCAGCTATTGCATCTCCTTACTGGCAGGCATCCCTGCATGCATGGTCAAACCTCTGCAGATGATCCAGAATTCAGCAGCACATTTGGTTTTCAGCCAGCACATCTCACCCTGCTGTTCAGATCACTTGACTGTCTTCCAGTTGCTGCTCACATAAATTCAAAACTGTGACACTTGTCTACAAAACTACAAAGGAAAACAGCTCCCTCCTGCCTAAACTCTCTCATTCAGGTCTACAGTCCTTCCCGCTCACTTTGCTCGGCCAACAAAAGGCGACTGATACAGCCGCCATAGCAGGGCCAGTGGATAGCTGGACTCTTCTCTTCTGCCGTACCACAGGTGATGGAACGAGTTACCAAACTGTGATCTGCAGCGTCCATCTCAGTCTTTCAGAAAAGACTAAATACCCAGCTCTTCACTGAACACCTGTGCACTTGACAGGCTGGGAAAAAAATAAAAAATAAATGAATTACTCCTATTACCTCCCACAGTGCCTGTAGGCACTAAGGTCCTGTCATACTTGAACTTGTTTGATGGCACTTATCCAGGTTGTTTGCTCCTTGCTTGTGTTGTATCTACTCTCAGATGTTGCTTTGGATGAATGCGTCTACAAAATGAAATTGTAGAATTGTAGAAATCTTTGGGGTTAGTTTGGGTGCAGGGAAATGCATTGACAATTCACACAACACAGGGAAGACACAAACATGCTAAAGCTTGCACAGCATTTTTTTTTATTCTTATGCTCTCTCTCAATTGAAAATCACCTTGAAGCAAAGGTTTCGAGGCCAATGCAGCCCAGTCTCACAGTAAAATATGTAATAGCTATGTTGGATTTATTTTTAAAAACAAGACACACAGGATGCCAACACCAACAACTTCTCAATAGAGAAACTGGTTTTATGCGCAAAGCAGAAGTAACACGAGTCACATGACTTGAAACCTGCAGGTCACAATTTTACTGCCTTAACTGTGAATTTACAGTGTTTTGTGGTGTAGACTGAACACAGGGGAGAATATGTCTGAGACAGGATAATGTCAAGGAGAACTCTGATTATGAGGCAATCTCCACTGATGAGAATGAAACCTTTAGTGTTGACCTTCCTGTCTCTCAACCACCGGCAAGGACCTTCCAAAAATAGAAAATGATTATGCTCTCTGTCGCCACTAGAGTGCCAGGGTTGACTTAGTGCTGCTAATGTCATCAGAATGGTTCCAAGGTCCATTAGATGTGCAGCCATCCATGTTCAACTCATAAAATCTGCATTTGACCCCTTCATTATACAGATAATTGAATACTTGAGACTTAGAGGTGATGCATGAAGTCACTTGAAAAAACATGAATCTGTCCAACTTTCAAGCTTATATTGGTTTGCTGGAAGTGTACAAGTCAACAGGTGAAGCAGAATGGTAAGTGGCACTAAAGTGCAATTTTTCCTGCCGCTATGCCTGTAAAGATAGTCCATGTTTTCTTCTGTGTTATATGCTATGGTAACAGTGAAATGAGGCAAACCCACAACATTACAGGGTGTGTGGGACAAGATTGTTCAGCGATTACCCTGTCTCCTTAATCCAAACCCAGACATGACTGTGACTGAATGCCTGGCTGCATTTCATGGCCATTGTCTTTTAGATAAAAACCTACCAAGTAAATGTAAGCAATTACGTTATCATAATATGGGCAGCATGTGATGAACAATTAAGGTGTGCCTGGAATATGCAGCTGTAACCCAGTAAATCCCCTTGAGGGACAACGGACCAGAACAACTTGGCTTGTGGAGACATGGCTGACTGACTGAATGGTCATAATATTACATTATGTTTTATTGAAAGAGCTGTTTCATCACTCATCAAAACATCAGAAAATACCTGGCATATCAACCTCATCAACAGTTTTAACTATGCTAACGTCCAGGAGGTATAAATTCCTGGAATCAAACTGACTCCAAGGAAAAAGACCTAATAAGCTTGAAGATGACAGGAGGGTTGAACTTCAGTTATTACTTTGTCGGGTTTTACAGCTGAACATGATGCATCAAACTTTAAAGCTGATATGAAATTGCTGTAGTACAGTAGTTTTCACAAGATAAACCCAGCTGAGCTTTAAAACCACACATAGCTCATTATTCATGTCACACACAAGGTAACTAATAAAATGAACGTCTATGGATATATGAAGCCATATTGATTTGATGAGATTTAGGAGAGTCAATATTTTACCTGAACCTGTAGTGAACAAACAAGGTACATGTTAAACCAGCTTTATCTCTGAGAATCAATTTACAGCAGCCCTCCTGTTCTCTCCTCTATCTTTAGAGACTCCGTGTCACTGTGGAAACTCAGGAACAGGCAGCACTCAGCCCAGATCAATTTCCTTTTAACAATAGTTTCTCTATTTACCGACTGCAATCAGTCATTTCATGAGATAATGACACAACAGGGATTTTAAAAGCGGAACTCAACTCTTAGACATTTTTGTTTCCCGAGACATTTTGCAATTCACATGACTCACGATGGTTTTAATGGCTTCTGCTCATTCCATCATTAGACTCCTACCTTTCCTTCCTTCCTTTCAGCACATTGTCCAAAATATGAACAATATTTTTAAATGTGGGCTGTGAGAAACAAAGCGGTGACATCCTTGTCTGATACTTTCACTTTCAATGAAGAATTAAGACAGTCCTAAAAGAGAACAATGTGCCTATATCATAAAAAAGTGACATGCATAATTCAGTGTAACTGAATAAAATTTATATTGTCGCCTCACAGCTAGAAGATGCCTGGTTTGCATAATGGCCTGGGATCTTTCTGTGTGGAGTTTGCATCTTCTCCCTGTGCCTGCATGGGTTCTCACTGGGTTCTTTGGCTTCCTCTCACAGTCCAAAAACACACTGAGGACAATTAGTGATTCTACATTGTCCGTATAGGTGTGAATGTGCTTGTTTGTCTGTCTGTATGCAATAGACTCGCAACCTGTCCAGGTGTCCCCTGCCTTCATCCGAAGTCAGCTAGGATAGACTCCAGCCCTACAGAAGATCTAAGCGGTGTATAGATAATGGCTGGATTGATGAATAAAATGTATTATGACAAATGACCAGGCACAAACTTGTTTTAGGTCTATTAATTATTAGTTTATTTGTTTAGTACTAATAATTCACAGTATACCATGTATGTGAGTAAACCTCTGCACAATATCACTTAAATGTCAGCTGATTTAAAATTGTATCACCTTTCCATTGCATCATATCTATGTTGATAAATAGAGAATTTCCTCTGAACAACAACAAAAAATTAATAGCACAAAGAGATTTCATTGAAAATACAAGCTCTAAAATAGAAACACAGTGAAACAGAAGTAAATACACTTATAATCACTGGCACACAATCATTTAATCATTGGAGCAAAATTCAGTGCACTTCTGACACATGCTCATAAAATGACCTGCGAACAGCAGAACTTAGTCAGTTTTGAACCTATGGTTTATGTCTATCTGCATGTCTGCAGCATCATTCCACTGTTATGATCCTGCTCTAGCCCCTGCCCTTCTTTCCCCTTCTTCCTCTTTTTCCTCCTTTCTCCCTTGGGTCCTGATCTGTTTCTGTTTTGACCTGTCTCTCTTTGGCTGCCTCCGTCTGTCACCTCTTCCTCATGTCTCTCTCTCTCCCTGTCTCTCTCCCTCCTGCTCTCCCTGTTTCACCTGCCTGCATTCTGCTACCTGCTGATTACTGCAATGAGTGTCAGCTGCAGTAATCAGCTCACTCCGGACACCTGTTCACAATCACCTCTTGCAGTATAAAGCTCAGCTCATTCAGTTACACCTTGCTGGATCATAAAGAACCACATCCCTTCAGAGACTTTGCTCCCCTTTTGGATCCTGTTCTCCCCACTGAGCCCTGCTACCTCTTGACTGCCTCAGCCTCCATGGATTCTGCTCCTCTCACCCTGGATTCCCTGAGTTTGCTTCCCTGTCCCTTCTGTCTAGTTTTTCCCCTGGTTTGTGAATACTCTGTTTGTTTAGTGTAGTTGTTAGGGTTTTTTCCTTTGGACTTTGGTGTTGGATTTGACAATTTTGTTTGGTTTTGCGTATTTCATATTTAGCTAGATTTGGTTTTCCCCTCAACCCTGGTTCCTGTTGTATTGTCTTAGCTCTTGTTTAGTTTAAATAAAGTCCTTCCCAATATTCCTCCTGTCTCATGAATGTGGATGGGACAACTATGACAAATGCGTAGGCTATTGACCTTGGGCCCTGTTGTGATGGTTGCATCAGGCACGTTTTGTTGGCCGAGGGTAGTGAGTGGGAGACCTGAATAAGAGAGTTTAGGTAGGAGGGCGCTGTTTTCATTGCAGTTTTGTAGGCAAGAATTTGAATTTTATGCAAGCGGCAACTGGAAAACAGTTAAGCGATCTGAACAGTGGGGTGATGTGCTGTTTTTGGCTGGTTGAAAACTAGACGTACTGCTGCATTCTGGATCGTCTACAGAGGTTTGACCGTACATGCAGGGAGTCCTGCCAGTAAGGAGATGCAGTCATCAATGCATGATAGCAGGAGTTGTGTTGCATGTTCAGACAGGAAGGATTTGATCTTCCTGATGTTGTACAGGGCAAATCAATACGACAGAGCAACAGAGGCTACAGAAGAACTGAAGGTTAGCTGGCCTTCAGTCATGACACCCAGGTTTCTGGCAGGCTTTGTGGGTTTGAGTTGGGTTGATTCAAGCTGGATGGAAGACTGTCCAGCAGCTCTAGAAGAATGCAGTGATTGTGTTACATATAGGAGAGCAGTCTCAGTAGAGTGAGCATATGTATAACCAGACTGATTTTTAGAGAGGAGAGCAGAGACTTGGTCAAAGACAGTTCACTAAAATATTTTAGACAGGAAGGGCAAGAATGAAACTGGTCTGTAGTTTTCAACCTGAGCTGGGTCCAGTGTAGATTTTAGCAAAAGAAGAATATTCCGGCATGATAATGATTCAAAACACGCTGAGCAAAATCACAAAATAGTTTCTAAAAAGAAAAAAAGTTAAACCATGGCCTGACTTTTATCCAGTAGAACACTTTTGGAGTAAAAGCACAGCAACACAACATCTCAAGCAAAGAGCAGCTAAAGCAAACATGTTTCTGAAGAAAAGCAGAACATCTGTCCAGATATGTGTGTAACACTATTCTTCCATTACATAGCACTTTCATACAAATGAAATGCAACGCAAAGTTCTTCACGGATGAAAGGAATAAAAATTCAGCAAAACAATACACACAGCATCCCTCACCCACTTCATGTTATAGATACACAGATAGATCTATATAGAGATATATTGATATATAGATAAAGAGGAAAAAAGAAGTCAAAATTCATTAAAAAAAAAACCAATCCATTATCTATACACCGATTAATCCTCTGTAGGGTCTTGGAGTCTATCCCAGCTGACTGAGGGCAAAGACAGGAGACACCCTGGACAGGTCACCAGTCTACCACAGGGCTACATAGAGAGACAAATGAGCTCACTCACTTTCACACTTACAGACAATTTAGGATCACCAGTTACTCTGCCTTTCCAAACCATTTGGCTACACTGGCCACATAGAACTACTCCTATGTAGTGCTGCTCTGCTAACATGCTGATCTCACACAGAAGAATTTACAGTTTATTATTTATCCTAAGTAGGACATAGAGAAAAAGACAGTATGATGCATCTACTGGACACCATGATTCTCAGAGAAAACCATTGATCAGTAAATGGGGTGCTTTATTCAGAAATAAAGTTATTGAAACAAACATATCCACAATTTGATGTTGCCATTATAACTACAAATGTGTTTTTGGCTACTTTGCAGTGTTCTGTCACTATTAGTGTGACAGTGGAAATAATCAACTAATCTCTGATATTTATTACAATGTATTACTTATGAATGTGGGAGAAAGTACAGATAACTGTGTGGCCTGCAAAATCTGAGTACATAAATGATGAATACGGTCAACTGAGAACATGTGCTATGGCATCAATCTGACCTTATAAGAATAAATAGCCTGAAAATGAAAACATCTGGAAGTCTCTATTTCAGTTCCCTTCCTGAGAACTTTAAAAGTTTCAGAGAGGATAGAGTGGGTGAAACCACAGGAAGATCACAGAGAATGGGGCATGCATGCACAAAGCAGGAAAGGAAGACACCCACTCCACAAAATCAGCAACACTGTCTAATGACTAATGTGGAAGGTGAGCTAAAGTGTGAACAACAGATTATCTGTTACACCAGAAGGAAACAGCATTCAGAACGAAATTTATCAAATATATGTTAGATGTAAAAGTTACTTTTAGATCCAGTGCTTTCTTTTGATTATTATTTAGATGGCAGATAAAGGAGAAAGGTTATGAAACATTAATAGTTTTCCGTTTCCCTGGAGAGTACTTATCCGGTCAACATCAAACATAGGGGAAGGACACGGGGTAAGATGACTTCCATTACAGAGCGGAGGTACATTGTTCATAGAATTGGCTCCTGACGCAAAGGTCAGTAGCTCAGGAATAGTTGGAGGAAGCAGTGATACAGAGTTAAAAACATCAACACAAACTTCACTGATTTCTTCTGCAAGACATGAGCTAAGGCTTAGTTTGTCAGGCACACAGACTGAATCATGTGCAGTGTTATGGAATAGAAAATACAGAAGTACATAACTCAATGGGCTGCACAGTGGTGTAGTGGTTAGCACTTTCACCTTGCAGCTAGAAGATCCCTGTTTCGTGTCCCGGCCTTCCCAGGATCTTCCTGCATGGAGTTTGCATGTTCTCCCTGTGCATGCGTGGGTTTTCTCCTGGTACTCCAGCTTCCTCCCACAGTCCAAAAACATGCTGAGGTTAATTGATTATTCTAAATTGCCTATAGGCGTGAATGTGAGTGTGATTGTCTGTATATATAGTCCTGTGACAGACTGGTGACCTGTCCAGGGTGTCCCCTGCCTTCACCCCAAGTCAGCTGGGATAGACTACAGCACCCCCGCGACCCTACAGAGGATAAAGCAGTGTATAGACAATGGATGGATGGAAATAACTCAATGCTATTTGTCTTGAGTATTCATAGGTTGCTTGCATTACAATCATTTTTCATTAAATTACTGTAGAACTGTTGTATTGATATGGATCCACTACAACACTTTAACTATTTGTTCCATTTTTGCTTTTGTGCTCAAATTTAACATGCATTTGTAAGAATCCAGAGCTAGGCAGTTAACTTTTAAACATTGTGTAAATGAATAAGCATAGAGAAATGAAACAGTTCACATAAATTCATGACAATGTCATTGTTTGGCTCAGCTCCAATGCAGTGTGGGGGAGGTGCTGTCGAAAAGTTATATGAATGAGGCCTTTTTTTTCCTTTCCTTTAATTTTCTTGAACACAGTTAAACATAAAGTCAGTCATTTTTAGACTAGACAGGTCTAGACTATGGTGGATTACAGTAACAACACAGTAGCATGTGTCATATTTAATGGTTTTCCATTTCTTCTCATTGTAGAACTTAGAATTGAATTTTGTTGTATCGATTGCTAAATTTGCCACTTACCTAAAATAGTACAAAAATGATAATGACACTAAAACTAATTTCACAGTAGCAAGAAAAAGCTCTGTGCTGACAGTAATGTCATGGCAGCGTCTGCATCAAACAGATATGATCTAACGCCTGATGTGTTTCTCATAGGGTTCGGAGTGACAGCACCATCCACCACGACAGGGAAGGTGCTGCTTGTCTTGTATGCATTGCCGGGCTGCTCGGCTACAATCCTCTTCTTCAATCTCTTCCTTGAGAGAGTCACAACATTACTCAGCCTCCTGATGTTCTGGTGCCACACAAGGACAAGCAAACCAAGCAGACTGGAGAACAAAACTAGCGAGGGTAACCAAAATGAAGAATGGAAACCATCCGTTTATCAGGTCACATTCATCCTTTTTCTCGCCGTTCTGCTTGTTGCATGTGGCGCTGCTTCTCTGTATTCAGCAATGGAGGGGTGGACTTACTTGGAGTCCCTCTATTTCTGCTTTGTAGCGTTCAGTACAGTGGGCTTTGGGGATTTTGTCAGTGGTCAGAGAGAGCACCACGAGGACACCCGGGGGTACCAGGTTGCCAACTGTCTCCTGATGTTGTTAGGAGTGTGCTGCACATACTCCCTATTTAATGCCATCTCTGTGATCATCAAACAGGGACTGAACTGGATCTTGAGGACACTGGACTGGATGTATGATGGCATCCAACACACTAGGCTGCGGTTCAGACCATTGTTCCAGCTATGTTTCTCTGACTCTGAGTCACCTGTAAGTTATTGTAAAGATGACACTGTGCACAGGTCACAAATGCAAGCAATTTCCAGTGCAGGTCACATCATGCTATGGCGCACCTGTGTTCCCAGTGCTATTGGTAAATGCCTTTGCAATGAAGGTACAGTGGAAACTTTATATCACGTTAACAAAGACAGAGGAGTTTCACAAGAGCAAAAACAGGATATCTGTTCATATGAAAGGAATGTAGTCTATGCTAAACCACTGCCTACGTGACCAAATTAACATATCTCCAAAAAAAATATTGTCAACAATGTCTAACAGATAAAGTTATCTGGAGTTCTCTCCATACACTGTGGGAATGCTGAAATGTTTATTTCGGCAGCTAACCTGCAAGATGTGATATACTTTGCTTTGTATTTATTTCAGCAGCCTATTTTTAAACAAAATGCAAGGAATTTATTTCATTCCAAGTACTGTTAATGGCAAATGGACAGGATATTTCAGGAACATACTGATAGTAAACTAAGGCTGAAGACATAAAAGAAATACAAGATATTCACAAAAGTTAGCATTAGTGAAAAAAAATGGTACCACTGACAGAAACACCGCGACCCCGTGCTCTACCGCTTCATAAAGCCAAAACAAGTGCAGTGCTATGGAAGAGAAAGTGTAAGTCTCTGTATTAAAGGTCCCATATTGTGCTCCTTTTCAACAAATTAAGAAAGTACAGCTGTCCACAGCCTTTTCAGGAAGAAGACTCTCTCTGCGTCTGTAATTGACAAGAGGAAGAAAAGCAGGTGACTGACCAGCAACCAACACAGACGTGAATGAACATCCGTACTATGGAGCAGGATTTAGGATTCGTGAGGTAACTTCTGGTTTAACTCTGGGTTTTCACAAAGTTGGTTCACTTCTTATTGAGATGCATCGTAATGGTAAGGGACGTCCTAACCGGCCTCAGAGCAAGTTATGTTTCAGGTAACAGCTGCACGCATACTAAAACACACCTACTGTCCAGTCAGTTGTCCAGTATTCTGTAGCTCTGTGCAAAGACAGTCCTATGAGAGGGTCTCTGAGGAGGACAAGAGATTTTAGAGCTGCAATTTTAAAGACAATTCTTTGTTTTAATAGTCTTTGTATAGTAAAATAATCCTAAAAGAGAGACAGATGCAGCGCTACAGAATTGTACTTCTTGACTCTACAAGATTTGCAGTAAGATGACTTATCGGTTCGAATGACAATTTTCTATTTGTTTTACTTGCTACCAAAACCTGTTAAGGTCACCAAGCAGCTGAAAGAATAAGACTAACACTGTCACACTATAACTTTATTACACTGAAAGTGAGATTGCAAACTTTACTCTCTAGATCGCCATGGAAATATTTTTTGAACTATTTGGTTTTCTGTTATTTACATAATTTCTGTTTGTGAATAGCATGAAGGGATTAAATCTGCAATTCTGTCATACAATCTTGTGTTGCGTGATGATAGTTTTGCTGATAGTTGAATAAGAAACTACATTACCTCTAATTTATTTTCTGAGCGATCATTTTACATGGAATTTTATAGTTTTAGCAGACCGTCAGACAATGTTGTGATTATAAAATCAATGGAAATGTCTCTGAAGGCACCCGCCTGCTAACATGTAGCCTTAATTGGCTGAACTTCAGTGAGTATTTCATCCATGTTCTGTTTCGTGATAACAAAAATAAAAAATTATGAGAACAGTTTTATTGGGAATTGCACTGTATTCCAATGTAGTTTATTGAAGCACAGAGAACAGGAGAGAAACAAACGGATGCAAATAGTTTAGGTTACACTAAAGCTCAATAGTATCCCACTCAGTTCTTGTTAATTGGTTTCAAATTGTTCGTAAAGTTGACATCATGTCTAAATGTCCCTGAGCATTACAATTTCCACGGAGCTCTGACTTGTGGACATATGATCAAAGCTAATGTTGATGTTAGCCACGTTAGCCATGCAACATGTTATCACTAAGGATTTTCCTGTTGCTGTGGAGACATTGTGAACAGAAATGAAATAGTCCACTGGATCTGTAGTTCCTGAGATGCTGGGAGTGCATGAAAACTTTTTTGTTCCCTCCTGCAGCCAACAGCAGAACATTTGGTGTGCTTTGCTCAGGGATGAAACATTTTAGAGGCAGCAGAAGCAGCTCTAGAATGCAATACTTCTTGCGGACTGTGTGACTGTTTATTCTAAATGGCTCACCTGAGGGCGCCCAGGTAGCTCAGCTGGTTGAGTGGGTGACCGATAAGCAGGGGCTGTTGTCCCTGATGCAGTGGCCTGGGTTTGATTCCAGCTCACGGCCCTTTGCTGCAGGTCTTCTCCCTACCTTACTGTCTGCCTCGCTACACTAAACAAAAGGCCAAAAATGTCTGTAAAACAACAAAAAATGTCTCATGGAGCTATGCAAATTTTAAGCTCAATGAATTCAGCAATTCTGAAAAGCAACAAGGCTATTTATTTTGTTTTATTTCAAAGGAATGACAAGTGTGTTAATACTGTCACAGCTTTTATTTTACAACTCCAACTTTTTATGACATACAAAACAAAATTAAAAATGTATCACATCATATGCAACTTTTCAGGGATAATTTTTTTTTCCATGTCTCTATTATAGTCACCTTGTAGCAGCAATCTGAAAGGTGGTTCATCACAGCGGTGAAGAAATTAACTTGCCTTGGGGATAATTGCTGTACAGGAAATCTCTCAAAACTAAGGCAGCTGCACTCCAATCACGGAGGCTGTCTTCACTGACAGTGGTTACAATAAAAATCTTTCGAAACACATTGTTAGTCAACATTAGATTAACTCATTTCAGAGGATAATAAAAATGGGTTGACAGAATGGGAAATTTGACACAGATGTGCAAAAGACCCATCATCCCTTATACACAGTTTTACGGCAACCAATGTCAAAGAGACAAACAGCATAGCCAATTGTTTTTGAATCTGGTTCTAATCATCTTTTTCATTCAGAAACTAACACATTCAGGGAAGCTGAGAGAGAGTATTTGTGTAAAAACTAATTTCATCAGTAAAACAGGCCTGATATTGCAAATGCTTCCCTTTTAACCTTGTGGTTGTGTAATGTTTGTGGTTTGTTCTGGTTTCATTTAATGGATTGACGCATGGTCTGTGGTCGAGTTTTTGAAGTATGTCATAACTGCTGTCTTTATTTACCACAGATACCCACGCACCAGACATCAAAACCTACTTATTGTTTCTGATCAAGCAGCACATTAATGATATGAAAACATAATTTGTCTTGTGATCCTTCACTCTATGTAATGTTTTAGGAGAAATGATCACATTAAAATAACATTGCGAAATAGATTGGAATAGTCGTATCAGATATTTTTGTGTTTTGCTTGGGTTGGGTGAGAAGACAAGCATTATCTCCACACTGTAAAATCTCATTTGATCTTGCTTTAAAATAATTTTTAAGACCTTATCTTGTCCACTTGTTAAGATTACTCAAAATGTTGTTGCATTTGCTTAGTTTTGCAAAGTTGTTCTAGTTTAAAAATGGCTAGCAAAATTATTGTGTGTTTGCAGCTTAAGTTAAATTAGTTCATCGGATGTGACTGAAAAGCTGATTGCTTCACTCAAATAAATAATCATGACAACAATGGATTAGTTTTCAGGGTTTTTTAAAATTTGGAACAAAATGCCATTCTGAGCAGTTTAAGAAAAGGCCTGATAATAGGCTGAGCATGGCTTTCAGTTGTCTTCAGTAATGACATAAACTCTGAAAAACACTCTTCACTGGGAAAAAAAACATTGCAAAAACCTCAGGAAGTGTAACCAACTAGAATTCCTTCTCCCAGGATGGAGGAGTATAATAAATGTGTGTACTGAAAACAGACAAGGAAATTACAACTTGGACTACTGAGATAACAAAACTGTAGAATGTAAACGTCTGAAGACTGAGGTATGTCTAGACATTTTTGAAGTTAGCACATGACCCTTAGATCACCATGAAGCCCTCACAGAAGGCAAAGCTCAAGCACACCAGTCACATGTGTAATGGAAATAACGATGTAAATGTTTGTGGCTATGCAAGTAAAACATTCACAAAACGAAGATTTTAGTGAGCACTTCTGTCTCAGTGTATGTAGGTGGCCATCTTGGCTTGGTCCAGCAGAAAGAATTTTTTCTTCATGTTTGTTTGAGCATTTGCAATCCAGGATAAAGCTATGTTTGGAGAAATCTCAACCAAGCCCACTGAAGAGCCTCTGTAAAGACAGAATCAGAGGAGCCACGTAGTCTAGGACACGGTAGAAATGTTCCTCTGTGAGGACAGAAAGGCTAGCACTCATGCGTATTCAGATAGGCATATGAAACAAACCACTTACCGGCAGGACACCAAAGAAAAATGTCTGGTTACTGGTGGTTTGTAAAGTGCTCCTCTCCCCATTGTGGCTTCACCTCAGAAATCTAGCCCAGGAGAGCCTTCTATGACATCTCAACCTTGATGTTAACTTGAATCACTTTACAGTCTTAACTATCAGCCAGAGCAACAGTTTTCTAATTAAAACACACGTACACATTCAGAACTCCTCCAAAATCAACAGACGGTTTCCTCAGTGGGAAAAACTCAGGCTGAATGAGTAATGGTACGTTTACAGAGTTTGACAGTGGCACTGCTGTGCTGTTAAACCTATTACAGGGGTGTGTGCCACACAATGAGGGGTTGACAAGCTCACATTCCTGCAGCGGTTCATCATTAGTTCATCATAGTTGAATTTGGGATATGACGTATACCTTCCGCTCTCTGGACTTATGAGTTTTTGTGAGAGAGGTTTCATGCACGCACAGCCTCCTTTTCATCTTCATTATCGTGCGTCCAACAAATTGGGATCTTTCCGCTTGAAAGGATGATGATGCAATGTGGGTATGCTGGAAGTTTTGAAAACCTCGATTTTTGCTTTGTCTTCCGTGACTCTCCCCAAGCCCTGTGCTGAACCTAGCAGCAACCTGCTTGTTGTCTAAGTCACAATTTACTCTCTGTCCCCATGAGAGGGGCGTGAACCAGTGTCAGGAGAGTTTGCAGTCCACTGGCAATGGGGCATATAAACCAGCATTCCGGAGAGGGGTAGTATTTAGAATGAACCCTCAAACTGCTGTCAATCTTTAGTACGCTCTCATTGTTTCTATATAGGCCTTGAATCTGGGCAAGGACATCTCAGCTGAACCCAAACGCACTCAGCATTTGTGTTCAATAAAGTCAAAAGCCTTTTCTTGTCCTTTGGAAATCAGATGAAGGTTCAACCTATATTAACAAGAGACGTCCAAAACATCCTGAATTAGAGCAATATTGCTAAATCTCACAGGTGCACAGCAGGCCCAGTTAATGTGGACTATCAGGTTTATCAGTTTGATTTATTATTGTTCATAAGTCTTTTAATGGTCTTAGTTTATCACAGTTATGTTGGCTGAATGGCCTGGTAAGTCTCTAGGATCTGCAGCTACCAGTCAGTAAGTTTAGCCAAGAGTTTAGATGTGACAAGAGAACTAGAAACTAATCATTATGCTGCTAGAACAGCTCCCATTGAATTTAGATTTACCCCAAATGTATTCATTTATGAAAGTACAGTTGAAGATGATTCTTTTTTTCTACTGCTTTTAAGTAACCAGTTTTATTCTAAAGTCTGGTCTACACTGCCTGCACTTTATTAGACTTGCCTGTCCTTTAGCTACTTTTTTCTGTTTCGTCATATTCTTGATCTTTTTCATGCTTTCATTTTTCTTGAATCTTTTTCAGCTCAATTCTCTGTTTTAATTATTCTCTAATTAATTAAGTCACTTATATTCTGTTGTGTTTTGTGTTTCATCTTCATACCATTTCATCTACATATTTTATTTTATTTTTCACTTTTGTCTGTAAGCACTTCAGAGAACATCTGTGCATTATTAATTAACTTGTTTGCTTTTTGACTGCTGCTACTCCTCATTCACACCTTTCCTCCCTCTGTCTGCCTTATCTTTTTTTCCCCTTCATTGTCATATCCAATTTCGTGAGTCATGCTGGTTTCTACATTTTCCTCGGCTCCTGTCAGCTATGTAGCCTTTCACATTTAGTCTGAACTGAGGACGCCACCCTTGGCTCTGTGCCTGTTTTCCAACTGTCTCCAGGCAAGAGGAAGTGAGGTGGCCTTCCAAACCACAACAAGACATTTAATTTTTTCAGGGTTTGCATGCACAGTAAAAAATGTCCCACATTGAATTTAAGGAATCATGAGGGCCTGCAGACATTAAACAGTAACGTCCAAAACATGGTCATGTTCGCTACTGTGTTGACTGTCACATTGGGCAGGAGACTGTAGCTGGGCCAGAATAGGAAAAATGGCTCTCCTTTTTGCTGGAAGAGTGTGAGAATGGCTCTCTTGCAACTCTGAGGAAGCAGGTATTTCCTAAGGCTGTTGTTGAGGATCATCAGGAATTCCCCACAGACCATAGGCCAGAGGGCCCAATTAAAGTCTGCAGGTCGGTCACCAGTGTGTGAAGGATCTCCACCACGTAGCATCTAGTTTGGAGATACCTCAGCTTCATGCATTGTGCTAGCCTTATCTGAGGCCTTCAGTAGACCTGGGTAGAAGAGCTGAGCCTCCTACATGTTCTCTGTGCACTCCAGCTCAAAAATGGCACCATAGGAATTCACAGTAAACCATGCTGTTTCATATTTGAGCACAATGCATACTTGGCCCATGTTTTCACTCCATCCGTCCGTCTGTCCGTCCGTCCGTCCTTCCTTCCTTCCTTCCTTCCTTCCTTCCTCCCTTCCTTTGGTCATGGGGGGCTGGAGTCTATCCCAGGCAGCTTGAAGCAGGGTGCACTTCGGTAGTCTATCTCAGGGCTACACAGAGAGATAAACAAACAGTCACACTCACATTCACACCTACGGACAATTCAAAATCACCAGCTAACCTCAGCATGTTTTTGGACTGCGGGAGGAAGCCGGAGAACCTGGTGAAAGCCTTCACATGCACAGGCACTGCCTACGACAGACAAATCAGCCACAACTGACATTTTAGTTTACCAATTTGGTTTCAAGTGTCTCAGTCTTGTAACCAAATTGGCTGTTGTGATCTCTTTCTTCTTTGATTCTAAAAACTCTAGTTCCACAGAAAGTCTCTTTCTGCTCTTTCTCTAAAAAAATCACACCACTGCTGCTTTTCTGTGGGATGTGGTTTATTGTCCCAGGTTTTTTAGAAATAATTTGAAAGTCTCCATAAAATGTCCACTAGATAAAAGCAAAGTGTTACAGGACCAACACACCGTGCCAAAGTGCAATGATCAATTAAAAAAAAAGAGTATCGCCCCAGGAAGTGGTCGGAAAAGCAACAGTAATTATAAAAGAAACATTCAGATGTTAATTGCGAGCCTGACATGGGTAATAGTTTGTTGTCAATATAGACTCATGTACATTGACAGTGGATTTTGTTGAAAATCCTCCAAACATTACATCAGGTTTGCGAACTTTGCTTAACTTCAAAATACAATTCTTAGAAGCCTGCTCATTAGCAAATAGATGCTCATCAGAATTACACATGTTGGTAATTTAAAACATGTAATAAAACAAAAAACAACCTTGCTGTATATACATATATGTCTATATAAATGCTGATAAAAAGCATTTTAGTGCACAGTCAACATGCAGCATTTCCTCAGTCCTGAGTTTCTTGAACAAAATCTACATTACAGTTCTTCATCGTCATCACACCGAACTCTCGTTAAAATATCTATAGCAGCTGCATTAGAATTTAAACAGAAAAATTTTTAACAGGTGCTAAATAGGATAAATCTGTATAGCAACCCCAAGAAACAGTTTTCCACCATCAGGACTAGTGTTTCATTTTGAACTCTAAACAGTTCTGTGTTTCATGTCCAGTAGGTTAGATACCAACAGAGTTCAGGAAGTCTGAGGTCTGGAGTATAATCTTGGCCTCTCTAAGCCTTTACTTTGACACAGAAATTTCTTTTGAGTGAATGAATAGCTGTTCTCAAGTTATTAACCTTTTTTCCCCAAGTATTTTTATTTCACAATCACTGTCCAACATTTCGTCTGAATGACAGGATAAGCACTGCAACTTTCTTGGATATATTTTTATTATAAGACCATTAGAGTCATTCAAAATGCTGCTGCTAGAATATTGCAAAACAGCACAAAGGGAGAACACATTGCTCTAATTCTAAGATACTGGCTTCCAAATAAATATAGAAATTAATTTAAGGCCTTAGGTATTTTCTATAAGTCTCTTAATGGTCTGGGACCAAACATTATATTTTATCTAATAAAATAAAATATATATCAGAGATATGTTAATTGAATACAAGCCTGGTAAGCCTCTAAGATCTGCAGTTACTGGTCAGTTAGTGGTGCCAAGAGTTTAGACAAGGATAAATAGCATTTAATCATTATGCTGCTATAGAACCAGCTCCCACTGGAACAAATGTATTCATTTATGAAAGTAAAGCTGAAGATGATTCTTTTTTCTGCTGCTTTTAAGTAACCAGTTTTTTATTATAAAGTCTGGTCTACACTGCCTGCATTTTTATTATACTTGTCTGTCCTCTTATTCACTTATTTTATTAATTTATATACTTATAATTCATGCTTTTCATGCTTCAATTTTTGTTAGTCTTTGAATTCTGTTTTTTTAAAGCCTCCTCATTTGTACCCTCCTTCTCCTCCCACTGTCTGCCACATATTTTTTTGCCCTCGTTGTCCTTTATGATTCCCTTGTGAGTCATGCGTCTACATTCTCCTTGGCTCCTGTTAACTATGTAGCCTTTCACGTCTAGCCGGACCTGAGGATGTCACCCCAACGTCTGTGCCTGTGCTCCAGCTGTCTCTGTGACAGGTTAAAAAAATCGATTTAAAATAAATAAATAATCAAAAGTGTATTACACACAGGTTAAAAAAGCAGAACTATACAAAGGTTTAAAAGCTGATAGAAGAATTCATGAGTAGTTTAAAAACGAGTTAAAAGGGATTTGTAATTCATAATTAACTTGTGGACATGATTGTTACATTAAAAACATTAAGAGTTTACAAAGCTTACAATATTTATAGATTATTGCGAGTTTGATGATGCATGATCGATTGCTTTTGTCTGGCACTGTGTTCCCGCTTGCACTGTCGAGCTCCGTGTTCTTTTGAATAAAGCCAAATGGAGGAAAGACGTGTGTCTCGTCTCTCTCCGGGTTTTTATCATAAAAGTTCCACAAACCTCTCCCAAACTCGTGGAGCAGAGGGCACAACATTTGGAGGCACCGCTGGGATGTTTAGTGAGAGAAAAATCCGCCAGAAGTAAGTGGGAGCTCAAGCTAAATATCCCTCATCGAACCCTAGCTTGCTAAGCTAGCATCGGAGACGCGAGGCACCGAAGGCATTCACCGCAGCTCTGTCAGCGAGTGCAGCAGGTTGTATCTGGTGCGCACAGCCACCACTAGAGGACACTATTGTATCACAAAGCTAACAGAAGCCCAGTTGAACTGCTTTATGCCCGAATCTCAGATGAAAATGGAGTCGGAGCTGGAAAAAGTGCAGCTAGAAGTCACAGGTGCTTTATATGGACTAAATATTGAACAACTGCTAAAAATATGTAATGAGCTAGAAATTCCTGGACTGGAAAAAGAGAGGATTGCAGACAAAACTCGAGGCCAGCTAATAACAATTATCACAAGCTATGTTGAGAGAGCTGAGCTTGAGGACGAGAGAATGTCTCATTTGCTCAGTATCAAAGACTTGATTGAAAGTATAAAAATGCCTGAGTTGGAGTTAGTAGATGAGGATAAAGAGAGAGAAGACCTGCAGAAAGAGGTAAACGCCCTACGGACGACACTTCAAGCTAAAGAGGAAGCCATGAGTCAGCTAATGGGTAAGAAAATGAGCCTGCAGAATTCACCAATAAAGAGAAGAGTGCCAGTGTCCCAAGATAACTACATGTGGCGCAAAGACTTTAAGATTTCAGGCCAAATAGGTGAGCCAGGACAAAAAGACAAGCTCACATTTTCAAGTTTGGCCAGGCAAATTGAAAGTGGGCACAGTAAAGGCTACCAAGAGGATGAAATAATTGATGCAGTAATTCGTGCCGTCACGCCAGGTCTGCAGCTTAGAAGTTACCTGGAAGGTAGAAGTGATCTGACTCTTCCCGCCCTACGGAGGATCCTAAGGTCTCACTATCAGGAGAGAGGGGCCACTGAACTGTATAAGCAGCTTTCATCTGAGGTACAGAGTAGTAAGGAGACGCCACAAAACTTCCTCCTGAGAACCATGGACCTTCGCCAGAAGATTCTCTTTGCGTCCCAGGAGGCTGAGTCAGGTCTAAAATATGACCCTGCCCTCGTTCAAAGTTTATTCATGCACACCATCCTAACAGGATTGCAGAGTGACAATGTAAAGAGTGACATGCAGCCCTACCTTCTACAGCCCACCACATCAGATGAAGTTTTGCTGGAGAAAGTAAGTGTCGCCTGTGCAAATGAAAAAGAACGACAAGACAAGAAGAAACATGTTGTCCCCCAGCGAGCGACCACTGTGCATGCTGTTCAGCCCAGTGACACCCCAGCACCTGTTGAGAAAAAGACTGTCCAAAAACAAAGCCCAGCCATCCCGACATCCGATCTGCTGTCAGAAATTAAAGAGATGCGGTCAGGGATGGTGCTGTTAGAGGACCTGCGAGCTCAGGTGTCCCAAATCAGAGAGACCATGCAAAAGTCTACAGCTCCAGCACAACCGACCAGTGAAGGACCTGAGGACCACTACCCAGCACAGAGCTTCACACCTTATACATCATACCAACTGGATCCAACTGCTCAGCACTACTACCCACAGCGGGTCCCTGCAGCCTTTCAGCAGCACTCCCGATCAGCTCTTCAGCCGTACCACCCAGGACCAGGCCTGGCACCGATGAGAGGCACTTCACAGTTCCAGCAGCGCTTCGCTCCGCAGCGGTACTACATGCCCCGCCCACAGCAAAGGTGTTATTTTTGTATTCAAGCAGGTGAAGAGTTTTGTCAGCACTGTTTTCGGTGTGGGAGCAGTGAGCACTTTCGTGCTGGATGTAAAGCACCGAGGCCAGTGAAACCAGCCAAGGGTAACACTTTAAACTAGGAGAGGTCACCCCAGCGGGACATGGTGTGACCAGTGACATTAAAAGGTCCCAGTGTTGTTATGGTTGTACTACACAAGGTGAAAGTCAGAATTTAAAATGTTGTTCTGTGTGTAAAGGTGCCCTTTACTGCTCCAAAAAGTGCCAAGGGGAGCATTGGCCGGTACACAAAACCAAATGTAAACCCTACGCTTGTGGTGCTCTTCATGAGGGAGGTAGGAGGTTTTCTGAAAAACGAGTCAAAAATAAGATGTGTGAAAAAGACAAAATACCCTCAGTCAGACAGTTAGTGGGGAGTAAATGTCAAATCAGATGCTTTTTGAACAACAAACAGGTTGCAGCACTTTGGGACTCTGGTTCACAGGTTTGTGCTATTGATGAGTCATGGAAAGACGCTAACTTACCTGAAGTACCCCTGAAAAATGTGAGTGAGATTATTGACCCAAACGAACCCCTCCAACTCGAAGCAGCTAATGGTACAGATATGCCATTTGTGGGATGGGTTGAAATGCCGTTTAAACTTACCGTCAGTGACCCTGAGTTACTCATACCGGTTCTAGTACTTAAAGGTAACCAACAACAGTGTCCAATTATTGGATTTAATGTTATCGAGTACTTGGTTTCTGAAAATATGAGAGATGATACAGACTCAGGTGAAAAAGAGAGATTTCTGAGAGCAGTGGAACTAGCTTTCCCACATCTCAAGAGAAGCAAAGCAAGAACGTTCATAAAAGCAGTTAGTGTGGGACAAGCACATGAGTACAATGTGAAAACAACAAACGAGAGAGTGACTGTACCCAGCCAGAGTTCAGTGTTTATTGAATGTAGGGTGCAGGTTAAGCCATTTAAAGAGGACATTACACTGATTTTTGAACCCTTTGAAAACCCGCAATGGTCAGATGGTTTAGAATTCTGCGACACGCTAGTTTCGGTGAAAGCAGGGTCCACACCAAAGATAACTGTAAGTGTGCAGAACCCTACAAACCATGACATTACACTATCAGGGAGAACAACTATTGGTACTGTGCAGTCAGTGAGGTCTGTTTATTCTGCCAACATCTTCAATAAAGATCTCCCGCCTGTGGCCATCAGCAAGATTAATGTCCAGGACGTCTCAGGATGCACTCCCACCAGTGAGCAATGGGACCCTCCTGTCGACTTGTCCCATCTGGGTGAAAGCAAAAGAGAGACAGTTCAGCAGATGCTAAGAGAGGAATCAGCATCATTTTCAAAAACTGACGATGACATTGGGTGTGTGAAGGATCTACAGATGGACATTTTGTTAAAGGACACTGAGCCAGTTTCGAAAACATATCTTTCTGTACCAAAGCCACTGTACAGAGAGATGAAGGACTACTTACAAGACTTAATAGCACAGGGGTGGGTGGAAAAGTCTACTTCCTCTTATTCGTCTCCTGTTGTATGTGTAAGAAAAAAAGACGGTTCGCTGCGCTTATGTATTGATTACAGGGAGCTGAATCGTAAAACACACCCGGATCGACACCCCATACCCCGGGTACAGGACGTGATGGACAGCCTGGGGGGAAACACCATCTTTTCACTACTGGACCAGGGAAAGGCGTATCACCAGGGGTTTATGTCCAAGGAGAGCAGACATCTAACCGCCTTTGTGACCCCCTGGGGCCTTTACGAATGGATAAGGATTCCTTTCGGCCTCATGAACGCGCCAGCTGCATTCCAGCGGTGTATGGAACAATGCTTAGAAGGACTGCGGGACGAGATATGTGTTCCTTATCTTGATGACGTTCTCGTGTTTAGCAGAACTTTTGAGGACCACGTCGAGGACGTCAGGAGAGTTTTACGACGTCTCAGAGACAATGGGATAAAACTAAAACCCCGAAAATGTGACCTGTTCAAACCAGAAGTAAGGTATCTAGGCAGGATTGTATCTGCCGAGGGAAGCAAAATGGACCCGGCAGACACCGCTGCAGTAAGAGCCCTGAAAGACAAGCAACCAGGTACTGTTGGTGAGCTCAGAGCAATACTTGGACTGTTAAGCTACTACAGGCAGTACATCAAAGATTTCTCTCGTATTGCTAGTCCCTTGTATGACTTACTCAAAGCTCCTTTGAAAGCAAAGACTCAGTTAAACATAAGGAGAAAGACAATGAAACAAAACAACAATGTGCCCTCAAGTACGCCTATTCAATGGGGTGATACACACCAGTCAGTCTTAGAGCAGTTGATAGACTGTTTAGTTCAGCCTCCTGTTTTAGGTTTTCCAGACTTTACGCAACCCTTTATTTTACATACAGATGCCTCTAACCAAGGTTTAGGAGCTGTATTGTATCAAAGGCAAAGTGGCAAACTCCGTGTTATAGCATATGGGTCTAGGACTCTAACTGCAGCTGAGAAAAATTACAACTTACACTCAGGCAAGTTAGAATTCCTAGCTCTTAAATGGGCTATTACGGATAAGTTTCGTGATTACTTGTACTATGCACCGTTCTTCACTGTGTTTAGCGACAATAATCCGCTTACTTATGTTTTGTCGACAGCTAAGTTGAATGCTACAGGGTGTAGATGGGTTGCAGAACTTGCCGATTTCCGTTTTACAGTGAAGTATCGCCCTGGAAAAGAGAACATAGATGCAGACAGTCTGTCTAGAATGCCTTTAGACATGGAGACTTATATGGAGAAATGTTCAAAAGAAATGTCATATGATGTTGTGAGTGCAGCTATACAAGCAGTTGACCATCAGAATGGATCTAGTGCAGCATGGTCTATGGGTATTTCAGCTAAGAGTGCCACAGTGTCAGTGAGCATGCCCATAGCTCCACTTACTGTAGGACAGATCAAACGAGACCAAGAAACCGATCCTATGGTTGGACAGATTGTGAAATATAAACTGACAGAGACAAAACCCTCAGGTTCAGAACTCAAACAGCTTAGTCCACAGGTTGTGTGTCTTTTAAGAGAGTGGGACAAGTTACAGTTTAATGACAGAGGTGTTTTATACAGACAAACAACAAACAGAAAACAACTTGTGCTACCTGAAATACATAGGTCGACAGTGTTACAAGAACTCCATGATGAAATGGGTCACCATGGCGTAGAGAGAACTACTTCTTTGGTACGGGACCGTTTTTACTGGCCCTTCATGCAAAAAGAAATCGAGGACTATGTACTGAGAAAGTGTGTGTGCCTTAAGAACAAGAGACCAATCCGTGAGACGAGAGCACCACTCACAAACATAGTTACTACTCAGCCTTTTGAACTTGTTTCTGTTGATTTTTTACATTTAGACAAATGTAATGGTGGCTATGAGTATGTACTTGTTCTTGTTGATCATTTTACACGTTTTGCCCAGGCTTACGCCACCACAAACAAGTCTGGTAAGACAGCGGCAGACAAGATCTTTAATGACTATGCTTTAAAATTTGGATTTCCCCAGAGGCTTCACCATGATCAAGGTGGTGAATTCGAGAACCAGCTTTTTGCCCAGCTGAAGGAGTATTGTGGAGTTTCAGGCTCAAGAACAACGCCATATCACCCAATGGGAAATGGGCAAGTTGAGCGCTTTAACCGGACTTTGATTCAGATGTTGAAAACACTCACTGAGAAACAAAAGAGTAACTGGAAAGATTCTTTAAACAAACTGGTCTATGCTTACAATGCTACTAAAAGTGAAGTGACAGGATTTTCACCTTTTTACTTACTTTATGGACGGTCACCCCGGTTACCAGTGGACATGTTGTTCTCTTTATCACCAAACGATGATCAGTGTGATGGTAACCATCAGAACTACGTGCGAAAGTGGAAAGAGGGTATGAAAGACGCTTATGAGATCACCCGAGAGAATGCAAACAAAGCCGGTGCTCGGAGTAAGAGACTTTATGACAGTAAGCTAAGGTATTCTACCCTGTTACCCGGAGATCGTGTTTTAGTGAGGAATTTGACTCCACGTGGGGGTCCAGGCAAACTGAGAAGCCACTGGGAAGATGTTGTGCATACAGTGGTTCGTCAAGTTAGCAAAGACATTCCTGTCTATGAACTGAAACCTGAGAGGGGCAAGGGCAGATCCAGAACTTTACATCGCAATCTTCTTCTGCCATGTGACCATTTGCCCTTAGAGACTTCTTTGCAGCCCCGACTAAAGAGAAGGACTTCTCCGAGATCAGCTGAGATACCAGAAATCCACTCAGAAGAGGATGACGACGATGAGTATTATCCAGTGCCATGCCTCCATAACACTCGCCCCGACTCACCGCAGCCTGAGGGGACCACACAGTCGACTCACCAGGAGGACAACCAACCTGAAGAGGTGCTGCAAGAGTCCGAGCCTGAAGATGCAGAAGTTAATGAACCCCCAGAGGATAACATTGATCAGGTAGAAGACCAACCAGTGGAGGTAAGCCTTCCTTCTCCTCGCCCACCTGCTTCTCCTACCCACAGTGATCAGAATGAAGAAGTGACTTTGAGACCGAGACGTGAATCCAGAAAACCAAAAGTTTTCACTTATGACAAACTGGGTACACCTGCTTGTTACAACATTCAAGCGTTTCCATGTTATCCAGAACATACTATGCCATGGGTCTACAGTGTTCACCCTTATTATTTCCAAGAGTTCTATGCACAATGTTGAAATGGGTAATCATATTTAGCTGAAGTTGAGTAAATGTGTTTTCATTAGGCTCATGCTGAAAGATTATATTAGAGGTCATAGGTCATTAAAATTGTGTTTACAATGAGACTACGGTGACTTAAAAGAGAAAATAGACTGTTTTGGTTTCTACCAGTATACACATGCTGCATTTAGTGTTGAAATCAACATTTGAGACTGTGAATGAGTTTTCCTCAAAGAAACAGAATGTATGAAAAGAGTTCCAGTCTGTAAACTTTGGTGAATGAGTTGAGGTTTGAATATGCGCTTAACTTGAAATTTGCACTATGATAGTGGTATTACCCAATATTTCATGTGTCCTGATGTTGGGGACAACATCTATTTTGAGGGGGAGTATGTGACAGGTTAAAAAAATCGATTTAAAATAAATAAATAATCAAAAGTGTATTACACACAGGTTAAAAAAGCAGAACTATACAAAGGTTTAAAAGCTGATAGAAGAATTCATGAGTAGTTTAAAAACGAGTTAAAAGGGATTTGTAATTCATAATTAACTTGTGGACATGATTGTTACATTAAAAACATTAAGAGTTTACAAAGCTTACAATATTTATAGATTATTGCGAGTTTGATGATGCATGATCGATTGCTTTTGTCTGGCACTGTGTTCCCGCTTGCACTGTCGAGCTCCGTGTTCTTTTGAATAAAGCCAAATGGAGGAAAGACGTGTGTCTCGTCTCTCTCCGGGTTTTTATCATAAAAGTTCCACAAACCTCTCCCAAACTCGTGGAGCAGAGGGCACAACATCTCCAGGTTCTGGGCAAGAGGAAGCAGGATGGCTTTCCAAGGCTTTAGACCACATTGCTCCTGTTTAACGGCATGAGGGCCTGCAAACACACCCAACAGAACAGATGGAAAATAATTTAGGCATAGGATTTGTGGTGGGCATGGCCTTTACCAGGACAACACTGTGGCCAGCACTTTAATTCCTGTAAGTCGTGGTACATTAGAAATCATCATTGACTGGCCAACTGTCATTACAAGCAGCAGCCAGACCAGACTGCTCCGGACCAGACCAGTCAACTGAATAGTGCTGGTTGTTGAGTGTTTGCGTCTCCAAACCACAGTCTCAACCAAGCAAAGGGGCAGAATGGGCAACTGTATACCTCTGAAAAAAATGAGTCTGCCATTTCACAAAACCAACAGCTCACACAATTTGAGGGCACATGTTCATAAAATTGGAGTTTTGTCCTAACCACTGAATTTGAATTGCAATATCACAAATGAAAGAACATAATTCAGAACAATTGTTCAGATTTTTTCATAAAAATGCCTATTTTATGTAAGACTGAAACCACCTATAATTGTAATCTTTTCAGATTGAGTAAGTCAGACATAAATTCTTCAAATTCTTTTAAAATCAAAGAAGAGGGGCTGGCACAGTAGCACAAGGTGAAATGAATGGAGTCCATAGCTGATGGATGTAACTTCACGAAAAAGGGTGTCAAAGGAGTTGCGGTTAAATTGAAAACAGTCTTGTAGGTTTGTTTTACAGCCTGAGCAATATGGGCATTTTTACTCTGATGACATCACTTCATTTACAGGCAAGAAAAACATTTGATTTAAGCTATGTTTCACATCAGACAAACATCCACATCATAACTATTATAATTCACTAGCAAGGCTTGAGGAGATCCTCAGACTTTTAAGCTCTTGTTGGGGCTGGAGGGTTTTGTTAGAAGTCAATCTGCAGATCTACTAGTGGATATGTCACGAGCTGGAAATGGGGGGATTACCTCAAGATTTTTGGTCTGTAGAATTTAATGCATTTTGTTTAGTTAGGAAACAGTATTATTGACAGGCCTATCAGAATAAAAAAGCGCATTTTGAAGATTTGCCTGGTTAGATTTATAGGACTCCAAAGCCGCACCACCGTTAAATCCAGAAGACTCTATAATCACAAACACTAAAACTTCAAACACTATTCTGGTGGGAGGAATTATGTCATTTTTCAGGAGGTCATTGTGGCTTATTAACAAACATCAAACCAAATCGCTTCTTACTACAACAACAAGCCAGCCAGCAGTGAGGAGAAGTAAATGGACATCAAGCCCAGAGGCAGGCTGCATTGTGAGATGATGGTGTTTGTTATTGTTTCTGTGATATCCTGGGTGAATCTACCTGTAGTGTGCACCTGGACTGCAAATGCAAATGAAAAGCTGACGGAGTTTTGGGGCTGTAGGCGTCAGATTAGTTAGAGCTAGTTTTCTGCTTTCACCCCTTTGTTTTTGCCCCTCAACATTTTCTTTCTCATTTTTGATGTAGCACAAAATACTGGGGGCTGCACAGTGGCTTGGTGGTTAACACTTTCGCCTTGCAGCTAGAAGTTTCCCAGTTCATGTCCCTGCATTCATGGGAGTTTTCTGCATGGAGTTTGCATGTTCTCCCCCGAAATAAATGAGTCTGCCATTTCACAAACCCAGCAGCTCACCTCAGTTTGAGGGCACATATTCATGAAACCAGAGTTACCTACTAATCACTGAATTTGAATTGTAATATTTCAAATGAAACAGCATAACTCAACTGTTCAGAATTTTTCATAAAAACGCTGATTTTATATAAGTCTGAAACACTGAAACCACCTATAATTGTAATCTCTTCAGATTGAGTAAATCAGACATAAATTGTCTAAATTCTTTTAAAAACAAAGATGAGGGGCTGGTGCAGTAGTACAAGGTGAAATGGATGGAGTCCATAGCTGGTGGATGTAACTCAGCAACCCCTAATGAGGATTAAGCAGTGTTTAGATGATGGATGGATGGATGGAGTAATGTTTCCCTCTGCTGGTCTCTTTGTTAATCACATTAAAAACCACTGATATGCAGAATACATAAGCACGCTGTAGAGTTTGTCAGTATTAATTCAGACAGAATTCAGGAAATATGTTTCTGCATCATCTCAGATTTTGTTCAGAGTTTAGTCAGTTACTATTAAGGACCCCAGACTAAATTCTGCAAAAAGAAAACACCAACAACAACAACAAAAAGATTTGGGATGGATTTTGAGAATTTCAAATGTTTTCCACCTGGTAATAGTTGTAATTTCACCCTAAAAGAAACGGGTTGTCTGGGAAGCCATTTTAAGAATTTTATTTCAATATCTCCAAAATTCTAACTCCCACAGTCATGTCATGTGGTGAGGGCACAGTTTCAAGCAGATACAAATGTTTGAGAGGGTCAAATTTCAATTATTTTGCCCTTGAAAATGGAAAAACAGTGCAAAATTGTCAAACAAGGGTGGTCTAGGGATGCATCCACATTTCATGCTAAAAATAATATTTGGTCAACATTTCACCAATGTTTATGACCTCTGACATCAGTAGAATTTGGCATGTGGCACACCAAGGTTTTGGTTTTTTGCTGTTTTGACATGACAAAATGGTGATGTGGATTCAGGCACAGGGCTATGATAACTGGTGTGCATAGGGGTCTACATGTAGACAGTTACAAGTTTCTTCCAAATTGAGTTCGTGTTACAATTTAATAACATATGAGGCTTTTTTTGTCATGCTGAATGTTCCCCTACATAGACCTACAATTACTACACTAGAAATTGATGATAATTTAACACACATAATAATAAATCTCATGTTTATTGAATCACATCATGGCAAATGTTCAAACAACAAGATAACTGAAACAGGAATTCAATGCTGTACTAAAAGTGACTAAACAAAACAATGAAAAAGAGTCATATTTCCTCATTGGATTTATATTTCATTTACTTGCAGAAAGTAAATTCTCAGAATGCATTGTAGTGTCTCTTTTAATCTTAACCTTCAGTCTGTATTGTTTCCATTTCTCATAGAAGTCGAAGATGAAATGGAGCATCAGAACATGTATTATTGGCATAAAAACTCATTCATTATTTTTTAAAAGTGTAACTTCTAAATGCAAGGTGTCTCCAAGTTAAAGGAAAAGACCTTTCTGTACTTTCAAGTATCCACATTGTTCCTGTGTAAGTCACATATTTGGCCACAATTAGCTTTCAAACTACAGATGGTTGACAAATGAAAGGAAATCTACATATGTGAAGCATCTTGAGCCTTTTTCAGTACGTAATATTGCTGAATTCAACAGTTTGTGACGACATTCTGATATTCAGACATAGGTCACTTTAACATTAATGTTCCACACGGCTTTAATCAGACACGACCAAGACACTGACAGAGAGAGTCATGGCACGTAAATTTGTCACACATATGAGACTGGACAGTACATCAAGTGATGTATGATACATAAAGATGTTCTAATAAACAAAAATCGCAACTAATAGCAAGCTTTTCAAACTGCCCCAATAACTAATAGTCTAATTTATTTATACACTAAACACTGAAGAGTTTGTCCATGTGTGATGCTAATCCAACGTCTTCTTTGGCAACAGTGAAATAAAAATATCCTGACAGCTGTGATGGAGCTCAGAACTCAACCTGAAGATGGTTGCTGTATAACAAATGATCTAACAGCAGTTTATAAACTCTGGGTGACAGCTCATCTGTTTGAAGCGAGGAAAAGTACACGGTGTGACGTGGTTAGAACCTGACTAATCACGTCTCCATGTCGGGGATAATTTATTAGCAATTATTGAAGTTAGCTTGCTGTTCCATGTGAGGAAATGCTGAGATAAGACTCCTAGAAACAGCTGGAAGCAACAAACTCAACTTCACTTCCTTTTTAATTCTGGTGAGGTGCCATGCTGGCAGGACACACTTCCCTCTGGAGGGCTCACCAGAAGAAAGCTCCTGAGAATTTTGGGGCGCAGGATTAGGCAGGAAACTGAAAAAGTTACTCAAACCAAACAATCCAGAGCTTTGCTGATATGAGGACTGGCTGGAAGCTAACAGGCTAAGACTGGCTAACTCAGAGGTAGGAACAAGCAGCATACTAGCTGGTTGATGCCATCTGATGCCATGCAGAGTCCGGAGATGGGAGGAGAATAGCAGGCTAGTGACAAGCCATCTCAGGAGCTGGAGTTGGCAGAGGGCTACCAGAGCGGCTGATGACAATCTGGAAACCATGGCCTCCACGAGGATCTTCCAGTGGTCCTGTGGCTTGCAGGCCAAAGTCCTTTCTAACAATAAAAGTGCTACTAGATCAAAAATCTCTTTGTCAGCTGGTTACATTTGTGGCCACTTACTGTTAGTTGTAATTGGCAGATTGAGTGAAGAAAAGGTAACTCATATGTGGGGTGTATAACAAAAACTAACAGGGAGGGAAAACTTTAACAGCTGGTCCAGGAATAAACTCAGGTTAAGTCTAAAAATTAGGGAAACAAAACCAGGAGAAATGGAATCAAAAAGACACAAGGAGCAGAGTGGACTTAGAAAACACAGGAGCACAGACTGGAACTATGTCAAGTGAACAGGGAAAAAACACAAGAACCACATATGTAGTACACAGAGAAAAAATTAGAAAACAAGACACAGGTGAAACTATTGACTGGAGAGCAGACAATCAAAAGAGGTGGGTACAATGTAAAGGAGGCAGGTAAAATTACAAAAGATTAGGTATCGTAAAAATAAAAGCTCAAGTAACAGAAAACAGACATGGAGTTTACAATGACAAAAAGAGTCTAAAAGTTGGTTATGGTTGGTTGATGCTACAGGATCTTACATAAACAAAACTAGAAAGCCAAAACCATAACAAAATATGGTGTCAGCAAGGACCACATCCTGTGATTCACATACATTCCTCATCGCACCATACAGTGATACCTTGTGCCCTGTGAATGGGCCTTTCGTCATTCTGGAAAAGACCGCTCTTATCAGGATCGAAATGTTTATCATGGGATGAAGGTGATCACTCCAGCCCATCAAAATGCTGCTCACAAAGCGTTAAGGTTTTTTTTTTTTAATTAGTGACTCATCTCTGTTACACAGTATCTTCATTGTCAGAGACTGAATGCAATGTTTTCAGATAAGTTATGGAATGCTAATTCCCTGTTAAAAGCATAGAAAAACAGACAACTGAGACTGCAGGCACAGCAGGGTGTAAGAAAAAACTTGATTACATTACATTTTCACTATTTTTAAATAAAACATCTTGCAGGAAATTAGTTGCGTGAGTGTGCATACAATATCTTTGCATTTTAAACATTTTTAAAGTATTTTTTCATAGCTCTGGCCAGTTAATATGACATACATTACAGTGGCAGCTATGAGAATGCACAAATACAGCTCCACAGGTAGAGAGAAAGTGACCTGTGACCAAAAATACCCCTCACACAGTTGACTTCAGTTTGAAAACCTTTTCATGTTGTATGTCAAGTGAACAAGTTAAGAGCTCTGATATGCTCATTATGGGTTAAATAGGTTATCTGTATCATAACAAAGTCCAGTTTCAATTCAATTCAATTCAATTTTATTTTTATAGTGCCAGTTATAATTCAGTTTGTCTCAAGACACATTACAGAACCCATATGCCTGAACCTTGTATTGTAGATTGCTGTAGGGTAAAAAGGTGCAGCTTTACTCACATTTGTTAGTACAATTTTAACAGTATTGGCCTATGAGCTGGACAGGATCTTTAAAATCGATTAGATTTTCCCAGGAAAAATAGACTGCAAGCCCAGCAATGTTATGCACTGTCCTTTAAAGCAGCCAGCCTGTGTTTGTAATAGTTGATAGGATTTCCAAAACTGGCTTTCCAAGCTCTTGGAATACGCTGTAACAGTGAGTGTTTGTGTATGTGTGGAATGCTTCGAGGTGTGGGTCATTAGTTAATCACCTGAGTGAGCACACCTGTGGCAGCGAGTGGTCTACCTGTCTACTCTTCATTCCTGTACCATAAGAGCCTGGTTCAGACCACTGCATGACATCGGACCACTGAAAAACGCTCATCCGTGACCACTCCTGCCGGCTCTGCTTGCCTGCTCTGACTATCCATCCCTGTCAGTCTTCTGGATCACCAGGTCACTCAATCTGCCAATTGCAACTAACAGTAAGTGGCCACAAATGTAACCAGCTGACACAGAGATTTTTGATCTAGTAGCACTTTTATTGTTAGACAACAATAGGAGGGTTCAGTTCAGATTTCTACAACCACTGTTCATTCCAAAACAACCCTGGTCCCATATCGCTGTGGACTTTGTGACCAGGATGCCATGGTGGTGTTGCCCTACGAAGGTGGCATCCTGGAGACACTAATATAAATCCTGCTGTTGCTTGAGCCAGAAGGTATTTAAGAAACTCAGAAGAAAGACTCCTACAAACAGCTAGAAGCCACACACCAAACTTCAGCCCCTGTTAATGTTTTGCCAAAAAACATATGAACAACAGAATACATTATTTATTGGTGAGTATCATAAATCTAAACTGTTTAATCGTGTTAGTTTTATTATTGTGATACTTAGGTTTGTTGTCAAGCAGATGTGAAATTTTATAGAGCAAAGTGAATGAGAAAGGTCTCTGCTCTCTGTGATATTTTTAACTCAAACTGGTGGTGAAATGAGGAAAAAGCCTTTCTCATATCACTTCACACAACTTGAAGTAGCATTGCATGTGTGTGTCATCCTGTTAATGTGACTGCATGCTTTTCAGACTTGTGTTACATGTGATACAAAATGTACTAGGTTTGACCTAGTGAGGTTGCTGTTGTGGCATTTATGTCAACGTGAGCAAGATTCTTTCTTAGACAAGAAGCTGACATGTTCAGATGCTATCAGATAAACAGAAATAAATGCATGTCTTAATAGGGCGATTAGGTGCTCAACATGTATTATGCACTTTTATATTTATTTAAACTCCAGTTTTAGAACTTCTAACATAAATGTGTTTCATAATAATAATAATTCAGCGTTAATCATGATAATTTTGACATCACTAATTTTCCATAACTTCTGTTATGGAGCAGGAGTAGTGATGGTGGTATCTTTGCGCGTTTCCTTAACATAGAGCAGCAATCATTGCAGTTCAGCTCCAGTTAAAGTATCTAATTAACATTTACTGCTAAACAGAGGGTATTTTTTGCGGATTGAACACCTTTATATCTGTAGCGTTTTGTATTTTTGCGTTGCACTGAGTGGGGCCAAAGATGAGCAGGACACCGGCGGAGGGATACATGTGAGCACGCAGGCGTCGCTGGATTGAGGTTTCCGGGCAACTCCACTGCAACAGCAGGATACGGGCTGCACAGATTCACCGAAACCCTTATTTTAGAAGAGACTGGTGTCATTTAATTGCTGTATTAGCGTATATGCCGGCTAAGTAAGTTGAATACAACACCTTAAACTGAGCCTTTTCGCATATTAACGGAGCTTTAAAAGTCAACGGGACAATGGTGAGTATAAGCAAGCTAACGTTGTGTAGCACTGCTAGCTAGTCTTAGCTAGGTATCGCTAACATCGATTACTCTGCAATGGGAGAATTTACAGCCACTACGTGCGCGTTATTGCATCTGCTCACAAGCATTGAAGCATATAATTATCATATCAATCTAATAAGCCGATTTAAAACGAGCTAAAGTTAGCTACTGATAAGAAAATCTGTAGAAAATCCTGCGGCAGCCGCGCATATGGTGTTACTTTACAGTCATTTTGTCGTAAAATATAGATCTTATTGGTGTTTCAGCTGCTCTGCATACACGCCTTATTGTGAGGTGGAATGGGTTTATCTAATGCTCTACTGTAGTATTAGTCATTTGGCTGATTTGCTGAGTGTATATAAATAAAGTGGTTTAAACGGCCGTGCCTCGGTAAAGGTTTCCAGCATTTTTGTCGTTAGCTTCAGAGTCGGGAGTGGGCGTGGTGGTGGTTGGTGGTGTTGAAGGGGGTGATGTGTAAAAATAGACCTTCCAGTGTGAACGTGAAACCCATCTCGTTAATCTTACAAGAAAGGCATCAGAACTCCGGTTAACTGTCTTGCTAACTACCATTTTGTGAAGCCACACAAGCCCGCTGCAGCAGCACCTCTTGTAGGCACATCAGCAGGGTGGTTTTCAATGTAGTTAGACATGCGCAACAAGCGAGAGAAAAAGCTTGTAATCGCCGCCGATTGGCATTACATAAGAATACAGCTCACAGGTAGTAGTCTGCTGCTCACATCCAGCAACAATTGCTTGTCATATTGTGTGCAGTTCAACAAGGAGTTGCAACATGTATTTGCACAGTTTGTCTCGCAGTGGCATCATGACACCATCTCCTGCGTTACGTATTGCGCATAACGTTGAACCGCATTCTGCTTCTGCTGAATGATCCTCTTTGCCACCCCTCCTTTCTCGCCTCCCTTCCCCCCGCATTGAACCAAACCATGCTTGGTGCAGTAGGACCTGCAGTGCACCCTCCAAAATGGGAGCTAACTATTTTAAAAAGCCCTATTATGGCAGGACAAATGAATCCCTGCCTCTGTGCCTCATCCTTTATCTTCCACTGGTGTTCCTCTCTGCATTGCAAAAGAACAGACACATGGTCTGTTATTGTCTTTGCCAAGTGAGGAAACTTGGAACACGTTACAATAGGCCTATTCAGTCGCATGCTGTTCACACATCATTTGTAAATTCAAATTGATTTTCTGATGGAAACAAAACCCTGCAGCCACTGTAGTTTTCTATTGTCAGGATGAGAATACATGACATGATCTCCGGTTTACCGATGAGATGGAAGGTAACCATGCTGTTTTGCTGCACTTATTTCAGCAGCTGTATAAATCCTCAAACACTCACAGCACTGTGTTCTGCCCTGATCCAGAGACTGCTTGCTTCAGCACCACTGAATTGGTTGGCAGTGGACAGTGGGTACGCTTGCAATCTGTCTTGCTCCCTTCTTCTTATCCCCCCACCTTTCTCCAAACTAACATGGTGACTCATTGAAATTGACTCGAAGAACACATGGCATTACCACCACCTTCAGCTACAGAAATGTTAGCTTCAATCACTTTGGTTTTTGAGTAAGGCAAAAGGATTGTTAGAAACCAATTTATCCTTTATCTTTGCTGCACATGGATTTAATTAATACAAGATTTTAGTTTATTTAGCTCTAGAGCTACATTTGTTTAATTTCTAACTTCGAACTTGAATAAATGATTCGCCAGACTATATGACAAATGGAGCATTATCATCTTATCCTCATCACTGAACTAGTATCAGTGTAAAATTGCCGTAGACTTTCGGAGTTTATTGCATGCAGCAGTTCCTTCCCAGTTGTCGGACAATCAGACAAGGACTGCACAAAGACACAAAGAAGCAAGCACTGTCCAGCAACAGTTGTCACAAGGGTTAGTCTGTGATGTTTGAACTGAGCTGAACATCTGTTCAGTAAAAAAGATGCAAAGAGGTGGTTAGTTGCGGTGATATTCAGTGTGCTACATTGGCGACCCTGTTCGTGTCTCACTAATTATAGCAGGCATGTGTATTTCGGGCTGTGGAGTATTTATACCCGGCCCTCATCACACTTTCTCAGCCTGAAGTAGGCATGTTGACTGACTTAGACAGGCCTGGTAAGACCTCACGTGGAGGGTAGAATGACGTCTCAGAAAGAGTTGAGAAATGAAATGGGTGTATAAATGTAAATTCAAGTTTTTGTTTGTTTTTACAAGTAAAAGTGGTAAAGACCTCTCTAAAACCAGCAGGTTTGAATGACATTGCCACATGTATGTAATCATAAATACTTTTCTTTGTAATAAAAAAAAATGCACTAATAAACTAAATAAATACGTAGCTCCACCCTAGTGTATCCTCATCTATGACTTCATGCCAGTAATGCAACAAGTCCTACATTTTACAATAAATAGAATGCAAGTACTCAAATGCCACACTTAATAGAATGGCAGAGCCAGCATTAATTTTGTACTAACCTAATAGAAGTCAGGGAGATCAAATAGCATTTACGTCATTAATTTATGTTTTGCATCTATTAACATAGTCTTTGGCTAGGTCTATTGTAGATAATCTCTGGGTCCAGCTGCAAGGTAGCATCTTGGTGTGTTATGAATTAGTTTGTCTAGAGTGGATTTGCATCGGCAGATCTGTTTGGGTTATGTACACAGTGTAGCCTGCTGCAGGTGATCTTCATTAGGCCTGTTTTCAAGTCACATCCACCCAAAATTAATCTTGGACAGGTGTCTTGCTGGTCCTTGTGAACAAATGTAGGAGAAACAGTTCCTTTCCTTTCAGTTTCTCTAATTTTGTTGTTTGTAGCATAATCTTTATTTATCTTTAGAGTTTGTTATGCTCCCTATCCACCTGGACTTGCACCACTTGTACTTTTTTTAAATTAACAACCACAATAAGTTGTTTGTTGCTCTGCCATCTTTGGAATTTGCACATGTATATTATTTTGCCCAATCATAATGTCAAATGAATGCACGTAGATCGCTACGTCTGTCTTGAACACATTCTAAAATTTAACTGTTTTTATTTATCACTGGCAGGGCTGCAAATAATAATTTTCATTATGGGCTGTCAGGGTTTTATCAGTGTCTCCTTCTTTTGTCAACAGGCTGATCAGCTGACCGAGGAGCAGATTGCTGGTGAGTGCATACCTTAACCATGTTTGGTGTGTTTAGCTTTAGCAGCACCTTATTTCACCACCAAACCTAAAAAAACCCAAAGGTGACGCTGATTATATGAACCAGAGGTTTTTGGGATTGTATTCTCTTAGTTCAGGTTTGGTCCTGATTATAATCCGGTCCTGCTAAAAGTAGTTAATGCTATTCACATGGCTTCCTGAGTTGTAAATCAGACCCTTGTTGTATGTTTAAAATGAAAATCTGAACTAAACGTATAAGGTTCACACATGACCCATATTTTAGAAATTATGCAACATTATACACAAGTGTTTTTATGCAGGCTATGCTGTTGTATTGCTCAAAGGTCATCAGTCTGGTGTCCCAACAGTTTTGTTCCCTCTTTGCATTGAACTAGTCATGTACAAACCATGTTAATACCATGTGTTTATTTTTGTTTCTCAGACTACTACACTGAAAGTGAAGTCTTTTTGTTGAAGTGAATACTTCTGGTAAATAACAGTGCTATTTCTGTAAATGCACAGAGTTCAAGGAGGCGTTCTCGCTGTTTGACAAGGATGGTGATGGCACAATTACTACCAAGGAGCTTGGGACTGTGATGCGCTCTCTGGGGCAGAACCCCACTGAGGCTGAGCTGCAGGATATGATCAATGAGGTGGATGCTGATGGTGAGGACGGATCTTCGTGTCATATGTTCCTCTTGTCGGTAGTATTGTCAGTTCCAGATTTATTTGTTGGAGTTTACGCTAGACAGTCTGTACTTGAAGCTGTTTTGGTTGTAAAAGAAGTAGTGCCATGTTACATCATCCTGGGTCGACAGTCTGCTTTCCTGTTAAAATTATTTCATGACCAAGGTAACCCAATTTCACCAACTTATTTCTGTTTGTATGACTGTGTAGGTAACGGTACTATTGACTTTCCTGAGTTCCTGACCATGATGGCCAGGAAGATGAAAGATACAGACAGTGAGGAGGAGATCAGAGAAGCCTTCAGAGTCTTTGACAAGGTACAGTAGGACTGAGAACATTACCTAACAACACTCAAAACTAGAAAGTCTCTGAATTAACTACAGATGACATTGTATATCCAATATATCTATGCGATAACCTAGTCAAACTTTTATTGTAATAAAGTCCTGTATGTTTAGAGAGAACGTTTTGTAGAGAGATTTGTGCATGATATTGAGCTGTCACTCAATCTCACAGTATTTTTTAATTCCAGTTTTTGTCATGCTACCAAGCGAATGTAAGCATTTAGCACAGTGTAGTTAAAGCTAGAGAAGTACATATAAATCAGGACTGTGACTTCACAGAGAACCCTAAATTCGTGCTTCTGACACTGCAATAGCCAAACAGTTTCTCAAGTAACACTGTCCTAGCTGGAAATTCATTGTAGAGATGCTGAGTTCAGTGGTATTCCACTTAAAGCTCTTGTATATAATATATACAATAACAGTAGTTGTTCTTTTTCCATCTGTAGGATGGTAACGGCTACATCAGTGCAGCTGAGCTACGGCACGTCATGACCAACTTGGGCGAGAAGCTCACTGATGAGGAGGTGGACGAGATGATCCGTGAGGCTGACATTGACGGTGATGGTCAGGTCAACTACGAGGGTGAGCTGTTGTTTGTTTATTAGCTTGCAGTCAACTCCACAAAGCTCTTTTTAAGTTTGCTGATGTAAAATAACTGCAACTGCTGCATTTGTTGCATTGTTTGATTTGTTTTGACTGTCCGCCTGTATTATGTTCATCTGATAGCAGCACTGTCAAAAACAATATCTGTCCATTGTTATATCTGTCAGTTAAGTCTTGTTTTCTGTTCTTTTCTTACAGAGTTTGTCCAGATGATGACTGCCAAGTGAAGAGAAGACTGAAATTTCTCTCAACGTTGCTTGTCCTCCTAAAATCACTGTCTTTAAGAACCAAAAAAAAGGAACAATTAATCAAATGATCAACTTCCCCCCTAAAACATCACTTATTTGTAGAATTTTGCAATTTGTGCTTCAGAACATCCAACTACTTCTAAGGTATCTGTTTAGCAAACACCAACAGAATAATCCCTAGAGAAGTTAATGGACCAAGCTTTAAGAGGGCTGAAGCCCCTGTACTTCAGACCAAGATTCTGCTGAGTCACCCAGCTCCTGATTAATTTAGAGGAAAGAGCAACTCTGAAAAGGCAGAGGGATAGGAAATCTTGCTACAGTTCGTATAGAGAAGTTGGCTATTTAATTCTTTCCCGATAGTCTTCAACAACGAAAATTGAATCTCTTGCACCAGTGGTGATTCTCCAAATACCTGAATTGAGTACTCTTCTTGCATGCACCCTTTCTGTGGCCGTCTCTTGTGACAACAAGGAGGCTCTGATCCCATCAGAGGTAGTGGTCAGATTGTGTACACACTGGAGGTATATACATAAATATATAGCTATATATCTGTAAAATTTGTGTCACTATTGATTATTGCAAGAGCAAATAGTTGCGATGTAGGGTGTTCATTGGTGCTCGGCTGGAGATGAGCATTCTTTACTCAGAGACTGAAAAGTGCTGGAGGTTTTCTCCCCAGTGGGATGTGATTTCGTCTTGTTTTGAGTTGTGGGCTTTACATTGCCCGCAGCACTGATTGGAAGCAGGAGTGTGTTGAATTGTTTCAGGATGGTTATTGTGAAAAACACACTTGAGGACTGCAGTTAATACATTTGTTCTGCATACAGATATCCTGATGATACAATATTGATGTAACGCTTTATAAATGTGTTCTCAAATATTAATGTATTGATGACAAACTTTGGTCACAAAATATATCTCTATATATTAGTGTATCGTAAAGTTTGCATTTGCCTATTGTTGTAGTAAATGACCTGTGACATGTTTTCTCTTTGGTTTTGAAATGTGCCATAATACTCAAAAAACGCCTCAACCTTCTTGCAAAACTTGTAGTTCATTAGAATATAATAAATCTACTTAATATAATAACATATAAAAATACATGCAGTTGAACATATTTGCACTTTGGTATAAACCATCTGGATGTTAAAAATAACGTTTTGTTCTGAAAGAAGAAAAAGAAACCAAATGTCACTGTTGCTGCTGCTATAACAAATCATAGGTTTCACTCATTTCTTGTCCTTGTTGGTGTCTGATCTTCAATTTGTAGTCCGGTGATCAAACTTCAGTCTGCTTGCTGTTTTACTGAACAGAATACATATACTGTATATTCACAAATACTTCTTGTGGTGGGGGTGATGTGATCCATTTGGACTATTAGAGTGGGACTTTGAAACGGGGATGAAGTGGGTTTGTAGCAAAGGATTCAGCTTTAGATGTGGTTTCAGTATTAGGTTTTTGAACAGTTGGCTAAATTTAAGATGCAGGTTAGCTGGGGTATCTTATGATTTCCTCTAAGTGTGAAACCTAAAATACTTCTCTTGTTTGAGGCGTTTTAATTGGTTACCTTTGAGTCAGATGTTTGGAAGTAAATGGTTGATGGGCTATTAACTCCTGAGGGTATCTCAAAAATGTAAAGATGTGATATATTTTCCATAAATCAATAAATTGACTGAGCTTTACTTCACCTGCATTTCCTTGACATGTTCAATCTGACACGAATGTCTACTTTCATCATGTTTCAAGCTACAAAGTTGACTGCTGCTAACCACAAATTTCTCTTTAGTATTGCACCACATTCTTTTCCCTGGCAGTGTTCCTGTGCTAGAAAGGAGCACTAATCTCATTCAGACAGCCTCAGATTGGGTCAGGGCAGGTCACCCTAGCCCTTCACTGAAGAAACCATCCCAGGCACAGGCTATATTTAGTGGCTCATGAGATTGCTACTGGAGCCTGTGGTAATCCAGGTCAGCAGGGGTCATGACCTCTTGCTCACACACTCTAAATGCAAACAAGGAACGCCTCCTGCCTTGCCGACGGGCAGCGGCGAAGGCCAATGGGATGCCGCTTTAACTGGGCCAGGTAGCCGCGTTTGGATGTGCGTTCTCATGCTAATCGTGCCGTTAAGTAGATAAGGTGAATGAATTTGGAAACAGGAGCACACTCAGCAGGACACGAAGAACTGCAGCATCACAGGCACGGGCAGGTGTGATTATCCCTCTCTGGTTGTGTAATTGCAGAGCTGGAGAGTGTTACTGCAGTGAGAATCAACAATATAATTCACACAGAAGCCAAAATTACACCTTTATCAGCTGTACTTTGAATATACATCATATGCTGGGAGGGTTTATTAGCTAAAGTTGAGTTATTTGGCCAAAAGATTTATTTTACAGAAAGCCTAACATTGGCTTTGTCTCCACCTAAAAACAAGTACATATAAGTATTTTGAGTTTCTTACACCTTAATGTAATTATGTGCTGCTTTATGTCATCTGTATTTCAGCACGATGCTTTAATTCAAATACAGCTTCTCAGATTACAACTACTGCCAAAAGTGATCATAAGAACAGTAAGATGCAATGTTCCATATTAAACTACCCAGGAGTACAAAAATACATTAAAATTAGCTCCTCTGCAACCATTTAATGTACTGCTAAATACAGCAGTACATTAAATGTGATACAGTACTATAATAGTAACAGGCTGCACTCTGCATCATAAGCACTGAATCATTGGTGCATTACCTACATTTGCTGCTAATGCTTTTTTGTGCTTACTTTGTGCAATTACTAATGAAATACGTTTAGCCTGTGATATTGCTGCTTTCACTTAAATATAGGAACTAGCACATTGATATAGAAGGACTGTATTTGAAGTATTGGAGTTTTTGGAGTCGATCAGTGGTAGAATGTGTACTGTAAATGAACGTTGCAGTAGATGGCCAAGGTAGTGCTAATTTAACTTTACATGCTTTAGAAACTTGAATTTTAAAAATATGATTACAGCATTTTATACAATATCATAATCAAAAAATATGTATCTGTCAAATACATTCCAATGGACTTGTAAAGTATGTTGTAAGTTGAAAGTAGCATAAAACACTCGAGTACATCAAAAGTATACCTACCTTTGGTACTTTATGCATAATACTTTGGATAACTACACAAATTAAGGTTAGTGAAGTTCTGGACAACATATGGACAGCAAACTATAAAAATTTGCCTCTACAAGCATAATTTACAGTAGAAATAGGATTTTACAGGAACATCAACACTAGGTGGTGATGTTTCATCAAATTCTAGCTCAACTTGAAATTTCTCATATGGGTCAAGAACAGCACACTCTGTACAGTGTGGTCCAGACAGGAAGGAGATAGGAAGCTGAAACCAGATGAATGAATAAACAAATTAAAAAGCTTAGTATAAAGATTAAACACAGTTACTTTCTATCAGACGATCCCTAAAATGCAGATATAAAACTGTAATCAGTTTAAAGTGAATAAAGGTGTGTGTCCATGACCTGCAAGTCCTTCATATGTTTGCTCGGGTGCACCACACCCACTGTTGAATAATTGTGTACACTTTGGAGTGTAACCTAATCACTCCTGTGCTTGAGAAACACTGAGTTCTCCTTTCTATTTTCATTATGCCTGAGGGGGGTGTGGAGAGTTATGTAAACTGCACTGCACGTGCACAGCAGACTGCTGAATAATGAAACTATTTTTGGAATATGTGTGTGTTGCTTTAAATATATGTTATGCTCACAACATACTCCTTTCCAAGATCTTCCAAGAATTTCCCTCATTGTCCTCATCTCACATCTGCTGTTTTGTTGTGTGGCATCCCATCTCACTTTGCATATGACTGAACGCATTTGCTTTCCCCTGTATAAAGCATGTTCCTTTTGTCTTCTGAAAATCACTGGACATCCACCAACGATCAGTACTGTGGCTGTAAAAATTTGGATTTGGAAAAACTTTTCAGTTTTGGAAAAATCATGAAGCCAGCTGTTCTGTTAGCTTCTAAAATACAAATATGCAGTTTTTGAAGCATCTATATGCCTTGTTGCTGCCATATTTAACTCCACATCTCCAGCTGGAACATCTGCTCAACGTGTCACATATTTCTGTCACTAAACCGAACTGTTGGAACAATGTCCTCTACCACAGTAGTCCCAAATCCCTATCTTGTTATAAATCCAGCACAAGTACTTTATGCTTGACCAAAGAGTGTCTTATGTCAATACTTTGATAAAGTCTGGGAAATAAGCTGTGTATAGGTTTGTGCTGCTGGACTGTCTTTTTCTGAATGTTAATCATCTCATGACTCCAGTTTAGAAACCACTATTGGAAACATTTCACCAAGGCCACCATCTACAGTACATCAGTCCTTCTCAGAAAACTGAATAAACTACTCATCTCCATGTATCAGAGTTATATATTTAGATCTTTTTTTTTAACAAAACGATCCTTTTACAGGGCTGCACATTGGTGTAGTGGTTAGCACTTTCGCCTTGCAGCGAGAAGATCCCTGGTTCGCGTCCCGGCTTTCCCGGGATCTTTCTGCATGGCGTTTGCATGTTCTCCCTGTGCATGCGTGGGTTTTCTCCGGGTACTCCGGCTTCCTCCCACAGTCCAAAAATATGCTGAGGTTAATTGATCATTCTAAATTGCCCGTAGGTGTGAATGTGAGAGTGATTGTTTGTCTTTGTATGTAGCCCTGCGACAGACTGGTGACCTGTCCAGGGTGTCCCCTGCCTTCGCCTGAGTCAGCTGGGATAGACTCCAGCCCCCCCCCCCCTGTGACCCTAGTGAGGATTAAGCGGTGTATAGATAATGGATGGATGGATGGATCCTTTTACAATTTAAACTAGCTGAGATGTTCCTTTAGAATATCATATTTCTAAAGTCATTGCCACTGTCTTCACCCACCTCTCTGCAACTCACTGCTGCTCGAGCACACCAGCTCACCTATAACTCTGCTCAAACACTGTGAAACTACTCTTCACTACATAATGGCAGGTTGTAATATTGAAACAGTTCAACCAAATATTTGAACCGAAAACCATAACAGCAACCACAAAAACAACAAACCCCAAACTGAAAATTGATGGGATTGGTTCCTTAAGTTTGTTCCTTATGAAACTCGAAGTTTGAATCAATTTTTCTGAGAATATCATCAATACATTGCAATTTTAGGGTGTAAATGTTCAGTCATGGCTCTGACTGCTTATTATGCTCATGATGTTTTATTGCAGTTTGCAGTGCAGTGTCTATTTAATAACTCTACTGATTAACACATTATAATAAATAACCTCATTGTAAGTTGTTGCAACTATTTTCTGGTATGTGCTTTATTTTGTTGGCATTTTGCCAGTGAGGTATTGCATCTAACCGTGAGAACATAACTAAAGTTTCATTTTTAGTTGTTTTAGGAGATTTTTTTCCATTTCCGTCTTTGTTGGACAGTTGATACAATGAAGAGAAAGAGGATCCCAGCCTGAAAGTCAACCAGGACTGCTGCAGCTACATGGTATCCATTTTAACCGCTCTACCACATCACCATTTGTGGTAATTTCTCAAGGACAAGCAAAATAGCCACCATTAACCACATGTATCATTGCACCGAAACCAGATGACTTCTCTTCATGAATGAACTTTTTTGGCCATCAGTCAACCTGCTGCCACCATTAACTTGCCAAAAGCAGTCCGAACTACCCCATATGAGCTTGAAGAACGTTGTGTAACGTATAATGTGTCTGTTTGGACAAAAAAGATAAAGTCTTTATTTCATTTGAATAACTCATTTATTTTTCTTAATAGGTTATTATATGATATTCAGGAGATGAGGAGTAATATGTTCCTTAGGTTTAGAGAAAAATGGTTTGTTGATATTTGATATAAACCAAAATTATGAACTTACTGTCTTATAAAAGACAGATACAATGTGGAACCTTATGTTAAGTATAACTTAAATAAAAGACAGAGATCCCTGTGTGCACAGTTACGCTCAGGAACATTAGCATTAGCTTTAGAGACTGGGAGGTTTAATGCTGCTCCAGAGAAGGACAGACTTTGTTTGCTGTGTAATTTAGGTGAAGTTGAGAATGAGGTTCATTGTTTTACTGTTCTGTATACGAAGATGTAAGAGAGGTACTTTTCAGGAAGATGTCCTCTGTCTATGTTGATTTGTTTTGGTTAGATGACCATGAAAAATTAGAGTTATGTTTTAGAAGAAGAACCTTTTTCATGGCAGAATTTCTTTATCAGGCCTGGGATAAAAGGCAACATATTTAGTTTAAGGACTGAGCAGCAGAATAATGTGTGTTTTGGATGTATTGCTGCAATGTGAGTGTATTGGTTTCTTGTAAACCCATGAGGGTTGGGCACACTTATGTGCATGACACAAAAATAAAGAAATCAATCAATCACCAGAGACTGAGTCTGATGACTCCAATCTGGTCATATCACATTCCTTCATTTAGTAAGTTGGTCAAGAACATTAACCACTGACAAAAGGATGTAAAGACCGCTCTACAGAATGCCTGATAAGAAATGTTCATTATGTGGCCGTAATGGTCATCGTGCTCTGCACACAAGTCATCATGTCAAGAGCGTAATCAGGAAACAACTCAGGAAAAGTGATGCATTTTGTGATATCTCGTATATTACGTAAATACTGTTACATATCATGATCTCATGTGTTGTGTTGTGTTATGACTGTAGGTCGCTATCGCACAAATGCTTACTGAATGCTTTAATGAACAATAATCTAATAGACATAATGTTCTCCTATCAGTTTTCAAGATTACAATGGCTCTGGGTTGGCAAAATTGAATGTTAATAAATCGCAATGCAAGTATGACAGCCTATGTTTATGAAATGATGATGGTATCTAAAATAAGATAGTGGGTAAAATGTGTGCTTTAATCAAAAAAAGACACTGACATGGGACACTTCTGAGAAAATTCTTGCTTGGCCCTCTGTTAGACTATACTATCAATACATCAACGGAGTGGTTTAGATTGGAGCCTCCCACCAGGACCCTTTACTAATTACAGACAACAACGGATTTGTTTAGTTTTCTTGAATATATAGAGCTGTGATCTGCATCCAGTAGCTTCAAAACCAACCCAAATACTTTAACGCCTGATGAAGAATGTATTTAGAGAAGAGTAAACAGATACTGATGTCAAAAATTCATATCACCAAAAGGCTTTCTGGGTAGATGAAAAGCCAAAGATATTTTAGAGGAGACAAAACAATCTCAACTGATAGCCCACTGACTCGCTTTTTCCGGTGATTTCAACTATATCTCACAATGACAGACTTTTCTTTTAGCCCTTTGACTGAACGATCAATCTTTAAGCCAGTGTTGACATGGCAATATCAAAAATATTGAACAAACAAAACCATTCTGAGGTAAGGCGAAGGTCCAAATATGCAGTTCAATAGACCAAGATTATTTTTGTCTCCTGTTGTTTTCTATGGATGAAGCTCAACAAACTGTTTACTGACAATGACTGGTGTCATTTCTTGCAACTATGTTGTAGGAACCCTTTCGAATTTCTTACTTCAGTGATTAGCCACAATAATAACACTTCCTGCCTAATATGGTTAATGTGCCCCATGATCCACAAAAGCAACTCTGGCCCATCATACAATGAACACAAGACCTCTACAGATGTCATGTGGTGTCTGGCACTGAGATGCTGGCAGAAGATCCAATGTGAAACCACCATAAATTGGGCTTGTTCTGGTACAACCAACAGATACTCAATCGGAAATGGAATCTGGGGAGTTTGGAGGCCCAGTCAAAGCTCTTTGTCATGTCTCTCAAGATGTTTCTAAACAGTTTAATGGTATTATTGGGGGCATTGTCCTGCTGGGGGTTGGACACTGACCTTTGGGGAATGCTGCCGTCGTCTCTCTCTTTGTACTGTATTCTTTCTTCACTGTTTTTCTGGCTCCAGATTTTGTCTTTGCATTCAAGGGCCCCACCAAACTCCCCAGTGTGTACTGTTCCCTTGTTTGTTGTCTGTTTTTGACTCCTACAATTTATTGCGCCCTTACCCCAACTGGTCCAGACAGATGGCTTCTCTTCCTGAGTCTGGTTCTGAGAGCTTTTTTCCTGTTGAGTTTTTTGTTTCTTCCCGGTTTTGCCAAGTGCTTGCTCAAAGGGGTTCATTAGATTCTTTGGGTTTCTTCTCATTATCTTAACTATTTTATTGTAAGATGTTGACTTTACTATGTGAAGTGATCATGTTTGTCAGTGGTTTTCATGTTGTGGTTGATGGGCGGATACTTAAAAGCTTTGGAGTGTATTATTTTGTGTTAATGTCTACAAGATACAAGTCTGTCACAGAGGTTTTCATCCAAACATGTAAGCTTGTAGTAGTTTAGAGCTGAGATGAGCGCAGTGGCCCTGAACAATTTCTGGACTAGTTTCTGAACATCGGTGACTGTCACTGGTAAAATAATGCAACATAGAATGGAAAGAGAAGTGAAAACATCCTACTTTCAACAGTACTAGAGAGGGAAACTACAGTCTAAATATACCCGCCTTGTCTCTGTTCGAAAGAGTAAGGGAGGGCTGATATTTCACTTCAGGTTGTGAATGTAAATGTGGTTCCCATGTGTTTCTGCTAATGAGTTCAGGAGAAAAATGGTCTGGATTTTCCTGGGTATCATCTATCTATTTATTCCTGACAGCTTACTTTAATGTTCCTCAATATGCTTCAACGGCATTCTGCTGGCTGTGTTATCTCAATTGTCTCCCAAGAATTTGTTGTCTTTTCTGTGGCTTTTTTTTTTGATGCAATGAATTTCACTAATGTGTACAGGGAAACACTTTTGGGAAGTCTCTCCTCAGAGGCACTCAGGATGTAAATTAGCCTGTTCACATGAAAAGTGATAGAAGCAGTCGAATGAATAGTGAGAAAGAGAAAATCCTCTGTGATTTTAATAATGCATTTACATTAAATTAAATGTTTTCTTTTGATGTGTGCACTAAAGAGAGAAAACTCTCAAAGTTTGTTCATTACTGTATACCTTGTTGACTCAGTCTGGCGTCATTTATTTCACTCAGTGCCAGCTGAGGTCTGTTTATACAGAGGCTACAGAACGTGAAAGTCCTGAAAAAGCAACCTCTGGCAGCAGAATGAACATTTTTAAATTCCATTATGGTTTGAATTATGTCAATCAAGGTAGGCTAACACAGGCCTGGCTCGTTATTTGTGTACAATAGGTGGCTGCGTATTGTCTACAGGATTGGAAAGGCCCAGTGTGTTTCTGTGTAAATTTCCACTGTACACATGTACTAAATACGTGCAAAATGTTTACCAGGATTCTATTTGTATGACCATTTTCCACAGAGTTCAATACAATCATGATATTATTTTTCTTAACTCTGTTCTCATGTTTGAATATTAGTATGGACAAAAAGCTAAGAATGTCATTACAATTGCATATTTGTTCTGTAGAACATGGCCAACCTTTAAATCTTGACTCTAGCAAACTCTTGAATTTTGATGGAAATCGTAAATAGTGCTTAATTCCAGTCAGGTTTGCTGACACTTGATACGTATCAGTCCATGAAAATATAACAAAACAGGAATTGCTGGACAAATATGGCTATCACACTGTAAAACACTAGAAAAAATGCAATAAAAAGACACAGAAACTTTATTTTTGTGCTCTGTCTCTTGCTCTGTCTCTCACTTCCCTTTGGCTTGAGATGATATGTGTGTGAATCATTTTGACATATGATCAAACACACGACATACATGCAAGCATGCATGCGTCAAATGTGACCCTTTTTTTATTCAGATCTGATCTGTGGGAGCTTTGTGGAATCTCTACAGATTTGATTTCACCCTTTAGGTTTTCTTTTCGCTTCCCTTCCACCGCTAACATTGTTTCCAATTAGGAACGAGAGAGACAAAAACAGCCAAGTCCCTGAACTCCATATATTTCGTAAATCTGGTCAAGACAGTCGAATATCACCCCCTCGAGTGAGTGATGACTATGAAGTATTTACTGATAGTGCGTCTCTTCCTGAAAATGAACCATTTACGTAAGTGAATTCCTTCACCCCAACTCTCAAGTGATATTCATTGGTCATGTTCATAGCAGTGGGCAGACGATTTCACTGTGAGTGAGTGGCTGAATTACCAGAACAAATATATGGTCTGGTAATTTATAATGAGACCACTTCTGTTCCTGCTCAGTCAGTTCTTGAGTGTACTTTTATATTGGGTAGTTCCTCTGTCTAGTGAGAAAAAGAGAAAAGGAAAAGTGTCCAATTCATCCATTCATCTTTTTATCATGCCATCCATCATCCAAAACTCTATATATCTATTCATCCAACTGTCAAACCATCCAGTTATCCCTCTCTCTATCAGTTATAATCTATCATTCTTTACTTAGAGTATCTATTTTAGATAAGCTGAAGTCAATGTGGAAATGCCAAAAACTGCAGTTCCTTGAATGGCCACTTGAGGCTGGTTCTAAAAGTGAGTCAATCCATATAGATACCCATGTTATAATGCACAACTTTACACCAGAAATAAACATGTTAACAGACTCAGACAAAAAGTAATTTTGGTCTCTATTGCTAATGTTCCTGTTCATGACCGCTGTATGAGGATTGAAGTTTTCTATAACTCAACCATTTAAATTGCATAAATGCTTAACGTTACGAATAATTTTGAGCGTGACTGCTTGTAGTGATAGGTGGGTGCTATCATAGAACACACAAACATAAATGACAACACACAAACCTTCATTTCAAACGATGTACTCATGGTTTGCCTAGCATTTGTTGAAAGTATGTTGGTTCTATTTGTAGTGCACACATTTTTAAAAACTTTTCTATATTCAGCATATTGTTAAATTATCTGACTTAGTAATTCTTCTTTTGCTTCACTGATGCTGGGAGATGTCCATGCTTCTGCTGCCAGGGTGATCTGGCCACGTTTGATCAAAAGATGAGGAAGCAGCAGTCATAAGTTCCAAAACTGCCACTGAGGCTGTGCCAAGCAGTCGTCTCAACAGGAAGGGATTAGTTAATTCACATATACTGTGTTTTCCATTGCCTTAAGACAGGTATTTACAGATTATTTTTACTGCAATGACATTTTGACTAGAATCCTGACTGTTGTTTTGCTTCCTTTGCAGTTAAATCATATAGTTGTGTTTTATGTTGCCCCTATTGTGTGTAGATTGGCTCATCAGTCAGTATATATGCCCCCTTTTCTTCTTTGTCATAGTTTAGTTCAGTTTACAGTCAATACACCAATTGTATCACTTCAGTAATTAAAAATGCTCACCTATAACCAAACACCAGCATCTTTTCTGGTAAATTTCTGGTAAACAATTGTAACTGCCTCTGTATCATAGTAACAGCTTGTGGAAATTTACTATGTGTTATGATCTTGGTGTCACTGTCTGCTGGTTTGGGGAAAGTGTACAAGTACATCAGGTATTGTTTTGAGCTTCTATGTCTGCTGTTTATTTAAGTGGCAGCCTGGTTTGTTTTATGGGCAGCACAGCTGTAAACACCCCGTGTGCCATCCACAGCTTAAGGTGCTTTGCAGTCGTTACAAGTAAATTAGAACTTTGTTTGTTAGGGCTGGAGACATGGGGTGAAACAGAGGAGAATATTAAAAACAAATAGGTGCATTTCTTTGTTTAACAATACCACAGTGAGTTGTACAAGCAAACTACCACCCACCACCAAGCTGTGGAACTGTGCAAGAATGGTTTCATTTATAAAAAAAAGGACAAACTTGATCTCCGTTACTCCATCCAGAACTGAACAGCGGCACTATGTTGTGATCATTATGTCCTGTCAGTTACAGAAACAGCAACAGGAAGCAGGAGGGAATAGAATTACTCTGAGTGGAATCTGAGCAATGAAATGTAATTACTATGCAGCAATTTGTATTCATGGTTGCCGGTTGTCATGATCTCATTGCTGGTGCATCTTGCACTAGGTGTCACAAAAGAAAATTATTAAGGAGCATGATAATGTCTCTTCAGGAATTTCATCATTATTAGATCCAGTCTGGGGAAATGGCAATGGGTTCATTATGTGCATTTGTGCCATTTTATATCCTTCAAACAATTTATCATCACAGCAATTTCCCTTAGATTGGTTCTATTTAGTAATGAGGACAGTCTTCCGGTCGGCTGCCGCATGGACTAGACGTGACACGTGAGAGCTCCTGCCCACTCTGCTTTTTTCTCACTCATTCGCCCCTTTATTTTGCATACTGGGTCATTCATATTGAATATTTCCTTTTCCTTAACCTACGTTTGCTTCAAAATGACTTCACACCGAGGCAGGCCAGAGAAAAAAGACGACCAAACCGCTAGCTTAACCACGGAGGCTATCTCTGAGCTACTTGACCAGACAGGCGCTAGCTGCTGACTTTGAAACTTCTTTCAACCAGCTGGAAAGCAAATCCGACCAGGTGTGCCTCGGAGGACCTGAGCCAACATGTCAGCGAACTGGAAAATGTTTGCTCCAGCCTGCAAGAAAGCAACTCCAAGCTAACGGCTAAAGTCGTCGAGGGTCGCAGCAGAAGACAGAACATCCGTATCCTGGGCCTGGCGGAGTCTACTGAAGGTGGGCGACCTACACCTTTTTTCTCCGATCTGTTGTGCTGTTATGCTCCAAAGAAAAGTTTCAAAAAGTGCGGGGACCTTTTCTGGAATACTTCTATAACCTTCAAACTAGCTAGAGATTGGTTCCCTTACTCATACTATCAGAGATGAAAGTTTTCCGGGCTTTCCCGGAAATCCGGGATTTCAAATTTTGTGAGTTCATTTCCGGGAATCTGGGAAAATTGATCGAAGTTTTCAGTGAAAATCAGAATTTGATTGATAGTATTCTTTTTGAAAATCTTATTCTTATCGCTAATGCGTTGTTTGTTGTTTATATTCCTGTACGGAGGCAGCCATTTTGAATCTCGTTCATTGACGCGATTCCAATCTAATGCTGAATACATTGCTGCGAGAATTTGCGAGAGCAGATACACCGAATAGCGCCAGTTTTGAGTACAAAGGAGAGATTAATCATTGAATAGCGCTCATTGAATAGACGACCTTTGCTTTTGTGTAAATGTAATGACCCGTACCTGTCAGGACAATGTTTAAACAGGTAGACAGGCACGCTGACGTGCGTGCTATAGACGCGACAGTCAAGAACGCGCTCCGGTGGTCGTGGTTAGAAGAGAAAGATACGAACGGCGATTTCTTGTCTGAATATATCAGGAAATTAGACAAACCAGGTACGTTTTTTTTTAATTTTACAAAAATAGATATCAATATATTGATAGTTTACTGTGTCTTAAGGTTCCTGTCTTAATGATATTATAATATAATCCTTATAATAGATTAGTGACACATCTAGACTAGAGTATGAAATGATTAATATATGAAATATGGGGTACTAAACTACTGAATAGTTTACATTACTGAACATGTTAACAGGAATGTTTCCGCATTTTTATTAACATTTTCACAGTTTTGTGCTATTCTTTTAATGAGGGAAGGGAGTTATGAAATTCTGGGCTTGGCCCTTAGGGGAAGTTCTGCCGAAATTTTTTTCAGGTCAGGACTTAGAATATTTTTTTCATTTTTTTTTTGAATGAATATTATTTGTGCATGTTTTAGAAGAGAAAGATACGAACGACGATTTCTTGTCTGAATATATCAGGAAATTAGACAAACTAGGAACTTTTTTTTTTTATTTTACAAAAATAGATAGACCTCAATTTTTTCATTTTTTTGAGTGAATAGATATCATTTGTGCATGCTTTTGATAAGATAGACTCCATTGAAGATCTATATTGTTTGGTCATTTTTAAATTTTTATCTTCATTGAATATTGCGTAGTCATTTTAATTTTTTATATATATTCTTATTGTTAATAAAGACTATAATGCTATGTTAATTTAATTGTAACAATGACACTATTATAATTTATTATTCGGCACTCGCATAAGGCTGCCTTCGGCAGCCTCTTGGAGCACCTTCGGCGCTCACTTGGCAAAGTTGCTTAGAAAAAAAATTTTCAGGGTTTTTTGCCAACAGCCACTTTCATCTCTATACTATGTTCCTTGTTTTTATGTCAGCAATACCAAGTGTATAAATCGGCCCTCTCTTTGATGCCTCCTTTTGGTCAATGTGGGGGTTCATAAGTTATACATATATTTATTTCTTTACTTTATTTCACTTTATTTTATTTATTTACTATTATTATTATTATTATTATTATTTTTATTTTTTTTATCTTCTTAGATTCGACCCCGACATCCAGCTGTTACCTGTATCTCTCCAGGAATTAAGTACAATTGATCTATTTGTCCTGTTGATTATTTTATGTAAAAGTCTGGCTTGGAAATAATGGGTGGGTTGGGTGGGTTAGATAAGGTTTTTTGTTTTTGTTTTTTGTTCTGTGTTGTGTTTTTACTCTCTCCTTACTGTGTATGGACAGGATTATCTTTCTTGTCTTGAGATGACTGTGCATTTTACAAATTTCCCATCATTACTTTATATCAGCACCATATATTTGTGGAAAAACTCAATAAAAATATCTTTTAGAAAAATAATGATGATAGTATGACAAAAAGGCAATGCAAACATCTCCATTGCTGAAAGATATGCTATCATTAAACAAATCGCCAAAATAACTCCATTTATCAAAAAAAAACATTGGAAAAACAGAAAGAATTGTCAGATTTTTTTACTGCCAGATGGGTATTGAACAACTTATATATGACAGTCTCATTGGGAAAACTAACCAAATCTAAGTTTAAAATTATTCTATTTAATCAAATTATTTTATTCTACATGTCTCATTTAAAAAAATTACTAAAAATAAAGCAGTTGCTCCAGTTAGATGTTGTTGAGAAACAACAAAATCTAGCTCCTTGTTGTGAATGTGTTTTAGTGACCCAGGTGTGATTAGTTTGTGAGAAGTAAAATATCAGTGGCATATTGACTGGCACATACTGCTTTTTTTTGTGTCACCTGTGATCATGTAGAACCATGCTGATTCCAGCTTTTTGTATTTTTTTTTTGCAAAATTAATGTAAAAACATTCTACTTTAGTATTTGACTTTATATGATTTATGGCATTATATATTTGTTGTGCTCCAAAAAAAAAAGATTACATGTGAGTTCTCTTTACTTCTAGCTATGGTTGTGCTGTTTCGAATATGACAGAAGCAGAAAAACTGTTCAGGGTTCGGAGAGTTAATTGTACAATAAAACCAGGAGCAATCTGCGCATCCACCACAGCCAAAATGTAGACAAATCAAAGCAAAGCAGTGTCTCTCAGAACACACACCCTGCTGAAGGATTTACCTCTCTCTCCACACTGGTACTCCACCAAAGACTGCACAAACACAGCAGAAATCAGGTGACAGACTCTAGAAGTGATGAGCAAACCAGTGGGACAACAGGAGCAAAAACAAGGAAGGAAAAGCTGCTTTCGTGTCCATTGTTCATTGGTTCTCCCTTTTCTGAGCTGAGTTGCACCAAAGGCCGCATGAAATGTAAGCAAGCTGAGATTAAGGCTATTCAAAACACCTTTTTAAAAACCAAGGAGAGACATGGCCAAACCAAATACTTACACAAAAGACTAATTGGGTTACATTTTTTGTGAGCACACATGGGGAACGAGCCAATACTGACAAAAGTGTGTGTGTGTAAGGGGAAGTGGGACCTTGAAAATTAATCATTTCATTTGCTTGGTGTCTGCGTTTTGCTGTTTTTTCATGTGGTGGTTAGTAGTTCAGTCTGAAAGGAACATGCTATGACACTGAGAAGCAAATGGCTGATTTTTAATGGAATATCTACATAGGGGTGCAGAGGAACATTTCCAGCAACCATCACTCCTCTGTTCCAATGGTACATTTGTTAGCTGATCGTGTTGAAGGGCTAATTGATGATTAGAACACCCTGGTAGTGTACATATATATATGTATATAATGAAGACAAGAAATTACTCTATAGACATTTCATTGTGAAATTGCTGCTGAAATTGCTTTAGAGTGAAATCTGTTCATATGTGTAGTTCCTCTGTGAGTCATCAGTATAGTGGGAGGGACTATACATTTGATTTGACACAGACTGGGAGGTGCAGAGAGACCAGAGCGAGAAAGTTAAAGGAGAGGGAGGATCAGAGCATGAAGAGTCTTTCCCTCTCCGTCCGTGAGTTCAGTGTCTGATACCGGCAGCGGCAGTTTCAAACGCCGTGTCAGCACAGGCAGCGTTTCATATTTAACCAACAAAGACTCCGTGAGAGGAAAAACAGAGGAACAAGCACAGGAAGAACCTTTACATGGTGTCAGTTGCTCCAGTGTTTCTGATTTCTGGCAGATCCAAGTGAAGGTGAGTAATTATTAGTCACTTAAACTCAAGATAAAACCAGATTTTTGAAAAGAAGTATGAAGTAGTTTATATATTAAGAAGGAAAGGCTGTTCATATGATATGATTTGATAAAATATCTGACATCTGATATTTCTGTGATTGAGAAAGGTAACCTTGCTTTTTTTTGTTCCACAGGTATATTTCACAGGTGTCTGCAAGAATCCAAGCCAGAAGGGAGACAGGAATCATGTTTTAAATCATTATGGGTTTCATCATACATCTTCTCTGTTGCCAAATGATGGTATCAAGAGGAGAGAATTTCCTCTTGTTGTCTGGAAATTCGTTACTGATTCCACTTTGAGCATTTTTTCTTAGTCAGAAAAACATGAACAATAGCATTGTTTCAAACGACTCATGTCACAACACCACCTGCATCGTGGGTCGGGATGGCAAGCCATCAACAAGTATCATTATGTTTTTGTCTGCTGTGGTGGGAAACCTCTTGGCTCTCTTCATCCTTGGAGTTCACCGGAAGGAGCACCGGTCCAGGTCCTCGGTCTTCTGCATCCTGGTGACCGGCCTGGCCCTCACTGACCTGCTGGGAACCTGCCTCCTCAGCCCGCCTGTGTTCATCTGCTACGCCCGCAACATGTCGCTGCTCAGTCTGGGCAATGAAGAACTGTGCAACCTCTTTGGCTTTGCCATGAGTTTCTTTGGCCTGGCGCCTACGCTCATCCTGTGCGCCATGGCGGTGGAACGCTGCCTGGCTATCAGCCACCCTTACTTCTACTCTGTGCACATCCGTCAAAGTTTTGCCAAGTTCACTCTTTTCTTTATTTACCTTTTTTCTTTAGCTTTCTGTCTCTTGCCGTACAGCGGTTATGGCAAATTCAGACAGTACTGCCCTGGGACTTGGTGTTTCATTGACATGGATGCGACAAGAGATGACCGGGCCAACTTGGTGCTGGCCTTCTCTCTGTCCTACTCCTCCCTGATGGCACTGCTCATCTGTGCAGTGTTTGTGTGCAATGGATCAGTGATTATCAGCCTGTGCCGGATGCACCGGAGCCAGATAATGCGGCGTGGCTCAGTGGTGTCAACAGGGAGAAAGAGGAGAATGAGCCTGGCCTGGTTCGGACAGGGCGAGGAAGAGATGGATCATTTGGTGCTGCTGGCGCTCATTACTGTCATCTTTGTGGTCTGCTCCCTGCCGCTGACCGTGAGTTCACATCTGTCTTTTTATTTTCCACACCCATTTTCCAGCACTGAATCATGCTATGTCAGTATCTTTTGAGTTAATTACACTGGAAAAGGGTAAAAGACGTGACACCCTGATGTGTCATTTTGGAGTTGCTGAATCATGAACCAGAGCTCTCCAGTGAAATCAAAAGAGGTTAAATAAAGTTTGAGCTGAAAGGGAAACACGACAATGGATTTTTAAAATGGTTTTGGTAATTGTTTTCTTAAACACAGCTCTTTGACTGGATGTATATTTGAACACTATCAGTAGAAGGTAGACTTTCCAGAAGTGGGTTCATTTTACGGAGTTTGTGTCTACACTAATAAAATTAATTCCTTCCCCTCATTCTGTAATCATCATGTTCGCTCTGCAAGCAAGGCGACCGTTGATGTTTTTGTTGCTGTGGTATGTGTTTGTGTTCACTGTTGGAGACTTTTTAACGGCTACACTTTGCTCCCCTGGCTGTAAAAACACTAAAGGTGTGTCTGAAAGTGCGGCCTCCGCCACACATGCCATTCTATCACTGCCTGTGTGTTTGTCTTGCGGATTTGTCTACTTAGCTCCATATCTGTTCTTTTTTGAGAGCAGTGTGCCAAAACCTGACAACCCTGGCGGACTGGTCCAGCCCTGCCTTCCCCAGAGGGCAAAACTCTTCTGGCAGGAGGTTAAGCAGCCTCCAGTAAGTGCCCCGAAATCTTGGCCCAAGGATTGTCAAATTTGGAGAATACCAAGCAGCTGGAGGATGTGATGAATGTTTTGCATAATTAAGGCACTCTTGCTTTGGTATATTTATGTTGGCCTTCTTTAACAGCAGTGGTCTGATGATCGAGGAGTTTACAGGAAGCAGTAAAAGGTGTTTGTTCATGTTCTCGCTGTTCACTATGTGCTTATTCTCTGTATCTGGGCGGTTTCTGGAAACGCTTGGTTGAAACTTTGACTAACTTATAGTGCATGTGATGTATTTCCCCCAAGCTGTGGGTGAGAGTGGGATGAACAGCGATGACGATATGTACTCACCAACACTCTGACTAAAACTTCACCACATGAAACCATATGTGTTGTAGTTGCACTGTACTGCAGCTAGTTTATGTTTCAGTTTCAGAGCTAAGTTAGAAAACTTGCAAGGGTCATTGCAAAACCCATGTAACGTAGGTGGAAAATGGTTACTTCATATAGCCATTTCATATTGCTCTCCATTGTTCCTTGTTTAGTTTGATACCTTTAAATCTAACCAAGTATTAGATTCCCCCACCAGCATTCTTAGTTTATGTAATCGGTCTAGAGTTACACACTTGATCCCTGTTGTGTATCATTCTGAATAATTTGTAAAGCCTTGAAAGATTCCTGTCATCTCAGCAGACAAGTGTATCCGTGTCTGTGCTTGTTCTCTCATGTCTACGTACATCCTTGTGGTTGAGACCAAATGAGCACAGACGGACGTGGTAAAGTATGTGAGCACCTCGAAGCAGATTTAACACGCTTCCAGACAGATGTGGGCTCATGATTCACACTAGTTGGTTTGCCTGAAGCACAGCAGATGTTGACAAAAAATCCCAACTTAAAATCTGTTTTTTTTCTGCAATTAAAATAATGGAAAATTCATCATATTCCTACGAGTTTCCTCCTTCAGAAAGTCCACGACAGCAATGTGCCAAGACAAACATGTGTTTCCGGTTAGTCTTCTTTTTCTTACTGCACTTTCATGTAATTGAATATTCCTTGGAGAGCGGTGTTTTCATTTCTAGAGTGGATTCAATCCGCTGCTTGCTGTCACCAGCACGTTGGTAGATGTGGGTGAAATGTAAAAGCAGGAACTGAAAAATGAATGCTTCTTTTTATATGCAAGAAGATGAATATTTGTAGAATCAGAAAACGATCTGTTTTGTCAGTTTTCTTTGGCTTGCAGATATGAAAAGTGTCTCCAATCCTAGTATTTATGTTAATCGAGTTTCCCGATCTTGTATTTGCTAAGTGGCTTTTTGAAGGAAAACAAATGAGGCAGTACATTTCGGAGGTGTAGTTGTTTCCCCAGTGCTGCAAGATTTTAGATTTTTTTCAGAAGGTGATAGTTCACATGTTGTGATGTTAATGAAGTGGTAAAAGACCATCACTTGTGGAGAAATTTCTCAGAAGAGCAAAGTCATTTTTGGAGGTGGTGTGTGTGGTGCGTCATTTTCAGGAGTAACTCATTGGTTGTGAATGTTTGACTTGTTCGCTGTTACCTCAGTCTCTGCAGCTTCCCAGGCTTGTCACAGCACAGCCCTGCTCCTTGATGTTATATATCACCTGCCATTGAGTTAAACCTACAGTCCTTACTGTGTACTTACAGTTCCTGAAAAAGAAGGTATTTGTCGCTGATGTGATGAATATCACCTGGGATGGGATTTTATGCCTCATTTGCATTACAATTAAGCACAATTATGCACTGTTACACCTCCAATTTTACACAAAAATGGCATTTACATGCCTATATTTGCCATGTATATCTTATAGGGTCTTAATTTTAGTGTTCATTTTGTCCGGTAAATCCCAATCATGAACTATTCTGTAGGGTCTTAGCATTGAATTTAGTCAGGTACATCTGTGTTTTATGTGATTTTGTAGCATTTAACTTGCAATATTTAATTCACTCCGATAAATTCACCTCATAGATAACACTGCAGGGTCGCAACCTTAATATTTAAATTTTAAACCAATCTTATTTCTCTGTTGAAAAGCACTTTGGTTCAAATGTGTTGCATTAATGACAGTGATTTGATAACTATAACAATGTTCAAACTCATATCCCTACAGAGGGTAAATTGATTTAAATTATTTTACAACAGTTTTGCAAATCAATCCAATTACACACACATTTCCTACTTGCCCACATGAGCATTTCCTACTTTTTTGCGTTTTATGACTATAAGCTAAATATCTGTAAGGTTCAGGTCTATTACCAGTCAATCATCCAGTTAGGGTGGATGAATCAGGCAATTTGAAAATGTCACCACAGCCTCTGGTAAAAAGAAGATGGAAGGTTTGCATAAAAGTCGATAATCTTTACTTGGTTTCCCCCTGAGAAATCAACAAAATTCCCTTCTGCCTTTCTTCGCTCGTCTTTGTCCTGTCTTCTTCAGTTTGTAAGATTAAAGCTGTGTTATGTGGGGGAGTAGGTCATCATCTGTCTCCCCTCTGGGGAGGCATATGTTCCTCATCAATACCTTGATCAATAAGCTGCTGCACTCATACTGCTACCTTTGGGCAAGCTTGGTTTGAAGTTTCCCCCATTATCACACTAATAAATGGTGACTGATGATGAATATAGTTCAGGTTATTTTTGCAGCAGCTTTAATTGAGAGCAGCAGTGTGACCACATCAGGTTTGAAATGATTTGACTTAATCATAAAAGGTTTCCATTAGTGCAGATGCTATATCTGGCTCTTAGTCAGCAGACCAGTGTTGACATGTGCGTGCATGAGGTTGGTTCACAGGAAGTGCAGCAAGGATCCATAAACTGAATTCCACCTCCCTGCAGTGAAAGTAGTGTATGCATCGTAGCAGCGGCTGTAATGAGGTTTACACTAAGTCTTCAGTCAATGCAAACACATTGTGCCGACTCTGTGGTAATGAAAGGAAAGGAAAGTTAAGTGCAAAATGGTTGACTAGAGGTTGGGAATTTGAAAATGGAAAAATAAATGAGCTACTGGTGCCCTGCTGTTTGTTTGTTTTTTTTTTGTAAAACAAAGTTGTTTACATTCAGTGTGTCTCACCAAAACACATGGCTAGACAGACACATGAATGCATTTCCTCTCTTATAAAACACTTGTTTGTTGTTTACTTCCATGTTTGCGCGCTATCCGTCTTCTTTAAGCTAACCATGTATAAGATCACATTGTGCACCACCTCCATGTGTGCATGCATAGGAAAATAGTAAAACTGAAACCCAGTCTTAAAACAGTGCTGCTAGTGGTTAAAAACTCCAGAGAATGAGAACACAGTGCACTCATAACACACTTTGTTGTGGCAAAGGCAGGTTTTAAAATTGAATTCAGATGTCTATTTCCAATACTACAGGGTTTTTAGAGTTTTTCGATTTTTATTTCAGTTGAAAACAAAATATAATGTTTTTGAGGAGTAGTGGAATCAAGGGGGATCAAGTTTGCCCTGGAATAAATGCATCAGTGTCTGGGAACTTTGCTGACACTTCTACATTCAGTCTGTCTTTCTGGCCACTGTATCTACCAAATACAGATTCAAGTACAAAGACCAGAGCACATACTCTTCAGTTCTTTTGACTTGAAAATTTCAAATACCAATTCACTTCCAATAACTGTGAGCAAACTAAGCAGGCAGGAATGACTGTCGGGATGAAGATAAGCAGCAACAGACTGCTTTGACACATTTACGGTCGTGGGGATCATAAATCTAGGCTTCTGACAGACTGGGCAAAAGACATTACAGTAATACAAAAGCACATGGAGTGACGTATTAAAAAAACTATGTGAAACGGCATGAAACAAATGGTTCTGTTGTTTAAAAACAGCAAAATCTGTTCACCTGTTCATGAGACTTAAGAAAAGTTGAAGTATCAGTTAATGGAAGCAGAAGATAAATTCTGGATGAGATCCTGCTTTTAAATTGGCTACAACATCTTGACAGATGTGTGCTGGTTTCCCTGCAGGGCTTCAACCAGAAAGCATACGACTAAATCATCATTACAGTAGTTCCAAAACATCCAGGAGCTTGTTAGTCTTTTGACAGGCCCAGTCAAGGCCTAAACCGGAATTCCACTGAAAATACGCAGAATGACGGGATGATAGCTTTTCATTGACACTCCTCCCATCCAGCTGGATCCAGATGTAGTGAAATATGACTGATTGAATGCAGTGGGGAAGTTCCTTAAATCCAGATATAGCCATGAAAGCTCAAAGGTGAAATCCTTGTAATGCCTGGCATGCACTTAGCAAAGTAATTCAAGATAAAAACATCAGATTTGCTGATTCAGATAAACATTTTTAGGTCCAAACATTTTGCTAGGCTGACATCAACCTAATATTGTGTGTAGTTTAAACTCAAATTTATGTGTTAGTTGATTTAAAACTCAATTCAAGTTGAGGTGACTTGATGAAATTGGCTTGATAACATTTTTTCTTCACCCGGAGTTCAGAATTACAAGTCCCTCCCTCTAGCTTAACATACCAGGACAATTCAGACAATTAAGATTGGTTAATAAAAACAAAACACATCTTTGATTGTAGAGGAAAAGCTTGTCCCATTAACTCTGCGTAGTTTGTTACTTGAACATAATTTCATTTGAAGTTGTCAGGACTCAAAAAGACTAATGCAAACTGTTTTTTGCTCTTGTTTTTTGAACTGAAACACATTTTTAGAGTGCAGAGGTGACCTTGTTTTGCAGCAGAGTGTGGAAATTGTGGTTGAACTCTTTTGGTGCATTTATTTGGCCTTTGAGGCTCCTCACTTCCCCAACTCGAGTCTCTTCTTCGCATCTTAGCTCCTCCAAGTGAAAATTAAAGGCGTGCAAGGAAGTTGTAATAACTATCTGGGACATCTTTGCTCACTTATCATTTTAACCCTCGTGTCGTCCTGCGGGTCAAAATTGACCCGTTTTAAAGTTTGAAAATGTGGAAAAAAATATATTTTCAAAGTGACACTTCTGATGTCCACATTTTCAACATTTTTGGGAAATCTTTGGACATTTTTTGGTGGAAAAAAATGTTTAAAATATTTCTTAAGAACATTCACAATAAAAAAGAACCAAAATCCAGCGAATTTCGCTGGATTTTGGTTCATTTTTATGTGAATGTTCTTAAAGAAAATATCAGAAGTTTTACTGATATATATGTAATCACTTTGGATATTTTTAGGATTTTTTTGGAAGATTTTTACTCATTTTTTTGAAAATGTTTACAAGAATTTTCTTGCCAAATTTGGGGGATTTTTTTAAAGAAAATTTTTAAGGGAAACTTTTAAGGAATTATTGGAATTTTATTCCTGAAGGTTTTGGAAATTTTCAGAAATCTGGGGAATTTTTTTGCTGAATTTTGGGATTTTTTTCAGACAAGGAAACGATATTTTTTAGTGCCCGTAAATGAGGACAACATGAGGGTTAAAGAAACAAACACCTTGCATTTGTTTACTGCAGCTCCAGCACTTCAAACAGAACAGATGCGAGGAAGGAATACAAGCAGCAACTTGAAGTATTCTGAATAAAATGCTTAAATGTTTTGTTGAAGACCACAGTTAAGGCCATGTGCGCTTCCGGTTCAAGTTGACTAATAACAAAAACTTGCTGTGTGACTTTATGTTGGACTGTGGATGTGGTTTCTTCTTTTCTAGATTAGTCAATGCGAGTTAAGAAAATTACAAATGACAATGAAAAGATTGGAATACCGTGACCTTTGCGTGCTAAAAATCGTACACTTTCATTACAGTGTAACTGTTTCCAGCACTGCCTGGCTGCTCCCGTTACTGTCCCACCACGTGAGCCGACCAGTTAACAAAGAAGAAAAGTGGTTTTGCTGTTTCCTCCATGTAGGAAACACCTGTGCTTTCTCACTCAAAGCTCCTCCAGGAATCTGATTGCTCCTTAATACTCGTGTCGTCCTTGATTTCCCTGTATGGAAATCCTCCTCTCTGACAGCAGATTAGAATGCCGTGACCTTTGCATGAGCTTGACGTGACACAACACGGGAGTGGGCGTTTGGGCGAAGGGGGTGGAGGGGGAAATAAATAAACGTCATTCTGTTCTTAGTTCGAAAATCAAAAAAAAAAAAAAGGAGAGAAAAGCTATTTAAAGTGTCAGAATCCCAAAACAAACAAACAAACAAACAAACAAAAACAGTCAAACATGATCCGGTCGTTCCTTTAGAAAGCAAAAGCAGAAGTCACGTGGATTATTTAAAAATGTTTAGAATGAAAAACAAATGTTGTGGTGTATTTGTCTTTTGTTTACAAATGAAATCAAGAAAACAGTCCAGTTAGTTAGTTAGATAGATAGATAGATTGATTCATTGATTCATTGATTCATTGATTTGGCTTTGTAATTTTTTTCAGTTGGAAAAAATTTGAAAACGTTATCTTTATGGACCAAGATAACTTTTGCCCATAGTAACTCCTTACTGTATGTAAAACACACCTGATGTTTACTTGTTAGCAGCTCAATCAGTTCAACTACTGTGCTTTTATTGCTCCAATAGTGTTGATCGATGTTGTTGGTCGTCATTCTCTAAGTTGATTTATCCTCCTCCTCCATCCCCTATTTTACCTCACTAACAATGTAGAAAACTTAAATCCAAAAGCAAAAGAAGAAAAAAGAAAAATGAACTGTGTTTGGTGGAATTTTGTAGTACTGAATTTGATTTTGACATGTGAAACAGTTTTTTCTGTTTCTGGTTTTAAAACGAAAAGAACAGATGCATGATTTTTGTTTTTGAATTGTAAATGAATATCAGATTAACCAATAATGCCCAGACCAGAATAGTACAATTAAATGTAAAGAGACACAAGTTATGACGGAGCTGAAGATAAGAGGTCAGCCTTGTCTGCAGGGGTTTTAACCTCACTGTGAGCTTCATCTAGGTTTCGACAAGGAAAGATGATGCTCTGCAATCAGCAGCTGGCTTTGTAAAAAGGAACAATGAGGATTCTCTTTCTTAGTGCATGAACGCTTCATCCTGAACTCAGCGTACACACATCTAACACACATTCAAGTATGTGCACACATTTGTTCTTATTACAGCAGTCAGAAGTCTGCAGGGTTTCTAACTCTGTTGTTCTGGTTTGTCCTCATGTTTTTGCTCAGTTCGAGCCTCACAGGAGAAAGTGGACAACAAATGATATCAATGAAGAGCCTCGAGGTAATCAGGTGTAGATGTTGAACCCTTTAATATGTCACTGAAGTGTGAGGATGCCGGAGGACAAGGCCTTAGGCTCCAGTTAAAGCACAATAAGAGGTGAGCAGCTGCAGGAGGGATTTTTAATGGCTGAGAAACAGAAGGACAACAAGAGGGTAAAGACAGATGTGGAGAGCAGATAGGAGACAGAAAACAAAGCAGTAGAGGTCATCGTTCCAGTGTGGGGTTTTTGTAATTCAGCTGAAAAACATTTCTGAGTCAGAATTCCAGCTATCTGCTTCACTGAGCCTTCAGCCGTCGTTGGCGTGAAGCATATACCTGATGTAGACCCAGCTCTGTCCTCTCTTAAACTAATACCTTTTGTTGGTATAACACAGTTGTTTATTTACACATCAAACAAATATGATCTAACAATAGCATCTCTTTTAAAGCTGTGTTTCTGGAAACCTGATAAATGCGAAATATTCTCTGTCTTTTACATCTCTTAACCGTCTGAACCCCAAAACCTGCCCACTGGTTTGAAAGGCATATTTTATTTAAGATTACCAACTTTCCAAAGGTACTTGCACTAATCATCTGTGACATGCTGTTCCAATTGAAAACTTAACTGAATCTAAGCTTAAAATTGTGATATTTCTTCAAAACCACTTCATTCAACATGCATCATTTAAAAATTTTCCAAAAATAAGACTTTTGCTGCAAATGGACTCCATAAATAAGTAATAAAACTTTATTCTTCAGCATAATTTTAAAGCCATTACTGACTAAGCTACGACTAACAGTCACATGGCAACAGTTAGGAGACTTTTCAGCTGAACTGCGTTGAACTGCAGGCTGTATTTAGCAGATAGGAGACAGGTATAGACACAAATTTAATATGAAAGTTGTAATATATCTATAGTGTGTAAAGTCACCCTTTTCCCAGTATTAGCTACACCTGCAGGCACTTGGATTTTTTTTTTTCTTTTTCTAGTTTTTTGTTGATTTTAGTAAAATAAATCAAAGAAATGTAACATTTTAATTAGTTTTCTATGATTTATTGCATTATAACAGTGAAAAGTCTCTGCCAATCTTTTGAGATAAAAATCTTTCTTTTCAGCTTCTAAAAGCTGGACTCTGTTCACCAGCTAGTCGCTAACTTTCTCTGTCTGATGTTTTGTGTTGAATATGTAACTCACAGTAAGTTTTTTTCTAACTGAAAACAGTGAGAGAATGAGTTTAAACAGTACAGGGGGTTCACAGACCAAAGTCTGAGTCTTGTGCCAACCGTCTGTGGGTTTGTCTCTGAGCGACCCCATGAATAATCAGAAAATGGCCCTTTTCAGTCATTTCCTAAATAATGCATTTTTATTGTGTGCCCCTTAAATGATCTCAGCCCACTTCCAGAGAGATGGCTTACCACATATATTTCTGCTGGTTAATACTGAAAACATTGCTTTGGTGGTAATACCAGGGCTGGAAATATAGAGACAAAATATCGCTCAAAAGACACTGTAAAAACAAAAAAAACAATAGAAGTCTGTTCAGAGTTGTCTGCAAGGTGGTTTCACGGAATTGAAAAAACATGTCAACATATCTGGATAACTGAGGTAAAATTTCCAGACAAGTATCTGCACATCTGCAATTGAAGACTCTGTTTTACGTCAAGAAGATGTGGGGGATAAGAGAGGCAGGACTTCATAGAGCCGCACATTCTAGAGGAAACAACGGTGTAGTGACACATCTGAGGGCAGAAAGGGATTATTTAATGGAAAAAAAATATGGAATTTCAATAAACAAACATGAGGTTTTAGCGGGTTGATCAACAGCTGGATTGAGACTAACAAATCCTGTGGACTCATATAAGTAATTTCTCTTGTTTGTTGTAAACTTAATTAGGTGATTTGTGCCTTTTGTCAGTTTTTGACAGGAGATCTTACTTTCCCCTACGCAATCAACTTGTCCAGTGGTTTTATGACCTACGTCTAACAGTTTATTGCATTGACCAAATAATGAAATCATATTGATCTTGGCAAATGGTGTTAGTTGTAGGCCTATAGATTTATTCTTCGGGGGAGATGAAGAGCCATCAGCCCAGAGTAAATCTGTCTTCTCCAATCAATAGCTGCCTCCAGATTCATTTGTTTGGTTACTCATGCTCCCAGTAAAGCCAGTGGCTGGCTGTCAGCAGCTGTTGTTTCATGGATATATATGTAGGTTAACTTTCTTCAAATGGTGTTACTTTACAGTATCGCTTTTTAAAGATTACAGTTAGTTTTTTTCTGATGTGATCAAAGATAATTTCTCTTTCACGTTTCAGGTAAAGTTTATATAATCTCTCAAAGCATCATGCTGTATTCATTTTCTTAAATAGTTTTGTCAGTTTGTTTACATGAGGAAAACCTCAAGTCACACCTCTTCATCAAACAAATTGTTTGAACTGCAGGAGCACTTTATAGTTGATGATTGTTTTCTGTATAACAAATGAAGAAAGGCGAGAAAACAGACAAACAAAAAATATGAATGAAAGGACCTTGCTTGCAAAAAGCAAAGACTCTTATATGCACAAATTTAAAAAAGCTGCCTCAGTGTCACTGACTCTCTTTTTTTACCCACAGTGTGAAAATAGTGATGAGATCCTTCTCCTCTTGATAACCACCCTCTGAAAGATATTTGGTGCAATCAGTATAATAATTAGGAAAAGATGGAAGATTTCTTACGTTGGTGTGCCGGGTTGTGTGTGTGTCTGAGTAGAGATTTTTTAGAGGTTTGGCTGAAATAGACACAGTAGCTGCTAAAACATACAGAAAATATCAGCAAATCTTTCTCATGCACCTATTTACTGCATCCACAAACACATATTAAGTGTTGTTCATATTTGCCTTCCTGGTTCTCTTGCCACACAGTTATTTGTGCATCAGTCAGCTTCACTGTTTACACAGTGTTGCATGAGCTGTGCTCCACACCCAAAGTGTAGAGTTTCTCCACTTTAGGGCTGGGACCCCTGATGGAGGCAGTCTACACCATCAGGAGGTTACAAGACCCAAGACGAGGCATAAACGTATGCAGGGAGAAAGTAATATGCAGGCGTATGGAATAAACACATTCCTTTTTGGTTTAATAAGTTCAAAACAATATGTCTTCTTTGGTAAAGTCGTGTGGCAGCTGTTCTCTTTGTTGCATGAAGGTATAAAAAGATGCTCTCTATGATAAAAAAAATCTATGATTTGAAAAACAGGAATAGAACCAGTATCAGTTCACTAAAATGCATATTAAGCACACACTGTGCTTTTGAAACGTGTTCTAGAAGTAGACCGTATTAACATTTAAGAATCTTCTTAAGAGACAAGGATTTTTGTTTATTCGAAGATATTTTGTAGTTTGTTTAATGGCTTTTTTCATATGCAAATCTGTTTCCCATTCACTTATCAACCCAAATCCTTTCAAATCCACTTATCGAGTTACATTCTATTTCCAAATCTGTAAACACTTAAAGTAACTACAACCAAAGAAGCCTTATCAATAACATTCACCACCTCTTCTGCTGACCACAATGAAGTTCCTGAATCAGAGTTATGAAGCTGATAAAAATGTTGAACCAAAATGAATTAAACAAGTTGCAAGCACAATACTAACATCAGTGAAGTTATTAGGAAATAATATTGTTCATTTGGCTTCATGGTTGTGTCCATCTGGTGAATGTGAGTCTAAGAGTCACTCTCATTTTACTGCTGTTTCTGGGTTTTACCAGTTCCTGGGGGGAGATATCTGGTTCTTAAGCTGATAAACACTCCATTATTCACCAGATTTTTAATTTAGTTTTACTTCTATCGTGCCAATAACATCAAAATTGTCTCAAGATGCTTTAGAAAACCCAGAGCCTGAACACCCCAGAGGATAGCCAGTAGAGACATAGAAAAAAGAGAAGAGAGGAGAAAAAAGAGAGGGCTGGCTTGGGTAAATGTTTGCCATTTGCATGTAGCGTGCTGACAATTTTTGGCTAGAAGCTGCCAATAAAAGGCATGACATCCAATATGGAAATGATGTAAATTAGGCCCAGCTGGTCTATGTCCTGCCTTTGTTTGCTAAGATACACGCAGATTTTTTTTTTTGATTCATTTTGTTGATGAAAAAAGTCACATCTGGTTTACAAAAGGTTTAATAAATGATCATTAACATTACAGCTTAACACATGAATCCAGGTATTTTACCAACTCAGAGCCAGATTCAAATTTGAACCACCTGCCCTCAACCCATTTCTTGGTGTTAGATTAATTATTACATGTTCTTGGAAAATGCAGGTACAGAAATAACTATAGGATTCCTGTTTCCTCCTCCACCTTGCCAGCAGCGTCAGGTGATATACGAGCTAATAACACTTGGCTGAGACGCAGCGGTGAAATACAACACCCTCACATCAAACAAACCATAAGGCCGGACGCAGTGATCATCTGTCCTAATGTGCTGTGGGGCATGTGAAAAGGGGAAACAGTGGACACTCTAGTCCAATAAAAACATGATGTGACAAAACACTTGCTGCACCCAAGAAAACAGAGCCATCATTAAGATTACACAAGACCAATGCATGATAATCTGAAAGGTGGAAACAAAAGTAATCAAATAAGAATTCAGAATTAAATAATTCAGAGGAATCACAGAGGAAGTATGGATGTTATCTGAGTCCAGTCATAAATATTCCCGTTCTTGTTCAATGAAGTGGACTCCAGCTGGCATCAGATGGGTTATGATTCATCGCATTCGCCTTAAAAAACACATTAGCTGAGCAGTCGCCCTGTGTTGTGGCCTGGCTGGATGTTCATTGTTCTGTCACAATCAAATTAATCAAAAACTCATCCAGCTGACAGTGTGACGAATCGCTCAGCTTTATGAGTCAATACTGGATTATTCCTGCATATCAAAACAACAAAAAACACCCAGTTGCTTCTTTTTTTCTCTTTTAAATTTTGGGAAGAGGCGGCCTTAAATCGTCTTTGTAGTCCCTACAAATTGTTTTCTGTCTGCTTCAAAGTGCCTTCACAGATCGTCTGAGCCAGAGTATGCAGACAACAGGGACTCAAGAAATACAAGATAATTGCAACCAGGCAACAGTGCAGATTTTGTGGTTTGGGATTTTAGGGGCCATGTGAACCCTAGATAATGTTTACTAGCGTACCAAACCTGAAAATATGTGATGGGAAGAAATTTCCGCCCCTACACTCTCCTCCTCTGCTCCCAGAGAATCCCATACTGTCCTAAAAATACATTCAATCACATGGATGCTGACAAATGTTCCTTTATTTTAGGTCCGTTTACAGTTTTAGATACGTGCTGCTTAGCTGTGGAATTTGGAGCAAAGCAAGCCAAGTAGAGAGATGTTTATTTGCATAAAGAGGCCAATTGATCCTGATGAAAACAAGTGTGCACTTGGTGAGAATGAAAAGAATCTGTTTCCAGGAAGACAGACTGCTTTTTCCAAAAGTAAGACAACAATTTTATTTGTGATCATTTCAATCTCCTAATCTTGAAGCTGGACATTTTGTCCATGGATAAAGAAAAAAAAAATTTATCTCAGAAACAGAATGAACTGACTCCTCATATACAAAATATTGGAGGAAATTATTTTTTATTTTTTTGCTTTCTTGCTGTGACCTGATGATTAGATCAACGCCACTTGAGTGTGTGTGAGCAAAATATGAATGAAGCCTGTTAGACCAAAGGCTGGAAACAGGCAGAGCCAGCTTTCCTGGTTCTGTCCAAAGAAAACAACACATCTAAGTCTCTCTAATTATAGCTATATTGTTGTTATATATACAAAGCATTTGGTTAACCTGTGCAATAACCAGCTTTGGGACTTGCATGAGAAAACTTCAGAGTCTATTTCAGGTGTGTGTTTGTGATGATGGTCCTAATTCAGGTGTCCGTCCTTGTTATCGTCCACTGATTGAGAGAAGTTGATGCATCTTTGCTGCTGATCCTCAGCAGACGGTGTGACGCATAAATCTGTGGTTCCAGCAGCCGAGTAGGAAAAAATCACAGTTGGACGATGACAGGATTAATGTTGGACAGCAACTGTTCTGACATAAAACAACAAGCTGAGATAATTAAATATCTAAATGAACACGCAGGCAGCACTGGATGAGTATCAGCATTCGCTTGTTATGATGGCCGTGTGAGTTAGTTTACATCAGCAGCACAAAGAGGAAAAGAATTCTGCGGAGCCACACAATGGATTCAGAAACCCCTGGAGTTAGTGACATTTAACAAACACTGGTGTTACTATAAAGCTGGCATTACTCATTCATTCAGCTTCATCAGGATGCAATTGTTCTGTGTTTAACCAAAAGCAGTCTCCTATTATTGCTGCAAATATGCTGCAAAGCTTTTATATTAGTGTAATGAAGCGTGACATGTAAAGTTTGTGTTTTAAATCCCAAAATGAAAACATGTACAGACTGCACGACTTTGTTGACAGTCAGTCTGGGGAAATTAAAACTGAAGGCCTGCAGGACATAGAACGTGTAATTCTTGTCTACTGTTCATTGTCATGGTGCCATATGTGTTCAGTTACTTTTGTGGAAATGTTCAAGAAAAGCATCAGTAATATAACAAAAATGAAAAGAAGGCCAATTGTTGATCTGAGAATTGAAATGATGTTTTTACCATAAAAAAGATATAAAAACTGTCCGGTATTCCGTTGCTATTATCTCTTCCTGTCATTGTTCTGTGTAAAGATCTATATTGTTAATTCCAAATGCCCTCTGTGGATGATAACGTCTTTAAATAAAGTCTAATTTATCACTTCTCTAGGTGATAAAATTTCACACCGAAGCAGCTTGGAGCGATGCCATATAAAGCAATAGCTGTAATTTGAGCCTTTATTGGGGTTGCAGTAAAGCAAAAGAGCCGGTAGCCAGAGCATAAAGCAAACAGCAAGTAGAACCATAAAAAAGTGTTCGTCTTAACCCACTGGGGTCTTGACCTCAGTTTTCACTTTACAGGTGCCTTGGATCTTGTACTATTTAAGACAACTGCACAAATTCAGCTTATTTTATTTGAAAATGTATGTTGCTGTAATTTAATGTATAATATAGCTTTAAACTCAGCACAAAACACAAAAATCACTGGAGTATGTGTAATTCGGTTCTTTGCTTTTGGTAACAAACAAAACAACAGACTTTGTTTCCAGTCATTAAGACACGCTAGAGGATTACTTTATCATTATAATCACATAAAATGACCATATTTTGTGACAGATTTTACCACTAAGAACACAAAGCACACATCCAGGCTCTGGGTTTTTTTCATGCCTGGAACAGTGAGTGGAAGACAAGATTTGGGTCATCATTACTGCACGTTCTGAACAACACTCAGCTTCATTTCTGATAAATTACAACCATCTTACATCACTAGAACAGAATCCAGGATGCCAAGCAATACAGGACGTCAGATGGTTAGAAGGGTCATCTGATATGGTTGAATTGCCCCTTCAGCCACATCATCCAAACCACTTCTCTTAAGTTGAAAGTCTCGGCCTGGTGTCAGTGTCTGTTGGACTTATCTGAGCTACATGCTGCCAGAGGTTTGCTTTAGAGGAAGACATACTTAAAGGAGCAACAAGCAAGCATGCTAGTTTAAAAATTCTAACCCAAAGCAGGTTTTGTGCATGAAAAGTCTCAGAATTTTTGTCAAATGGTTGGTCACGGTTGAGTCAGTCATGACTTCTTGTTGTGTTGAAGAGCACAGAACTGATTGGTTTTTGCAGAATTTGGCATGAAGAGAAAAGGGATTTTGATGAAATATCACAGTTGTAGGCTTAGATTAGAGTCATCTTTGTGATGGAACCACGTATCACACATGGTTTCTTCAGAGGCTGTAAGTTGAAAATCTACCGCTTTTTTTTTGTTTTTGCTTCTACAGTTGCTGGCCTTTGATACATATTTTGCAGACATTTTCAAAGATAACATGCCTTTCAAATCCAGCAGTGGGCTTTGGGGTTTAGAGATTAAAACATAATTCCACTTTGTACCTCAATAGGTGATAGTGAGTCACTGCAGCCTCCAGTCAGCCCTCAGTCCAACAACTTTTGTTCTACATTATTGGTGGCAAGAAAAAAGCTGAAACAAAACCATATATTATTGTGGTTTGGGGTGTTTTTTTTGTATGGTTTGTCACTGCATTAAAAATCTACTTTAAAGTGTCCAAACAAGGTCAGTATGCCTGGTTTGTTTGCTAGCAGCTTCTTCATCCTTTATAAAGCTGTTTTATTTTTTCACATTCCATTGCTAATTTCAATAGTTTTTTTTAATCTCTTCAACTAAAACACTGACATGTCGTTCCTTTGCAGTAGGTATTTATATGCAGCCCCCTCGTATTGCTGGCCCTTCCAACAACATCATCAAAAGTTTTATCACATCCACAGAAGTTGTTATGATAACTGACAGGAATTACAGATAAAAGCTACAAAAATAAGATGCAAGTTTTAAAACAGCAGACTATTTTAAAGTGGAAGTTGTTCGTTGCCAATAAAAATAAAAGATGCAGTTTATAACATTCAGCTGTGCTCAGCTGTTGATGAAGTTTGTACATGAGAAAACACATCCAGATGGCTCTCTGTGAGAGGATGTGCGTCACAACCAATTTAGAATTTAAAAAATTTATCTGAGTCGGATCTAAAAGTGACATAAAGTCAAGTACAAGCCAATAATAACTACACTTGATTTCAATCTTAAATGAAGTCTAGTCGCTAAGATGTTTCAGTGGATGATCTACTACTGATTTCAAACTGCATGCAAGACCTCGTTAACAATTCATCATCAAAACAGAAGCAACATCAGATGGATGCAGCAGAGGAACAAGGCAGCTTTATCTCCAATGCAGAGGAACCGCAGTGAACTGCTGTTGAGTCTCAGTCTGTTGCAACGGCTACAGGTTTTGCAACATGCCCACTTGTCAACCTATTTTTTCTTTTTCACATATTGGCACATATCAGCCTGCTTCATAGTCTACATTTTACAGTTTCAGACTTGGGTTTTCACACTTAAAGTTGCTTCCACTTCCTCTTTACTTTTACCACGTCGATTTTTTTGGTCAGCAGTTTCTTTCTTGTTAAGCAAACAGTAACGCCTCTAGTTTCTCATCCTGCACATGACAGCTTTCTCATCAAAGAGGTCACACCAAGACATCTAGTTTGCCGTACATTCTTCAACTTATGTTACTCAGAAGAAAAAAGGGCTGATAATTATAGATTCTACAGACAAAAGATCTAATGTATATTTAATGTATGATTTTTTTCAACATTATGTTGCATAGGCAATTTGCACATATTTTAGAAGAAGGCAGTTGTCTGTGACTAATGTAAAGTGTTTTTATTGCACTGTAGTCACTTGTCTTCACAGATATTTGAATGGATTGAGTGTCAGAGTGACAATGACTGTGTGGATTAGTTTCCTCACTGAAGTCTATATTGTCTACTGCACAATGCTGAAAAAATGTCTAACGGCTCCAGGTAACTCATTTCAGCCTTGGGCATTTCTTAAAGAGGAAACTGACTAATGGATTTTCTGACAACTCCCCTGATGAAACCCATCTGAAGACAGACATAGACTGACTTTACTGCTTCTGTTGCCACATAGTACCGTTTTATCTTTCTCCAGAAACAGAGGACATTTACATTTTTATGATGGTAAATTAACAGCTTATTAGTGATCTCAGGAAGGTAGGAGGAAAATGTGATTATGCAAGAAAGGCCACTAACTGCAACGTGAGGGAAAATTACTGTAGTGATTACACTGATTAAATGCATGTAAATGCTCTTGCCAGCGAACACCCACTCATTCTTCTTCTCAGTTTGTTTTCCTGCATCTCAAATGTCACACACCACCTCCACAGTAACTTCCTAACTGCATGCTGTGGAGTGGTAAAATTCCCCTGAAAATTAGACACACACTGCTTTACCTTTGCATTATACGTCTGCACCATATGACTCACCGCCAACACAACATCAGGCCCCTTTGGGAACTTCAGAAGAATATGTTTGATTCTTTAAATCTGGCTTGAAGCTTCATTCTGCTCTGTTTAAAGAAGCTCGGTGTGTGAAAGGTTTGATGTAGAAATCACCTATTACCAAAAGTCTGCCTGAGCTGTTACAAGAAATCCTATCAGGTTTTGTGAATCCTGGATCAATGCACTTAACAGCTTTATAGCTCCCCGATAATGTGACGGACAGACTTTTAAATTTGTGTTTAACTTTTCTCTCACCTTTTGACTCAGTTGCAAAAAATGAAGGATGTGCAGATTATGAAGATACAAGAGTAACATTTTGCTGAGGTGTGAAATCTAAAGAGGGGTGAGAACTCTGGGGAGATATCGATGATGTTATCAAACTTCCTGTAAAGCACAAACATTTAAGACACTAAAAACACAGTGAGGACGCTTAAAGAATAACACCACAACCATATATAGTTTGTTAGTTTTTATGTGTCAGATTGCACATAAAAAAGTACTACAGCGTAGGGTTTTTTCCCAACTCTAGATGCATATTTAGTTTTGTCGTCATGCTGCAAAATGAACTATCGACCAACCAGATGCCTCCCTGGTAGTGCTGCATGATGCATAAGAATCTAAAGTGCCAATAACCTTTGCACAGCACTGTATGGCATCTCCCCAGAGACAGAAGAACTAGTTGGTTTCACACATCTTGTAAAAAGCAAAGTGTGATGCTCACAATTTTATTTGATTTTTTTCCCCAAAAAGTAGTATACAAACATTGGTATTAGCCTCAAGCTTTTATATGAAGTAAATAGGTCTGTAAATTCTATCCTAATGACTGAATCAAGGTGGAAAAATGGCAAAAACATATGCAAAAGACTCACTATTGCTTGTAAATCTGTGTAACTGTGACACTGAAAGCTTCTTAAAGAGTTGGGGAATTTAGTGAATGAATCAACCTGAAGTAATTAAAGTGTGTGTTACTCATGTTGTGGGGTTATAAATCTAATTACACATCCACATTGTGGCCGCTCGCCGCCTGTTTGGGGTCAAAAACAAGTCCTTACGGTGGAAATAACTGCTTTTTAGGGTGAAGACTTGGTTTACAGTTCGGGGAAGCTTTGGTTGAAGGTTTGGGTGAGGCACATATTCACTGTGGTCAGGGTCATGCCAGAAAAATCTGGCAACAGAAGCTTCAGCCAACAATTCTGCTCTGCTGGGCTGAGTGATTAAATTCAGAGAGTTTGCCAAGGACATTTAACTAAAATGTCAAAATGTGACAAACGTAATTTCTAATAAGCTTGGCTAAACACATCTTAGCTCTAGTTTGACACAAGGATGCTATAAATAATGTTTTTATGTATTATGAGATTTTGTATGGAAGCGTGCAAAGTGAATGGTGTCATTTGCAGTCAAACCTACCCAGAATAACTGATTTTAATGATTTCCTTTCTCCTTAGCTTTGTGGCCCAAAACATTAGTATTGTTGACTGGGTTTCTGCTGAAAGACTGACTGTACAACTAGCCGGCATCAAATTATTCACAACGTTACGCAGGCAACTGGAGAACATAGTGGACCATTTAGCACCTAAAGAGTCAGATATTTCTTCCAGGAGTTCATGGAGCTAAAATAGAAAAAACTGGACTTTCATCACTTATTAGGTGGCCAAAAACATGATGCTAAGTTATCTGTCAGCTGGATGTGGCCATAATAACGTGACAGATAATACAACACCCATCAGCCACAATACTGTGTAGCTCCTTCTCGTGTGGCCAGAACTGCTCTAACCTGTCGGTGAATCGATGGGGACCTTAGGTGGTTTCCTGTTGTGTCGGGTGCCTTTATGGATCAAGCTTTTCTGGCACATCCCGTGGAGAGTCGATTGGATTGGGATCTGGGGAACTTGGAGTGTTTCAGCCCCTCGTGGCCTTCCTTTATGTAGTGGACCCTTTGTAGCTTCTGTGTGAGGATATGGCTTGTATGAACTTTTGATCATGGTTGACTGATTGGACCATCACCAAGACCTCTCCTCCAATCAAACTGCAGCAATCCTCACACCAGCATTTAAATCTGCAGCTAAACTCTCAGTCGGGGCAGCTCTGATTTAATGTGAGAAGACATACCAGATTTCAAGACATAGTTGCTACTATGTCTTGAACTTTGGGTGAGGAGTTTAGTTGTTTTATTTTGTTATTTTGTCATAGAGAGTTTGCAACTGTGTTAGCCCTCTTCTGGTTTTTTTTGGTTCATTGATTTAGCAACACCCACCATCCCTGTTTTCTTTGCAGTATTACCACCTTTTGTTGTCGTCAATTATGTCACTAAGCAATAAATTGCTTTACCAAACCTAAAACCCCTGGTTTTATGTTCTGACCTTAACCCTAGTTGGAACATGGAAGCTAAATATTGCTGCCGTTGGTGAGTGCTGTAGCTATTATAGGTGTGCTTGGTTTGCACCAATGTTTAGGTGGGTGGTATGTGTCAAAGCTAATTCCACCTGAACCCAGGTTTTCTCTGAGGAACTTGGCATTGTAATGACATGATCAATGTTACTCACTTCACCTGTCAGTGGTTTTAACGTTGTGGTTGATGTCAGTGTTGTAATAGCAGCTGTTTTAAGAAACACACAAGACTGATATTGATTTTCTCTTCTTACTCTTACTTCTTCTTTCCTAAAATGTGAAACTCCCTCAGAGACTGCTGCATTTCACCCTGCTGTAAACAGGCTTCTCTGAAATGCCAGTAATCTCTGCTCCGCTCATCCCTGTGTAATGATCCCACAGTGAAACAGGATCAGGAAGCAAGACTTAGGAAGGGTCCGCCAGGACAACGAGATGGAAAATAATGGGTCGTAGAGTGTAGACATCCATTACGTGGTCTGTTTCCTGAAAGATGCAGCAGTCATTAGCCCCAAATAGCATCTTGTGTGTCTCTAACAGGATGCATTCTTCATTTACACCAGAAAAATCTGGGTCCAGGTAAATGAAGATTCTCAGACATCACAATATCGAAGTGACTAAATGTAGACCTGAAACAAGCCGATTTGTCCGTGAAAATATAAACTGCTACAAATTTGATAACAGATTGTTCCTGTAAGTAAAACATTCCCAAACACTTCCTGGTTCCATCTCCTCAATGGTGGAGGTTTGCTTGTTTTCTTTCTCTTACGTAAAAATAATAATAATAACAATAAATTTTATTTGAAGGTGCCTTTCTCGACACTCAAGGACACCGTACAGACAAACATATTCATATAAACACAAAATCCCCCAAAACTGGATGTTTCCCACTGTTTTCTGTTATATTACAGACATAACAACAAAGCAGTTATTCAATAAAATAATCTGTAGATTTCAATATGAATGAAAAAATCATTTCTTGCAATCCAAAAATGATTTGAGTTTTATTCTTGAAGACATTTTGCTGCTGACTTACAAGTGAAGAAGCTTTTTGGTGTCGAGCTACAGTAAGAAATCAAAAGTGAAACAGTTTCATGATTAAAATAACCATCCAGTTCTTTCTGATTCAGGACTTCGCAGTTTGTAGGGCTGTGGATGAATGTGTCTGTGCAACATACAGTATATATGCAGCAATGTTCTGTATGCATCTGTTTATGTAGTGCATGTGTGAACTTGTGCTGATTAATATGTCTATAAGCGTGGTCACGGTATGTGCCTTCAAAGCTTTTTACGATTCTCCGTTCTCTTAAATATCCACCACTATCCTGTGCACCGTCTCTGGGCTGCTCTTTAACCACAGGCTGATACATTAATATGCTCCTGTTTAAGGAGAGCCTGACATGTCATTAGTTTTGGCCCCACAGCCTGCGGTGCTTGGAGAAGACAGCCTCTGATTTGTGTCCCTATCTGCAGGGCTGAAGGTCTGGTGAAAGGACCATAAGAGGCAGGGTGGCATACGGGAGCACAGTCAGGGTGGTAATGTGGGGGTGAGATAACAATGGGTGATGGCAGAGCATATGATGATACATATCTGTTTGAAATGTTTCTGGCAACATTGCATGATGAATTAAGTGAGTGACAACTCTGCACTGAGCAAAGGAGGCATTTGTCACTGTGTTTGTTAGTGTGTTTTACGCCAGTAGGAGTAAGATTCATTTTTCCAACCGTATTTACTGAAATGACAAATGGTCGCAAGCGTAAGGTCTGTTTCCTGGTCAAAAGCCAAGACTGTTAAGAGTGTTTTGAGCTTTGAGTTTCATACTTCTGCGGACATCTTTATTTACTGCGGCTTTTTAAAACATTCATGTAATCCACTGGTTTTTAAGTTAGACCTTAAATTTCCACATCATAAAATACAACAAGCTGCATCATACAACTGATTTGCACAAGGGTGAGTTCTTCTCAAATACAAACACCCAGTAACTGCTAGCTGTAACTAGTTCCAGTTGCAGTTACTTAACTAGCTGACAAGTTAACGTTAGATTTCTACCCCCTGCCTTCTCTCTAAACAGGACATTTGATGAAAGGCTGCTTTAAATGGCGAGCAAAAGAACACAAAGTCAGATTACAAAATGAATAATGGTTGCATAATGGTTGCATAACTGTAAAACTTTCTTTCCGTTCATGCACACGTAAATAAAGCAAAGTCATACCTGCATTTGCACAAGATTAGTTGGTCGTATATTCTTTTAGGCATCATTTTTGAAGTTATGTCACAGCCTGTGATGCTGCAGTGACTTTCTCTCTTCATACTCACTATTTTTCATTTTAACGTATCACAGATGTTTAATAGCAAACACACTGCACATCACTAAAAACTTATTTACTAATTGAGAAATCTAAGTTTTTTTCTTAAGTTTTGACCTGATTTAGCTAACTGCTAGTTTGAAACTACTAAAAGCTTTGGAAGAAGTTAACACACAAACCTAGTGCTAAATTTACAGTTACAGTTGATGGGCAAAAACCAGAGGACAAGGAAGTGACTTTAGGTCAGTCTTGCAATCGTTGTTGCAATCTATAAGTTTAAAAAGGAAAAGGAAGCTGAAGACACGCCAGCTCTGATGTGTGTACATGTTTGCTCTGACTTTGTGTGTTTTTGTGAATCTAAGCTTTGTCCTTTATGTATTCAGTCTGTGAAGTCAGTAAGAATCCAGTCATAATACCAACAACACCAGTTGTGCAATTCAAGAAAATTCACACAACCTCAAATAACATGATTACTTCCCAAAAAGTCACAAGCATCTGGATATTGTTTTGTTCCACTTTGGATTGTGACCGCTTCAGAGATGATGACTCTGTCTCAGGGCTCAAAAACATCTAAGATAAAATCACAAGATAATTGCTGCTGTTTTGGGTTTGCATATTGACAGCTTCTTCCTCTCCGTCCGCCTGTCTGTGGGTGTATCTGTGGATCAGCGTGAACAATCACATCTGTGTGAGTTTAGCCAGTTGATGAGCCTGTAGATGACACGATCTGACCTGTGTCTGGTCCCTCCGGTTGTCTGATTTGGCCCGGCTCTGGACTTGCTCCCTCCGGCCCCTCTCACATTGTCTCGAGCTCATTAGTTTCAGTCCAGGCCCTAGCAACAGGGAAACATTTACACCAATGTACAAAAGCACTCAATCAGCACAAGCCATTAATTTGGCCACTGTTTGTTGGATATTACATGGAGGATATGGAGAATTGTTGATAGAGAAGAGGAGCAAGGTGACGAAGAAGCTTAGCGGACCAGCTGCTGTTTCTCTCTCTGCCCAGGATGAATAAGCAGCCAGCTGTTGCTGTCCTGGCTATCTGTCTGCAATCTCTCATACCTTAAAGGTCAATGCAGGAAAAAGCCGTGGTTTTGTCATGCAACTTTGTGTGGGTCTGCATTTAGAACACTGAAACTGAAAGGCGTGCTCACTCCGAGCGTGCTTCGTTAGAGACACGTGTTGACATTTGGTAGAGGCGAGCATAACCAGATGAACTGCAGCCTCAGCGGAGACTGAAACTGAACAGCACAGTCCTGCTCTCATCTTTCGGCACTTTCATCGTTTCAACAAGAAAGTGCCGACAGCTCCATTGTATTTGCTGTTACTCAACTTTGATTTGGCTTCATCCTGCAGATAGTCTTTAATCTTATTTAAACTGAACTTAATTTGGTAATGTTGCTGATTAATCAGTTGTTTATTTAGTCTGTAAAATGATGTGCCAGTCTTTAATACCATCACACTGATTACTTTCAAAAGTAAATCCTGATCTTATGAAAAAAATCACCAAAATAGCTCATACCAGAGAGCACGATAGCCAGAGATAATGTCCAGACAGCATTCGTCTCAACACAAAATCATCTTTTACTGGAGAAAAAATAAATCTAAGAGAAGGAGAGAACACAAAGGATTTTCAGCAAAGAGAGGTAGAAAACAGTTTTGTGGGTAGTTCCCCTGCTCTGGATCAGTTTTAATGCTGAGGATAGGTGATGAAGAGAGAGGAAGGATGTTAAAAACTGTTCTATGGCTATAGATGAAGATGCATCCTTCCATTGAGTGTAAAGCATGTCCTTGCAGAAACAAAGAGTTGTGCTTCTAAAACCTCCTCAGGATAAGTCAAAGTGAAACAGTGCAGTGACAGAAAGTGGCTGAAACATAAATGGCCGACAACCCTGCTGGTTTGTTCTGGTTACTTGATTTGCTGCAGTAAACAGACTGAGGATCACTCTAGGGCTTGTAATAGATGCAACTGTGGTATTTTCAAGGCTTTGCATGTGTAAGACCGTATCCATCTATCTAACTTCAACCCTCTCTTTCTTCAGATTGCAGGCTTCATCAACGCCATTCATCCGTTTTGCAGTGACGCTGCGAACCTGACAGCCTTCCGTTTCTATGCCCTCAACCCCATTGTGGATCCCTGGGTCTTCATCATCTGCCGCAAGTCTGTGTTTCGCCACCTGTGCTCTCTGCTGAGCTGCCGCTTCAGCAAAGGAGCCGTGAAGGCGACGGCGGCGAACTGCGCTCTGTCTTTGCCTCTCGACAACGCCATACAGCGCAACCCCCCAGATGTGACTGTAAATCCACAGAACAACATGTACCCTAGTCTGCCTCTATGACCCAGAGTAACCTTCAGCTGGAGTCTGAGAGACAAATCTCTGATATGAAACCAACATGTGAATACAAGATCCCTGCACTCATCATTTTAAGGCACAAATGGAACTCTTTCTACACCTGGCTGTTGCAGTTCCCATATCAATAAACTCTGGAGAATAATTATTGCACTAGATCTTAATGTTGCATTGACTCATGGAAGCTGTTTCCACGCTGTGAGAAATCTTGTGCCATTAAACAAACAGCACTTTGACTTAGCAGCGGGGACCACATCAAACCATATCAAGTCCATGAATAATATTCTGTACAACTAGAATATATGCACTTGAGTAAATTTATATGCATGAATGTGTGCTATTCTTGTTTCCTCTCAGCCAATCAGCATCTGCTTTAGACATACTGTTTATGGATTCTTCACTTCTACAGCATCTTGAAATGGGATGCAGCTCAACATGAAGATCCTGTACAGCTGGATTCTTTGTCATCGCTGGAGTCGATGACATGTTGATGCATTTCTGTGTGCTCACAACAATAATGCTAGCATGCTGATGTTTAACAGGTACAGTATTAACATTGCTCAACATTTGCTAAATAGCTCTAAACATGAAGTACAGCTGAGGTGAAAAGAATGTAGTTAATTTAACAAATATGTGGTCATGAACTGAGATGTTGGTAAGACATTGTGATGGTGCTAAATGAAACGTCAAGGAGTCAGCAAAGTTGTCAGAATTCAGCCAGTTGGCACCATAGGGTACGACCAGATTTCATGGCAATCCAGTACATTTGATAGCCGTCGAAGCATTTCAGTTGAAGTTAGAGTGCAGGACTTTACCATGTAGGTTAATGTTGGCTGCTTTCACATGATGCTCATAAATTATTTAAGAGGCAGGGAAATCTGTCTGTCTTTTACAGTGTACTACAGTTTTAAATCTGCAGATATTCCCACATTGTTGCACCGGTAATGATGCATTTTATGTCAGCCAGCAATGATTGGTTTGCCAGAATTAAACAGGGCTGCAGCTGCAACGACAGAGGTGGAGAAGGCAGCAGCAACTAGGAGTGTGGTGCATCATATGGCAGAATAACCAGGGAACCATAAGAAAATCTTTCTGATGCTTGAGATTAAAAAGTAACTTTATGTTGATAGGATTGGAGATTGTGATGACAGACGTAGAGACATACTGCCAGAAGGGGGAGACAATAGTTTCTCACTGCAGATTTCAAACAAAAAAATGTCGACCACATGGTGACATCAGAGGGAAGCTCAGGGAATCTACAAGAGTCAGTAGGGTACAGGCTTTCGTGGCTTTTCAGGCAATAGTTGTTATTAGTTCATTGTGGACTAATGTGGGGAACCAGTAAACCGACATTGCTGTCTCTAGAGTGAAACCATTCTGACGAAAAAGTAGTCGAATTTAGACTAGTTTTCTGTAAGGGTTACAGATTGTCTGACACACAGGACTGGTTAGGTCTTTTTGAAAATAGGCTAAATAAGCCATGTGTGCTCCCTGACAGACTTTATCACCCTTCTACACCCCAACTGCTCCACCTGCAGCACGAAGAAGAGCACCATGAATGTGAAAATGTAGTATATGCATTGGTAGATTAGAATCTTGTCATTATAGTTGTTGCTCTCAGTTTATAAAAACAAAACAACAACAACAAACAAACAAAAAAAAGCAGAAACAACCTGTTGAAAAATGATTAAAGCAAAGTAAAAACAGTCCAATTGTTTTAAATCAGGTTAACATTAAAGGAATAATGGAAAGTTAAACCTGACTTCTAACCTTCTATGGAGAAATCAGATCAGTTTTTTCTGAGATTTGCATTAAAAAGCCACTTTATTCTAAAATTAGGCTCATTTGCTGTAGCAGTGCAGCACATAAGGTCATTGCATTGCACAAACTTTATATTGCACCTCACTTCTTCCATTTTACTGATTTCTAAGCTACCTACCATGATTGTGAATGTTTTTTTAAGAGCCTCTTGCTTTGAAAAATCTCTGCTGCTGCTGCTACATGCACTGGGAGAATTATTCTTTTGTTGTCGTGACTGTAAATGCATTTAAATGTAGCATATATGTACACCATTTCACTGTGCTATACTGTTGTGAATTCTTCTAATTGTGTTGTTTTGGTTTACGCAATGATTGCAAAAAATTTAGGGGTAATAAACGTGGTAATTTAAGTTAATTTTATTGGCTATGTTGCACATTCACCATTTGCTTATGCTCAGTCATGCATGACCCAAAGTAAGTCGAACACGTTACCGCCTGCACATTTAGTTCTTTGGGAGGATGAGCTGTACATCCATCAAAATGAATGAAAGAAAGAAAACATTTTTACAACAAAGGTAGTCATTCTATAGTACACATTTTGTTTATGTGGAATAAAATATTTAAAAAAGAAACTGTCTCATGGCTTTTCTTCATCTTCTGTGGGACCTGAGCATATTTGCTGTCTGGTTGCAGTAGGTGAAATGTAAAGCAGTCAAGATAAAAGGTAAAAACCTCTGTTAAAGTTTAGCTTATCAGCTGTTTTTCTGTTGTTACAACCCTTGACGACAGATGAAAACGTATCTAACACTGATAAATGGAAACCAGATTATATTATTAATTTTCAGATATTGTCAAAAAGAAAAGTCTGACCCAACAGTAACACTGAGATTTTATGATTAGGTTTATCATTATGGAGAAAACTGTCTGAAATTTAACAGGGTGTTGTCTGAAAGATCTTGTTTTGGCAAACAAAATGCTTTTTTGTTGTGAATTAATTAACCTTTTTGGTCATCAAACATCTTGGTACAGCCTGCTGTGGACACCAGACTGGCAGATTTAATTTAATCTGGTTTGACAAAATGTAAAATGTGATATGGTTTTAAGTAGGCACATGGTATATGATTCAGAGTAACAGAAATTCTAAAAACACACATTTAAAACTGCTGGACTGTGGGAAAATTAGGGAGGGCCTCTTTGTAAATTAAAAGTGAGATGTAACATTAACAGTTATGACAGTTCCTTGTGTAATATCTCACTCTTATTGGTTTACCATCTTTAGAAACTCATGCTGTTAAATATTGACATGAAAGCCTCATATAAAAGAGGAGCAGCAGAGCAGTGGCTGATACAGCAGCACCACTGTGTGGTTAACTAGTGTATACTTCCAAAACTGCGTGTGCAATTCTGAATGATAGTTTTTCATGCAACTTCTCTTCACTGACAATTGAAGTGGCAGACGGGATTAACTAGAAGTTCTATAAATCACTACAAACCTTCATTTGCCTCCCAGGCTGGAATTGCTCAACAAATCACCACCCAAGGGAGAAACAGATTACACACCAGAGCAATTAGAATGTGGCTCAGTGTGGTTAGCTTGATCAGCCACTGAGATAAGTGACTAACTGCAACAAACTGCAGCGATAATAATAATAACCGACCATGTGTTTGGAGGAAGGACATCATACAAATTAACCACGAGATGAACTTCCTTGATTAGGATTAAATAGTTTCCATTGACTCTCATTGTTTTCACGTCAAGGAAAAGATTTTCTGTTTGTTCTAGTCTTTATTTAGCAACTATTCCAGTGTCTTACCCAACACAAACTGAACTATAAGCGTGGGTGACCATTTAGTATAAAATATAAAACATACCTGGAAATGAAAATACACAAAAACCCCAAAGCTTTTGTAGTAATCAGTCAAAACACTGTGGAACTGTTTGTTGTTTTACAATTTATGCACACACACTGCATGAAAAGTGTAGACTATGTAACTAGAGTCTGTTTACATGTAAAGTGATTTAATCCTGTCATTTTTGTGTGACTTGATCCAAAATCTATATATGCCTGACATGTCTTTAATTATTTAGTCCATGCTTTATGCTCAGCCTGTATCAGCATTTTAAACTGGTTTCCTCAGCTTGTCTCTGCATAATTTATGAATGGAGAGATTTTACTATAAATAAAACATATATCCATTTATGTATCTGTGAGTACACTGAGGAACGTACCATCCTGACAGCGCAATACCACATCAAATCATTCCTTTATTTTAAGTGGCCACTGAGCACATATCAATCAGAACCTTTAAAAATAATTATGCCACATATTTGTCTGTCTGTGACAGGAAAAGTCAAATCCCACAGAAGATCTACGAGTAGCCTCCTTCCTTGAACAGTTTGATCACGATGGCTTCATGCGGCTGCAGTTGAAGTGTGTCCAGAGACGTCGAGCCCAAGCGATCCATCCCTGTGCTGGTCACAAACACTCCAGCTTCAGGCAGGTTCGAGGCCCAGTTAGGATCCAGAGGGTGAACCTCAGGCCCGATGTTGAGCAAAACGAGGAAATGGACGCAACCCCAGGAGCGCAGGAAGGCCAGGACTGGAGGAGATGATGGAGAGGAGAAAGTGGAGTTTGAGGAAGAGGAGCTGGAGGAAGTGTTGAAGGGGAGGAAGGTGAAGCTGCCGTACAGGAGAGCTTCTTCTCTGGATCTGGAGCGGCTCAGGGAGGTGAAGAGAGCTGCAGCCGAACGTTTGTCCTTGAGGGATGGATGCTGGACACACGTGAGAGAGTTCAATATAACTTGCACATTCATTTGTTCAATAAGTCAGAGCACAGGATGCATTCAGATCCTTCTAAAGGAACGGCTGGTTTTATTACTCACTGCCTGGGTGTCTGATGGTTCATCCGTCTCCCCATCCACTTCTAGATACACATGCTGCATAGAAAAATGGTTTTATTTGGCATCATCAGCTTTTAAAATGAATGATTAATGGACTCCAATATCCAGACAAGACTCTACCTGTGTTTGGTCGATCTGTTCGTCATACTGGACCGCAGGTGATCCTGGCAGAGTCATCATCAGCACCATGAGGAGCTTCTTCAAGTCATGAGATGTTTTACCTCCAACCTGCAGAAAAACATTGCAGATATGTAACAATACCAAAGAGCTGTGAAATTATATTGTTAACTACTTGTTGTTCACCAAAAACTACAACAATTAGTATTTAGTGATAAGAAATTCCTGAACTTTTCACAACTCTCAAATCTCAGTAAACTGACCTATTTGTCAGTCAAAGAAACAACAACAACAAAAACACATTGAAATACATTGAACTTATAGTGTTTTTACATCAGTAAAACTGGTCAGAAATTTGTGGCATTTACAGAGAAGGGTGTCAAATTATACTATGAATAAGTCACTATCAATACTCAGTCAATATTTACACAATATACTCTACAGTTTAAAAATTAAACTCTGCCAAAATTTATACATACACATTTGACAGATATTAATAGCTACTTTAAAGCCTTGATCGATTGCTTATCTACTTTCCTTTGTGTCTTAGAAAGTCTCATCTCAGCTTTAATAGGAAACAATACGTAGACAAATGTCCTAAACACAGGAAACATAATTCAATCAGCAATAAAGTCCTATTCAAGTGATTCAGGATATTTTAGCATTCAAGTTGTACAGATAAGATTTTCTAAGACACCAAGGAAAGTAGATATGTAGTCAAATTTCCATCTTAATGTGGCAAAGTTTCATTTTTAAACTGTAGAGTATGTAGTGCAAATATTGACTGAATATCAACAGTGACTTATTCATACTATCATTTTACATCTTGCCTGTAAATGCCACATATTTCTTAAATGTGACTAATTTATTGCATATTGAATTATGTTTCCTATGTTTGAGACATGCATCTTACAGTCCAGCTGGGCCACAGATCTCCTTCTTGTGTTTGCAGATGTTTCTCTATTGCATCGGCCACTTCCTGAGTGGACAGGATGTGATGTGAATACGGCAGAATGGACCTCATGACCACATTCACCATCGTAGCGTTGATCTGACCGGAGCTGTTCAGTGGACGAAGAATGTCTGCCGTCTGTTTCACCACCACAATCCTGAAGGAAGTGACACACAGGTAGTATCTCAATAGAACTCTGACGCCTCACTAAATTAAAAAACAAATCCATCAACATCTGCATGTGTAGCTCTACCTTTCCTCCTCCTCAGCGCTGAACTCCTTGAAGATGCCTCTCCACTCCAGCAGAGTCTGAAATGTAAAGATTTCGTTGGGAAAATTAAGCTCATGGAAACTCTGCTTGCAGCAAAAATTCAAAACATATCATTTTACCTTTTCTGAATATGCTGCATCGGTGTCACAGATTGCAAAACCGGCTACACCTTTCTCCAACCAGTGCCTGAGTGCATGCTGTGGAAAAGAATGTCACATTTTAAGAGAGCCAGCCTCACTACAATAGCTGCATGACCAGAGAGCAGCTTCTACCTTTACTGAAGCCGAAAAGTTTGACGGCTCGTGTGAGTTTCTTGCTGCATCCTGATGTCCCGACAGATCCAGTTCACAGAAGTCTAACACCACTTTGACACCTGCAGGAGCATCACGAAGCCAAATAATCAGCTGCAGTGTAGGACAAATCCAGCTCTGCGGGTCGATTGTCAAAAAGAAGTCATTTACTCACCTGCTTTGTTGCTCTCTAAGAGCAGATGTTGGATCTGAGCCTCTGTACCCGAGTTTCTGCCAACAGCAGTGAGGTTTAAAGGAGATGCTTCCTTTTTAAACAGACCCTCCAAGATTAGAGCTCCGACACCCAAAGACCGGAGGAAGGGAAGCTGCTCACACACAGCTTCAGAGACATCAGAGTTACTGACATTTAATCAGAATGTCACTGGGAGCAGCTTTCTCATCTCTTCACTTTTCTTTGTTGTTTCAGTCCAACTTTTAGTTTCTTTATGTTGATTTTGTAGTCTATGCAAAAGGTGCTTGTGTTGGATAATAAAAGAGCCTCAAAGTGTTCAAAGTAAATACAATTCCAATGCTCTCTTAATCTCTTTGTTGCAAGCATTTGGTATCCCACAGTCTGCTAGGGCCATTTTTTGTGTAGATTACAAAATATATTGTCACAGGTACTGAGGTGATGTAAATTATTTTATTCTAGTTTTTGTTTGCATATGTGTTGATAATATTCAGAGGTTTTTTCAACTCATGTTAGACCTTGCACTAGACTTGTTTTATTAGAATATTAAAAGTTTCACTGATTTAAATACAGTAAATAGTAGTGTCATTTTACAATCAAACGTAAAGAACAAATAATGATTCATCAAAGTATAGATTTTGGATGTGGATAATAGTTACAGTTTTGGCCTGTTTTTCTTCTTCTTCCAGTCAATGTGAAAATTAATGCATTATTTCCAACTTTACTAGATATAAGCTGTAATTTTGCTGCATAAAGAAAATCTGTATAATAATTAAAAGTATTATTTATTTAACTACTTTTCTGTCCTTAAAATACATAGGATTCTTGCAAACCATACAAACAATGACAATAATTAAATATCTGCAAATTTTATTTGTTTTTTTGCTGACGTAAATAGTGTAATTTCATGACCAAGTGTTGTAAAAGAATTTTAATTGATTATAATTGAAAAAAAAATATGTTTCTGTGATTGGATTAGCTATCTGGAATTTAACAAAACTGAAAAAATCTGTAAAATGCTAGTAAATTGTGGAAAAAAAAAAATCATATTTCAGTGTGCATCCTGAGTGTATTAACGTCTTTCAGTTTTTACACCTCCTGACCAGCAGGAGGCAGATATTCTAATCAAGTTGTATATATAGGTTAGCAGTGGTCAGGTTCCCAGTAGGTTAGTAGTGGTCAGGTTCCCAGTAGGGTAGCAGTGGTCAGGTTCCCAGTAGGTTAGTAGTGGTCAGGTTCCCAGTAGGTTAGTAGTGGTCAGGTTCCTAGTAGGTTCCCAGTGCTGTCTCCTTTAGTCTTACCACTGATGCCCTCTGACCCTCGGGCCTCCAGCAGCAGTTCCGGCTCCAGCTGGTAGAACACAGACTTCTGCCACCAGCGGAGCGGAGCCTCCACCGGTCGGGGGCTTATCGTGATGATGGCGATGGAGACGGCGAGCATGGACACCCAGCTCAACCAGAACAGCAGCACCAGGTAACACCGCACTTTCCTCCACCCAGGACCACCGGCGGTCACTTCCAGCTCCCGCCGGTTCATGGGCTCCCACTGCCGGCCGGACTCCGGCTCCGGGATGAGCAGCGGGACCGCCTCGGAGCCGCCCGCGGCGCTCTGCAGCCCGGGGCCTGGCACGCTGCCGTAGCTGGTGTCTCCTGCGTTCAGAGGCATCTCGGTCGGCTAGATTTGGTGACACGGATGGAGGGATTTAATCACAACATGCAGACACTCAAGCTGCAGCAGCTTTTGTTTGCTTAGTCTGTTTCATACGGTGGCCGAGAGGTGCAAACCAAATTTACATAATGCAAAACACTTTTACAAAGCTTGAGACAAATTTACATTTAGGAAAACATTTTTACATATCATAAAACACAATTACAAGTTCTGAAACAAATTTACATTTTAGGAAAAAAAATGTACAAGATGCAAAACACATTTACAACCTCCAAGACAAATTTACAAGTGAAGAAACACTTTTACATATCCAAAAACAATTTTACAAATTAAATTTAACCGGAAAGGGAATGTCCCAACTCCGGTGTTGAACCGGAAGTGATAACGAGGAGCAGCTAATGCGACTTTTGGTTGTTGTTGATGGTGAACCAAGATGGACAACGAGCGGGTGATATATTCCCTACAAAACGGGCAAAACGTCACCCGCTCGCTGTCCATCTCGGTTCACCATCAACAACAACCAAAAGTTGCATTAGCCGCTCCTCGTTGTCACTTCCGGTTCAACCCCGGAGTTGGGACATTCCCTTTCCGGTTAAATTTAATTTGTGAAATTGTTTTTGGATTTGTAAAAGTGTTTTGCGTCTTGTGAAATAGTTTTTCTAAAATGTAAATTTGTTACAGAACTTGTAGTTTTGTTTTATGATATGTTAAAAAAGTTTTCCTAAATGTGAATTTGTCTCAAGATTTGTAAAAGTGTTTTGCATTATGTAAATTTGGTTTGCACCTCTCGGCCATCCAAAAACAATTTTAGTAGTTTAGTAGTTTCAGGATCAGATGGAAGCTGCAGGATTCAGCTTTCCAGGCAGGCCGATGTGCTCCTACCTGCTCCACACACATGCTTTAATTACATAAATCAACCACGTTGACATAATACAGGTCAGGTGATACTCGGAGCAATCCTGTTTCTATCCCTCACCTCAAACAAAGTAATAGCAGACCTTCAACTGTTGGCACAGTAAGATAAGATCAGCTTTTTATTAATCCCACAGGGCAAATGTGCAGTGATGCATCAACAGATATAGGAACAACTGGGTCAGTATATAACTGAGGGACTGTTGAGGTCCATGGGATATATCCTGCATATATTTTTATTAAAAGTAAAAAAACGAATATTTTTCCTGTTCATTATGATCGTGTCTTTACAAATTCCATAATTATTTATTATGGAAACAATCACATAAATAAAAAATGACTGGATATCACTAAAATGTCAACTAAATAACCGTACAAATTTAATAACAACCACCTTCTAATTAGCTAAACAATAATAAAATGAGCTTATTCAGAAAATATTTTGATCGCGTTATTTTTATTAAGTTGAGAAAATCATGACAGATATTTCTTTTTTGGCAATATATCAAATTTTATATAGAAAAGAACAAATTGTATCTGTGTCTGAGAAATCACCTTCAACTAAGTTCTCCATTACAAAAACACCTCTAAAGGAAGTGTGTTAATTCCAGATCACATGACCTGCTCCACATGATGTCATTTCCTCCTGAAGAAAAGACTGGCAAGACTCCAAGTCTTTCTGAGTTATTTAATATAAAGTAGTGTGTGAGTCAGTTGTGGATTTATAGCATGTCAACAGGTTTACTCCAATATCTTTATGAATAACTTTCAATTTCAATTTTACCCAATTGTATATGTAATATTTAGAAGAATCTTTCTTTAAAAATGCCTTGTGGTGCTTGGTTATAGCCATGGCTATGTTGATTTTAGGCCTGAAAACAGTAAAAATGTCAACTATTGTTGATATTGTGCATAATCTTTCTTTAAATGTGGAAAATAACAGTATTGCACAGGATTATTCTATATGTAAAAAGACTTTTGTATGGCACAGATTCTTCAATGAGCAGAAAAAAATCTACTGTTAAAAATACTAATAATGCACAGATTCTGCTATATGTAGAAAAATGCACACTCAGTTCAACTCAGTTTTATATATACATTGCACCAATTCACATCATATGTCATCTCATAGCACTTCGCGTGAAGACTTAACTGCATCCTGCAATGCATCCTGGGAAGTCTGCTCATATGCTGGTTTAGTTTTTTATGAACTTAATTCAGTAAGTTGAGTGAACTCTTACCTGTTTATTCATTCAGGTTATTCTAAGTCTGGACTTACAAAAACTCTGAATTTTAGGTTGTACAGTGGACAACAAATATGAGTTGATTTGACTAAATTCCTTAATGATGTTTTACAGTGTAGGAAGCATCTCACAACAAATTTCCACCTTGTTTTACTTAAATTCTGGTGCAGCAAGGAAACCCACTAGAAGTACAAAGAGGAATTTTTTCAAAAAAACTCTGTAACTCTGCAAGATACTCAGACTTTGACTGATTTTTTTTCTTGACAAACCTTACAACCTTTCACATCTATCACATTGAAAACAAAAAACTTTCAGACACATTGACAGTTTTTGTGAAGTATTTGTGTCCCAAAGAGGGAACACACAGAAAAAATACAAAAATGATTTTAAACGGCACCCTAATAATTATGTCTTGTGTAAGTATACAAACAAGCAGAATGAGATTTAATTTAACCTATGAAGATAAACAAGCAGATGTTTGCATGCTATATATGCTCAGAGATAATTTGAATGTGTTACTATAGATTTTACTTATTGCATTTTCTATTTCTTGTATTGGCTTATTGCAAATATTTCAGTCTGATATCTGCTTTGGTTGTACTTTCTTTTTTTCACACTTTATGGCTATATTTCCCTATTTCTCTCAGTGTTTGGAACCTCTACCTGCAGCTCTCTTGGCCAAGTGTATATACAATCCCCCTGTTATAAAAATGACAAAAGTGCGTCAACTTTTCTGTTAGTTCCTATGAAATATTGACATTTCCAAGCTTTACCTGAGAGCAGTTGCTGGTTTAGGGGCCCTCTGGCAGCTGTTAGGCTGTAAACAGCTGCGTAGCGAGAGGAAACTGCAGCACCTCAGGGAAACTCCACACCGAGAGGCTCCAGTCGGCCAGTTCAGGTTCAAACACACAACCCACGCCAACCACTTATGCAGCTTACTTAGACACTACAGAAACTCAGTCATTACTCACATTTTCCTGACTTCCTTTGTTGCCTTTTCTTCAGGTCTGAGTTCTTTTTCTTTATCTTTGTCCACAAGTGATCCCAGTTGAACAGAGCCGTCCTGCGTATTTGAGTGATTCTGCTTGTCAGGACTGAGGAGGTGAGAACGAGGCGCTGTCCAATAAAAACTCCCCTCAGTCAATTAATACAGAGGTGCTGAGGCTCACCACACCCTCACAACACATTCTGAAGAACCCATGACTGCAAAACAGAGGCGCTCTAAAGTCCCTCGTGTGTTAGTTTGGCTTTGGTTTGGAGTTGTATTGACATTGGTGCAGGCTAACTGAGCAAAAGCTGCATGATTTAGAGGAGATTTTCTTTATCTCTTGTAGCTTTCAGATTGTGTATTTAGGGTCCTTAACACTTTGATTTCAAGATACTGGTATATAATGAGATTTAATATATATTGTTGTATTTCATGCCAAACCTCTTGGCCTCAGTTTTTTTGGCGTATGCAGGAGAGTGAATCAGAGCTAAAATGACAGAAAATTAATCAGCAACCACTTTTGTAATAGATTTGGCCACTTTTAAGCCGACATGCCAAACTTTACCTTTTTCTTTGTCTGAAAAACTAAACTGGACCGTTGATTGGAAAACAATTCAAAGTTGAAGATGGGCATTAAAATTTATGATAGGCATCATTATTTTCTGACAATTTATTGTTAAAAAATTATTGAGAAACTACTTAACAGAATAATCTGTAATCAATTATTTGAAACATTAAAATGTTATAAATGCATTCACAATAAGTAACTCCTAATGTCAGAAATATAACATTGTAAAGTATTAAAGCACAATTGGGTCTTTATAGTAGCAAAGTGGCACAAACTCTGCTATCAGTGAGCTAAATCGGCCTGTACGGATCTGTTTGCTATAAAATTTCCTTCGAGGGAACAACTTCTAAATCACACATCCCCGCCAAAGCGCTGCAGGGTTCACGTTCAGTGAGGCTTGTGTGATAATTCCTGGGAACATTTCTTCCTTCTCGGTCCTCTAAACCCCCTCCATGTTGTTCTCCAGCTCTCTCCTGCATTCTTCATCCTTTTGTGTCTCGCCCTCTGGCTTTCTTCTCTCCTGACAAACATCTATGTTGCTGTAACAAGTCTTTGTCATTCGTGTCACCTTTGCTCCCTGACAGCATCGTGCAAACTAATTATTTGCTGAGAGATGCTGCGATCCGTCACGAGACTCTCTGATACACATGCAGCCGCACGTGGAGCACAAATGAAATCAAAGTTGTTGTCCAGCTGCTCTAGCTTTGCATGATGCATTGCTTTAGAAAGCGGACTGTCAGGTCATTTGTTATCTTTATGTTCAGTTTGTATACAGTATCACAAAGTGTTGTAAATGGAGACAGAAGCCTCCAGCGTATTGTAGACATCTATCTGTGTCTCGCTAAGTATTGCATAAATATTATTAAATAGCTCCCATCAAATAACAAATCATATTTGAAGGTAGAGTCCAAATATTACAAAACAACAAAGTGAGTATTTCATCCAAATTTCATTTTAATCGACCAGGAAGTAAATATTTATGGCCATACTCAAAGAGAATATATTACATGAGGAATTGTCCTTAGCTTGGTGCTCATCTAAAATGTAAAGTTTCTCATTTAAGTATCTTGGTCTCAGTGGAGATGGTGAAGCTGGTGCTGAGTTGGTTTCCACGGTAACAGCTTTAGTTGGAGTCCTCCTCTGATCCTTCGATGTCCTGAAATGTCACAAGACAAGATGCAGAGTTTGAACTGCTTTTCTTTTTACATGTAAGATAAGATAAGATAAACTTTTATTGATCCCACAGTGGGAAAAGTTCACCGTTACAGCAGCTCCAAGTAGGAAAAAAGTATAAAGGCAGTACAACAATAACGTAGAAACACACAGTGCAGAAGTGCAGAGAACATTATATACACAGAAGATGTTTTTTTTTTTTGTTAAGAATGGAACTTTATTTTACAGGTTTACAGTGCAACAAGTACTTTTATAAGTTTATAAATTTAAAAAAATTTGGGTTCCAGCTCCTCACATTTATGAATTTGCGGCTTTGGTTTTAAAATACTAAATAGCTTTTAAACAAAAGCACAATTAGGATTTCGCTTTGGCCTTTGGGAAGCTGAAATGTGCATTTTTCACAGTTTGGCTGCAACAAAATGAATTTACTCTCCTAAAAAATTAAGAAAAGCTAAAAAAAAAAAAAAAAAAAAAGCAGGATTTAGAAGCTTGTGCTTTGACATTTGTGTATTTTTCTTAAATTACACATCACCAATGATCAAAATGGTTTTCAAATCATTTTGTCAACCTGCCAATGTTGATTGTTTTTATTTCAGTTCTAATTTTTTTCAACTTATTTTTTGTACTTTTAAAAGTCAGAGGTCATGACTTATAGTTTAAGTTTAAATGTCAAAAGAAATCCTACATTCAAATGAAACTTGGTTTACCAGGATAAATCTCTGTATTAGCATGAGTTGCTTTTCTAATTGAACAGCTCTTACCATCGGCTCCTGACTCCTCAGAGCCATGACATGTTTCTGATATGCTGAGATGATACAGTCTCGCCTGGAAACAGAGAAATGTTGGTCGTACATTAAAAAGATTTCTGCTTTCACCCCCCCAAATTTTTTCTACTGTAAACTGGTCAGTATTATGGAGATTTAAGGCTCACTTGCTGGTGATGCCTCCTCCTGGTGGGAGTCCAGGCATCTCCTCAGCTGCCAGGAATTTAATCACATACAGAAGGTCGGGGTCCTCTTCTCTGGACCGCATCATCTGGAGAATTTCTGTGGAGGGAGATGGACGAGCCATATGGTTACAAAACAGGGGGACAGCAGTGATCTAAGGTGTAGTGTGCTTATTTATGCAGTAGCTCACCTTCCACTTTCACATCAATCTGTTGCTCCAGCTCTGCCTCCTGCTGCAGTGCCTCCTGGGACACCTGGGGGGCGCCAGGGAAGCAGACAAGGATGATGCTGATGTTATCCAAGCTGCCCTGCAGAGGGAGACAGAGCAGGTTTAACACAAGTGGAAATACAAGAAACAGCTATGGTTAAGCACATTTACATTACTTGAAGTTCTTGTACTTTACTTGAATATTTTAATGTTACTTCATACATTTATCCCACTACAGTCAGGGCGCAATATTTGACATTTAATATATATTTGACAGCTATAGTTAGTTGTTTGTTCTCAAATTTAGATTTTCAAAAGCCGTAATTAGCGTATAAATGATGACACATTGTAATACAGTTGATCTGACTACTATATAAAGCCATTTAACTACCTCAACCACAGACATACTAAAATTATGTTTATTTGTAAATGTTTCAATAATTATTATCTCAAAATGCCATGTGGAAAAATAATACATCACTGACATGGATGTTACTGCATGTATAATGGGCAGTTTTACTTTTGAGAATTGTGCTTTCAAAGTGTATTTTACTGAAAACGTGCTTTTTTCTAGTAGAACTTTGAATACAGGACCCTTCAAAGGGTATTTTTACACAGGAATGCTGGTAGTTTTACTTTATCTGAATGCTTTCTCCACTGCTAGAAGGACTGGAAAATATTACGGGTCATATGATCAGATTTATAATATTTCGGTTGATCAGGGGAACTTTTACATGCTGATGTAATAGCAAATTAGCGTTCCAGTAAGCTATTAGTACCTTCTGATGTTGCACTGAAGTATGCATAAAAGTTTACGTTATTGCTGATTTACAAACACTCCCCTGTAACCTGTCGCTCTGGGTGAGATATTGCAGAGTTCTAAACATCCCTCTGTTGGCCGTGACCTCAGAGCTGTGAGCAGCGAGGCTCAGTGTGTGCTGGAACAAGGTACAGTAAGCCTTTTTAGGTGAAATAAATAGCAGCCCATCGCGGTCAGGATAAAGCCTCTGAGCGGGTGTACAAGCTCCCGTCAACACACTCACATTCAGCTCTAATCCCGACCATGTGCAGCTCTTCTCCCCTCCTGTATCTCATGTCCCAGGATGCCTTAATACAGCTATTTATAGGGCGGGCAAAGGGCTCGTCGGTGTTTAGACGGACAGATTCGAAAAAGAAAGCGAGCAGGAGAAGTCTTCTTACATAACAGCGTGAGTGTCCTGCTTCCTCAGAGAGACCCTGCCCACCACGCCCTCTTCGTAAAGTACAGCCTCCCATTGACAAATCCACCTGCTGTAACACGGTGTGGCTTATTGTTAAGCCCACTGAGTTTGAAATAATTGGCAGAAGTTCTGCTGAGCAAAGACTGAAGGATGATACAGCTGCATGTACATGTGTGGGGATTTAAGTAGCTAAATACGTATTTTCCAGTGTCATTTTTGTGAGCTCCTATGCTGTAATCTGTGCTTATTGAAAGTTTATGAGACCAAGAGATGAACTGAGGCTTGAACTAATTCGCTAACAGTTAACACATTCTGTATATCCACAAGCAATCCATTATAATTAAACTGATAAAATACAACATTATTTTGGCCACCTGTTTTGGATCCTTTGTTTTATGTTGCATTAAGATTTTATAATGCTGACTAAACTGACACAATTGAGGAGCTTTTTACCTGTGTTGTGGTTAGACCAGAAAATCTTAAGCTTGTTTCTTGCGCTGCCACCGATGATTATTTTTAACTTTAGTGAAGATAATCTGCAGATTATTTTCTGGGGTAATCGTATGGTCTTGGTGTATTGCGTGTCCTGCCTGAGAAACAGTCCCATAACATTCAAGAGAGTACATTTGTTTTAGCCTTTTTCTGTAAAAATCTTTTTAGAATTGTCACAATCGTTGCTGATTACCGCTCTGTTGACAGAAATACACTATCGTTCAAAAGTTTGGGATCATTTAGAAATGTCCTTATATTTGAAAGAAAAGCAGTTTTTTTCAATGGAGATAACATTAAATTAATCAGAAATACAGGCTAGACATTGTTAATGTGGTAAATGACTATTCTAGCTGGAAACAGCTGATTTTTAATGGAATATCTCCATAGGGGTACAGAGGAACATTTCCAGCAACCATCACTCCTGTGTTCTAATGCTACATTGTGTTAGCTAATGGTGTTGAAAGGCTCATTGATGGTTAGAAAACCCTTGTGCAATTATTTTAACACATGAATACATGTGTGAGTTTTCATGGAAAACATGGAATTGTCTGAGTGACCCCAGTGTAGTTAATTAATGGACCAAATTGTTAAACTTTTTTGGTATTTGTTAAAATGTCTCCAAAGCAGTCCTATATGGCAATAAATATCTGGACAGATTCTTGTCTGTGTCTTTGGTGAAATAGTTTCTGATTTAAAACAAAACATTATCTGTTGTCCTTTCACTCTAATTGAGCAAAGATGCCTAAATGTTGAAAACGCTTAAATCTTAAGTGTTGCCATTTATACTCAACTCTGGAATACAAACAGTGTCCATGGCACCTAATGGTCATAATGAAGCTGTTTGTAGTTGCAGTATTATTGCTAAATCATTAGTTTCTTCCCGTTTTTTTTTTCCATTAAGTCATCTGCAGTCTGTTCTGGCATGTCTGTGACCAGTCACAGAAATTAAGGATGGACATGTCTGTCAGGATCAGAATGCCCCACTTTAATCATGGATGTCTGTACAGTATTCTGGCCTGACTTCTCACCTTATAGAGGCAGAGGTCAATGACTTGGGTGCAGATCTCTCTCAGGTCGTCGCACACCTGCAGCCGACTGCGCACAAATGCACACAGTTCCTCATTCCCGATGGCATCCCAAACGCCGTCACACGCCAGAATGAGGAACTCATCTCCAGGCGTCCTCTCCAGCTCGTACACTTCCGGCTCCGGCGACACCAGCTGCTCCGTCTGCGGCCTCCAGTCCACCTCCTTGAAGTCAAAGTCTCCCAGTGCTCTGGAGACGGCCAGCGAGCCGTTGACCCTCTGCAGGGTCACCGAGCCGCCGGCATTCTGGATGCGCTCCTTTTCTCTGGGGTTGAAGGGCTTGTGGTCTTCGGTGTAGAAGACCACCTGGCCATTGTGGCAGAGCAACGTGCGCGAGTCTCCGCAGTTGATGAAGTAAATGTGGCGCGGTGAGATCATGACGCCGGCTGCAGTCGAGCCGCTTCTGTCCCAGTTGTCCTGGCGAGCCAGTTTGTGCATGTGGCGATCGATGTCGAGGAAGCCTTCACGGATCCCCTCCTTCACCTGGTCGGGGTCCTCGCTTGCTTTGATCCCACCTGTTTGATTCGAGGGGGGGAAACATTTGACCTTAACAAAGATTTACACAATACTAGTTTGTGGTATTATCATGTTGTTTGGTACCATATAAACTGAGGGACTGTATTGAGTTTATTTACCATTCAGTAATCCTGTGCAAAGTCATAGTACTAAAACCTCCACATCTCTGTTGATGAAGTAATAATATGAGCAGCACAATGTGTCAGATTTTGTATTGCTGTATTGACATTTATTTAATCAAGAAAGATGTCTTTTTCGGGGGTTTCCAATATGTCACAAAATCCAGAATTCTTTTTTTGTTGTATTATACTGTATGTGTTCATCTGTCAGTATGCACATATATGCTCTGACGTGGCACGTTAGGTAATCCCATCCCCTTTACCTTCACTCTAGCTTAATCAGGCATGTTGTGTTTTTAAAACAAGCCAATTTCCCTCCTTTTTAAAGGATTTATTTGAAACAATTTATTGTATTTATTCAGTACAGTTTTTAATTTCACCTACAGTACATAGATGACTACTCATTTTCCAGAAGTTCAAACACTGGGTGTTAGTAAACCTTGTTAAAACATTTGACGTGCCCAGTTGGTTCCACCTTGCGTGAGATTATATTGCGTCAGATGCTTTGGTCCAAATGGACTTGCAGTTTCAGTTAAAGTCTGTGTGATAATATTTAAAATCATAAAAAAAAACTAGAAATGTATCCCTTCCTTCCAAACAAACAACTTCAAGCATTTAAGGCTGCCATACAGATGTCTAGAGTCAGAATGTACACGGTAAACTGTCTTTAATATTAAGATTTATGTTATTGGTCAGTAATGGTCCCGTACCTGTAGCCAGGATGTGATCCAGCAGGTTTCTGGCACAGTACTGTGCCACTGTGGTGCCTGCATGTCCATCAAAAACAGCAAAGTATCCCCAGTCCGTCAGCTCTCCTCTCAGCTGGGGCATGCAGGTGTGAGCGTCCTCCATCTGAGCCCTCCAGCCCTGCATGCTCGCCACAGCATAGTTCACCCCCAAATTGGATCCCCCCTCCGACACGTGCTTCTCCAGGATGGGTCTGTCCAGGTAGGGGCTCGGCATCGAGTCGTCCTCATCCAGATCGTCCTCCTCTCCGGGCCCCGTTTCCCTGGATCCTCCTTTGAAGAAGAAGGTGACCATCTTCTCTGTCTCTTTGACCAGCTGACGGAGGAAGGAGGGCACCTCCACATTGCTGGCTCGCCTGGCCGTCCTCATCACGCCGCGGAGTCGGTGCTCAAGCTTCCTGCTGGACCTGGCAGCCGCCCGTCTCCTCCTGGTGCCCCTCCTGCGGCCCTGTGTTTTCCTCAGCAGGTCCAGTGCAGCAGTTAAGCTGTGGCACCCAAAGCTCGGAAACAAAAAATTACTTTGAAAAAGATCGTGTTAAACCAAAAACTGAGTTGGTTTTCTGTTAAATAATATCTGGGCCATTTTTCTCTTTTCTTAGCTGGAGAATCCGTCTTCTGTCCTTTTTATTATCTCACTATAAGACCGTAAGGTGTCTTTCTCTGTGTCTCCCTGGTTGTGTTCCTTCATCTCCCTCCCTCCCTTCTTCTCCCTCTCGCTCCATCAGCCCTGAACTTCTATTGGTCCATCTATTTCCGTTGATTTATCCCTCTGCTCTGCCCCCACCTACTGCCCCCCTCTGTCTGAGTAACACTTCTGGATTATCACCCAACTAGCACACATGACCTGCGTCTGTACACAAGTGTGGATTATGAGCATCACATTTTACACAACACAGAGGGATCCCATGATCACTCCTGCATGTTTGTTTGGGGATTTTGTTTCTGAAACATGAAATCTTGAATCCAATATGCATTTCCTCATTCTGAATTTTGCAGTTTAGTTTAGAGACAGTCAATAAGGCTGTGTTGCCAATGCTACATGTTTGTTTATTTTGAATAAGAGGCTGTCTGGCATTGTGTAAAAATTTGCATTCAAAATGAACTGTCAAAGTTCACTCGTGTTTTTGTGAACAGCAGTTAACAAAACAAAGTTTAATAGCTTTTCGGGAGCTTTTAATTATGTCAGATGTTTATATGATCAGTGGGAGTGTGTGCAGTTTAACTGGTCTAACTCAGGTCAGGAATAAACCTTTTTAGAAACACGTGTTTTGCAAAGAATAATAAAAAAATCCTTACATTTCCTAGAAACGCTGAAAATTTGAGCATCTTCCTTTTAATGAAAACTGAGGCCTGTATCACAAAGTCAGATTAGTGGGTTTACCAGCTGTTATTGTGTATAACTGGTCGAACACAGTGCTGCACAGCTAGACTGCTCCAGAGCAGATTATTGGAAAAATTAGAGGGATAATTCGGTTTCCTTTAAGTGGGGTTGTGTAAGGTGCTTACCTATAGTTCGTATATTGCATACGCAGGTTGGTATGCCTCAGGTTTAGAGGAGCACAGAGCCTAAGCAGTGGACTTCTGTGGACAGCGTCATCAGCAAAACATCTTTTAGTCATCTAAAAACAGGCCCAGCCAAATATATCAATATCCGTTTAAGTGTACATTGTATTTGCAATATTTTCTGTGCTTTCCGTTGCTGTCAGGCAGCCCTTTTTAATGGGGAACCAAAGCTTTAATATCCTTCCATGTTACGTTCTTTAAAGCCGCCAGACTGCATTGACAAAAACAGTAATTTTACCTCAGTTGCTGATTTAACATTGCGACTTTGGTATTTTAACACCACAAAATGTGTCAAATGTGTTCAAACTAGCATGTTAAAGAAACAATCAAACAATAGCAAACAAATTAACCGACCAAGGCAGTTGTAAACCAATGTACTGTGAGATAAAACTACTGTTTTTGGTGAGAGCTATAAGAAAGTTACCGTACTCTCATTTTTCTGCACATCCCACTATGTAATTTCCTTTACGTGTCAACTAAAACTCAATTCACCTTATTTTGAGATTTAGTTGCATCTTTTCAAAATATCATGAGGCACCGCAAGTTTCTGTTTATAGCAACAATAAGGCATTTTCAATTGCTTTTCTATGCAGAAGTAACAAATAAATTTTAAAAAAATTAGAAATTTTAAATAAATAAAAAAAGAATTAGAATTTAAAATAATAAAATGATATTGTGTTATGTATTGGCACCTGTTCTATATACGACTTGCTGATTCGTACCAGCATGACTGCTGTGATTCTTAATCCAATTAGCTTTTGGGTATTTCCAGTTTCTGACCCGGTTTCTTGTGGAGACTCCTGCGGTTTAATAGTGTTAGTGACTATATGTGTGACACTTTGTTCTCATCCTGCTTTAAGTAAACCTTTTATCAACTGCTGCTGGTCTCCGCTGGCGTTGCTTCAGGTGATGCAGGTTTGTTTACCTTTATTTATCAAGCTAAGGCTGAACACGAACACCGAAACAGGATCACAGCAGAAGTGATCACATGGTGGCTGCCTTGTTTTGGCAATGATTCATTTGACAACATCTCAGAACTATCAAGGGAGAGTTGTTAAATTAATGTGATATTTTATTTAGCTGACTTATGGTGAAGTGTTGTTTTCAAAGTTATCATCATAGAGACTATTAGTGTTTCATTTATGTTTTTTATCTTAAAGTAACAACAGATTTCTAGCAAACCAGACCCAATTATACTAATGAGTTCTTCTACTTTTTTGCCCCCACATTATTAAAAAATATCCCAGTTGTATTTTTATTTTAGTTTTATTTTATTTCTTTGATTATTCACTGTTTTTCATTTATAAGTAAAATGACTCACTAATGTCAGTCACAGGTTGTTACTCAACATAAACCTCTGTTTGGTACCGGACTGAGAAAACACAGCAAAACCCCTGAGTGAACTACAGTAAGCAAACATCCATTTTCTTTACAGATGACCTTTTTTTTCTGTGAAATGTGATATGTAGAGCAGAGCAAGGAGGTCACACATTTTTCTGCAACTCCTTCCTTTGCTGTTCTCACCTTCTTCTGTTAATCATCATCCAAACAGTTTGTGGCAGCATCAGTGCTACAGTGACACACTACTGCCCCCTACGTTTGACTACTGCCCCCTACGTTTCACTACTGCCCCCTACATTTCACTACTGCCCCCTACGTTTCACTACTGCCCAGGCCTTCCCTCCACTTAATCAAACCTAAAAAAGACTAAACTAAAAGCTTTTTCTTGACCCTTTGCATTATTTATACTGCAGCTTTTCTGATTAAATTTGATACGACTTGCTTATATGGTTGAATTTGTGAAACGTCATATTTCTTATATGAAAAACTGTAATATGATGCATAGCACTAACATGGTGAAGCTGACAGACCTTACTTGCTTTACATCCTTCTCTGTGCATATGCTCATGTTTTGCATAATTAATGAGTGATTCCTCCTGCACCTATGAGAGCCTGAGCTGGGGGTCACATGACGGGGGAGAGCTGGGCAGATAGGAACAGGTTAGCCATGAATGGGGAGATGACAACATGCTTCTTCCTCTCTCTCTCTGCTGTAGCGTACACTACTACCCTCTGCAGCCATAACGATGCAAGACGAGACGAGGAGAGGAGGATGGTGGAGTGAGGAAGGGTGGGGCTGCTGAGTGACAGAGGCAGGAGAGGGAGGAAGCTGCTCAACAGACGAGGAGGAGGAGGAGGAGGAGGAGGAGGAAGGGTAAATCCACAGGACCAGAGTGCCGGCAGCAGAGGAGGGGAGGGGGGGCTTCCAGACTGGATGGGCCCAGCAATGCCTTGATGGAGCATGGGCCAGGTTTTAGGATTCTCCCACTGCCGTGAGTCTGCTTTTGTTCTGCTGTTTCAGTGTGCTTTTCTGCACAGGAGGTCTGTTTGCCTCACCACATCATGGTCACATGTATCTTCCAGCTCAGCATCTTTTCTTGCTAACTGCTGTGAGCATCGTACAGGTTAGCTCGCCTGCTCCCCTCCCTGCCTCTGCCTTTAATAAACACATGGCTGGATGGATGGATGGATGGATGGATGGATGGATGGATGCAGTGCAGACTCGTTTTGTTGTCATTGCTTTGCAGATGTTTTTATTTGGCTGTGCAGTCAGGCATGTTAGGAGTCATTTCTCCCTCAGTGCTTCTGTTGGGCTTTCATGTCTGTGTTTTGCATCGTCTTTTTGCCACAATGTTCTGCTGCTGATATTCTCCACAGCTGAATTAAAGCAGCTGATTATCTGCATGTGGTCATACAAATGAGAATATGGTGCTCTCACTGCTTCTGCCTGGTTGATTTATTAGTTAATGCCATGCCGGCTATCTAATGTAGAGAAGGCCTTCACAGCTGCCAGTTCAGCTCTGTAAGGAAATGAATCAATATGCAATGACCTCCAGTGTGCAACTATAATTGTCACGTTCCTTCGATCTGTAATTGATACACGCATAGTTTCATGTTCAGTGGCCTGTGCAGTTATTTTACACAGAGGTTAGTATTTGTTAAATGGGTTAAATACTATTACTATTATATTTTTGATGTTTTCTTCAACCACATGAGGCAGTTGATTGATAAAATGATTCATAACAAGGCACTGCAGTGTTTGTTGGTGCTATCGTTAGTACACCTACGTTGGATGGTTTGACAGGAACACTAGTGAGATCAATGTGAGATGGAGGAAGGAAGGGTGATTTACAGCGGCATAGATTAAAACGCAGCAGCAACGCATTTATATTTCTGTCTGTGTTTCACTACGACGTGTTTACCTGCAGATTTATGTCAAAGTTTGACTGTTTCCTTCCAGAGGAATATGGCTCTGTGGCATCCACCCCAGACTCGACTCCTCCGTGCACTGATGGTAAGAGTCAGACACTTATTAACACCCTGCACATTGATCCACTTTTGAGATATTTTGCCGTTACAACCCTTGTAGAAACAAGAGATTCCTGCTTTGGTACGAGTTCAATCAAACACACCTGCTGTTTAACTCCTCTGATACTGACAGTGAAGATCCACAGGAATAAAGGCGCGTTTATAGCTAAGTTTTGGAAGGAGATCTGCTTTTGCGCTTATCAAAGAAAGTTTCATCTTCACATGTGGCACTTTTTTTTCTTCCTGACATCAAATCACACACCTGGGTGCTTTTATCTGAGATATCTTATTATTAAAAGCAAAAAGACCCTCTGTGCACAGCTCTGAACAAGTTGCAGGAGTCTCTTTCATTGAATATCCAGCTAAGTGTTGCTCCTCTGTCCAGAACATTTCCTCTATTTGCTCCTCACTAATTTCTCTCATGTCTGTGTGTCAGTCTGTGCATCGAGGTGACTGCTCGTCTTGATTTGTTTCCATTCAGGCGGAAATGAGGAGTCAGAGATGTACGAGCTGCAAACGGCCAGAGAGTGGTCTGACGACGACGAGGGGGGAGACCCAGATGATGACGAGGGTCTGGCTTCCTCCCCGTCCGTCTGGGGCACGCCTCGTCAGAACTCTTTTGAGCTGACTTTCTCCTACATCGCCATCGCCGAGGCCGAAGCGGTGGGAGCCTCCCGACACCTACGGGACCGACGCAGAGGAGGCTCCAGGGGAAGCCGAACTCCTCTGATGCGTGCAGACACCCTGGAAACGCTGCTGGACTCCCCCGACGTAGACTGGGACCCTCAAGGCTTCCTCGGCCGGGAGGAAGAGGAGGAAGCTTCAGGGAGGAGGGAGCAGGAGAGGATGGAGGCGAGGATGGCGATGAGGGAAAGGGAGCAGCACAGACAAACTGAGACTATTACAATTCAGCCCTCTCCCCAAAATGTGGACACAGAGAATCAAGGGAGAGACGCAGGAGTCCAAAGAGAAGAGAGTGAGACTCAGACTTTCCAGCCTCCCTCTCAGTCATCCCAAATACAGAGCTCCTCACAGATACTCCAGGGTGAGAAATGAGAGAAATTTGTTGAGAGATGGTTTTAGTGTGGTTAGTAGTAAAAGACTACAAGATGTAGTCTACATGTAAAGAATCATGTACAAATCTGATTTAAAAAAAAAAGCCCTCAAAAAGTTTGGTGACTTTGACCCAGATGTGGCTTGAAAAGCAGTTTTTCCACACTGTTTGCACCTCTACTATGCATTTTCCCAGTTTCCAGACACCATGCTTGAGTCAGTTCAACAACACGATTTGCTGGATGTTTTCTAGTTTGGCAGGTGATTGGCTTTTTGAAGGAGAGGGATGGAACATGTGTCATACAAACGCCATCTCTGCCTCCATAGAATTCTCCCAAACATTTCTATTCAGGATTCTTTAAATTGGCGACTACCTCATAACAGCTCTGCTACTGTCTGGGAATGCTCATGATTCCCCAACACAAGGATGATTTACTTACTGTTCACCTACTAACAGAACACCAAATGAGCTATTTGCACAGCTGACATGACTGCTAGTTGCAGATTGTCCTCATTGTCATATAGTTTAAATAACTGTTTGCAGTGTTCAGGTATGTTTAGACATCACACCTAGTAGTTTACCTTTTGATCAGACAGGAATCTAGTTCTAGTAATCTGGTTTTAGCTGAGTCTTCGCCGTTCCTGTTGGCACCATTAGTCTTTTATATATCAAGAGCTAATTATATAGTTTAACGTATGATGACCTTTCTGTGAGTCGTAGTACATAAAAATCAGCTTTGAGGCAGAAAGTATGACCAAGTCATGAAAATGATGATATTTAGATGCAGAAGTGTAATATATATTTAGGCATCTTGGCATCAGAAAGCACATTTTCCTGTTCTAGTGCCACACAAGGCAAAACCGACCATAAGGCTATGCAACAAATATACAACTTTCAGTTGTTTACTTTTTAATCCAGACTCAACACTCAAGGTGCTGTCAGCTATAATAGTAAGGTGTTTTCTGCTGTATAATGTGTGTCGTCGTCATCATAGTGACATCATCTTTCGTTTCCCGGCAGCAGCATCCTCACCAACCCCTGAGCCAGAGTCTCCCGTCGCCAGGGAAACCATTTCAGTCAAGCTGCTCACATCTGTGCGACCCAGAGGTGCAGCGTCCTCGTCGTCGGCTGCCATTGGCCTCAACTCTCAGGAAGAACTGGTCAGCGATCACTGGTTTTCAGCACTTAACTTAACAGAGGACTCGACAGTCTGCACACACATAGCAGGTACTAACATTAGCATCGCTAACTTTCTTAATCTTTCTGACCTCTGTCTCTCTACTGCCCTCCCATCTCTCTGTCTTTGTCTTCTTGCTTAGCAGGATCCTCTTGAATCAATACTTTAAATAGAGAAAATATCAGCTTTCTGCGTGCAGCATCAGTTGCAGGGAGACAAAGACAGACCCCCCCCTTCTGGAAGTCCTCTTCATCATGTCTCCATAGTAACCCTCTCTGGGGATTTCCAGAATGACTGGCTCCTTGTAGGGAAAACATTCCTGGTGTTTGCTGCCTTTTTGGATTCATCATCGCCGATGGTAGAATGCACCAATGTTTTGAAACAGGGAGACTTGTGTGTGCGTGTGTGTGTGTTCGTGTGTGTGTTCATGTGTGTGTGTGTGTGTGTGTGTGTGTGTGTGTGTGTGTGTGAGTGTGTGTGTGCAGTTTCTTTCTGTGCAGGTTTGTGGGAGTTTGTTGGCACTGTGGGAGTGAGTGAAACGCAGAGATGTGGTGAAAGAGAGAGCGGCAGATTATATCTTCTGTTGTCTTTCAGCTTGATGGCCCTTTAAGTGGACCGTCAGTCAAAGTGGAGCTCGGGCTTATTTTAGTGGATGTAAGGGGGGCAGTAAACCGTCAGACTGAAGATGAATGTGTGGTCAGGCTGATGACAGAGTTTAGGGTGTCCCAAATGAAAAGCTGCAGATTTCTTTTGGTTTTAATAGTTGTTTTAAGGACAAATTTCAGTGCTTTATTGGCAAAAATTTAAGAAACAGTCATATACCAAAGCTGACAATGAATATGTTGGAATATTTAACACTTTCTTGAATTCAAAACTGCCTGAATTAGATTTTTTTCCACCTTTAGAGAGGAAGTTTAATTTCTTCTACTGCTCTCTATTTAGACAAAATTTAACATATGAAAAGCTTCTTTTGTTAAATGCAGAAAGGTGTTTCTGTAGAGCAAAATATAAGGGTATCAAAGATATATGATCACAAATCAGCTCAGTTATGGAATTAAAGGAAGACAAGTAGAGAAAAGGAAATAACTTTGTACTATAGCTTACAATAAATACATGAATTTTGACATTTTAATAGGCCAGCTAACAGTTCATTGTCGAAATGTACAAAAAAAAAATCATTCGTTTCTGAGGCTGGTTTCAGATCTCTTAGTCAGTGCCAGCATCCCCAATTTTTGCAGAAATTCAAATAATACAATAAAACAGAATTGATTTTCAGTCTGTATATCACACTATTGCAAGAAATTTTCAGCAGAATTTATAATTCTCAACTATTAGCAGTGAAAAATGCAACTTTTCAGTCATTGAGTGTCAGCAGTGGCGGAAAATATTTGTGACATAACAGAAAATAGATCCCACTTCTCCTATTTCAAGTACCGAGTGACACCTAAATATGAACACTACCCTGCAAAACCCAATCTGAGCTTTAAAAAGCAGCTTAGATTTATTCAGTTTCATAGTACTTTTTACTTGAGAAGATTTGAGTTTGAAAGTATTGTGTCATAGTTGTGATTCATCACTTTGTGTGTGAAGCTCCTGTAGTCTTGAAGAGTGGTGGGCGGTGCTGCACACCAGATTATTTTGGGCTGTTAGGCCTTTGGACTGCTGAGCGAGCAGGGGGAGGCCAAAAACAGCTCAGAGGGGTGAAGGGAGCTCACAGAGAGGGACAGCGGGTGTGAGGGGAAACTCTGGAGCCGCAACCAAAATGGCCAGTAAAGGTGAGACGTTTGGGATGAATGTGAAAACGGGATAAATGTGCACCAATGTAGAGCAAGTTTAGCTTACTGTGCAGAGCTGACAGAAAGCTCCTGCAAAAAGAGGCTGCGTTTGATTTCAATTCAAACCAAGCAGCACACGAGACAGAAAAAAACTGCATTTTCAAGCGTGAATGAGTGGAAACCACTTGTCATCTTTAGTAGTGGACTCTTTAGCTTCGGTGTAGAGGAGAGGAGGCTGAGCTGTCAGAGAAGTGAAGCTGGAATTGAGCGGATTTGTCGCTTCTCTCTGATCATTTCACAAGCTGAGTCTCTGGAGACGGCAGCTTCTGTCAGCTGCAGGTCTGTTTGCCTTTAAACTGACTCACAGCCTCTTTATCACGAGTCCTAATTTAAATGAGCACCTGCCATTCAGATAAGTATAAACTGTCCCGTCGTGGTATGCTGCGAGCACATAGTTGTTTTAGTGTGAAACGGCTTCACCAGCTGCGTTATCTTTTCATTTTAGTGTTTCCTCTTTAGGAGGAAGCTCTGGCACGAGTAGAGTTTGTAGTAGTATGAGGTTTCGTGAACACATGATTAAGCTGACTTGAACTGGGTCAAGAGAAATGGATGATGAGGCTAAAATGAAATGAGTTGACATAAAACAGGAGTAAGCACTGTCTTTGATGTTGGTTATAATATACTGTATGACCGAGTTAAAGGATTAATACACTGAAATTCTGTGTAAATATTCAAATTGCATTAAATTTCGCACAACAGCTCATTTTTGGTTTAAATAAAAAACATAAAGGCGTATTTACACTGCAGTGTAGATGAGCAGATCAGTACTACTCCTTCTGTGTTCATCTGTAAACTTAGCTTAGAATAAAGACTAGAAATGGGGCCTGAATATTTCTAAAGGTAAGCATCACCTCTATAGCTCACTTATTAACTTCTTTATTTAATTTGTGCAAAATGTGTCTTAAATTACTTTTCGTGTAGATCAAACAAGCTAGCTATACAGTAGAAAAACTAAAAAGGTTTAAAGGCAGTGGAAGAAGGCCGTTTCCAGTCTTTATGCTAAGCTAAGCTAGCTGACCACTGTCTGTAGCTGTATAGACAGTCGCATTTTCAGTTAGGCCTCAGCAAGAAAGCAAATTAGCCTATTTCTAGAGTCCAACCAGTAGCCAGCATATCTGTACTGGAATTCCAAAGAAACTGTATTGCATCATACAGTCTGTTACATTTATATCGAAAAGGGCAAATCATTCATTGTTTATTAACTTTTCGACCATGTATCTCACAAATTAGTTGAAAATTTACAGTGAAGGCAAAACTTCACTCTGTATCACCGTCTGCTCAGCTGTGATACGTACTCTGCTACATGTGCTGCGTACCAAGCTGATATAATTGGAAACAAAGAGCCACTCTGCCTGACAAACTATGTGATGACACCATTTCTACATCATCCCAAGCATCTTCTGCTGCATCATGTTTGGAAAAGAACATCACATTGGTACATATAGGACAGTGTCATATATCTGTGATGGACCAGCTGATTGCTTTACTGGTCGGCTCTACCTTTTTCCCCAACATGTCACATCATTAGTTCAATAAGCAGCTTTAAGGTTTACAATATGCCCTGCAATCTCACATGACAAATCATCCCTTACATTACTCCTACAGGGTTACTTAGTCGCTTCACCTCAGTGTGTTTAAAAAATCCTGGCTAAATAAAGTATAAATGCAGGGGGTGGGTCTGTAGTTCAGTATCGTGTAGAATCCAGATTGTTTTGTGCAGATATCGTCCACAGGATTACAGGGTCGGTTTCTTACTGCTGTTCTTTCATTATTATATTGAATTAGTCACCCGCTGTGCCTCCATGTGCTGAGTATCCCAGAATGACAGCAGCACAAACAAGCTCGCTGGACAGGTGTGTTCCAGGGGCATCATGGGTATTAATTGTGTGCAGTGATGTTTATAAATAACCCACCTGCTGTCAGTGCACTCTATTCAAAGAGGCTTCCCTTTATTCTAATGCTGAGGCTTAGCATTTCACTGAATGACAAGCACAAAGAACTTTGCCTGTCTGCACAGCATATACTGTAATCACGCAATGCAGGAACTCTGCTTTTACTACGGGCTAGTTTTGATTTTTATCTGATCGCTTTTTGCAATACAACACGATCCCTCATTAACATTTTACTTCATGATCCCCAGGGTGAAATGTGGTGTTTTTCTCTTTACAAAAAGACCTATATGAAGGGTATTGCGTCCTCCACTCTATATTGAAGTTGTCCACTCCAGTAAAGCATGACTCTGGACGCCTCAGTCTCCACGGCAGCTGTTGCTTGGTGACAGAGAGGGAAACTAACAGCGTGTGGAGGAAGGGGCCTGCTGACGGCCTGACATCTGACAGCAGGTGCTGTAAAGGCTGCATTTAAATTCTCCTCGACTGCTCGCTTCCCTGTTTCATCTGAGGGCTAAATTTAGCCGAGGCCAGAGCCTGACGTGTCCCTCGGAGCTGCTGTGTTCTGTCATGCCTGAGGCTGGAAATCCCTCTTTGCCTCCTGTCTTCCCCCCCTCTGACCTTCCTGTCCCTGTGTCAGAACTGCTGTATCTTCCTGCCACTCTTCCTCTCCCCAACTTCACCAAAAATAAAAGAGCTTCATTTCCAGCCAAAAGCTGAGGAGTTCAAGTGATGTGGCTGCAGCTGCTCAGTTCCCAGTCAGTGCATTATCTCTAACCTATTTCAAGGCCTCTGAGGAGCTGCAAAATTGCAAATTGTTTTAATCACTTTGCATTAAAATTCAGTTATTCAGCAGCCGCCTGTACTTTTCACCCGCTGTCAGCTACTTTCCTAACCTTTCTAGTGTCTTCTCTCCCTCCACCTACCTTCTTTGTCTTTCAGTGATGGACCTGATCTACTGGAAGGACACGGAACGAACCGGCATGGTTCTCACAGGGTTAGTGGTGGGTTTGCTGTCATTGTTCCAGCTCAGCATCATCACCGTGATCTCCACAGTCTCCCTGGCTGTCATGTGCTTCACCATCTCAGTGCGCATCTACTACCAACTGCTCTACATCCTCAGCTGGGGTGATGGAGAACATCCCTTCAAGTAAGAGGCTGTTTCCTTTTTGTTTCTTGTTCATGTTTTTCTAAGTGAACTTCAATTGTGGTTAAATAGGAGGGAGAAAATGACAGGACACATAAAGCTGAGTTCACCCCATTAAGTCACAGCATGTATATGTTTTCCAAAGAAAAAATTCAGCCAAAAGCCTTTTCAGCCAGCCCAGTTTCTTCTCTTTGAGATTCATTTTAACATTTTTTGAGTGCTTACCTAAATGTTGATCTCTGACACCCCTGCAGTGACTCACACAATATGCTAAATTATTTTTAAAATCCTCTAGACATTCTGTATGTGACAGGAGGGGATTTATGTTGAAGGATAGCAGCTAAAACATGGATCACTGTGTTGTTAAATGTCATTATGTGGTATTACATTACAGTAAAGGAGGCAACAAGAGGCTGAGCATAGAAAGCAAAAAATATATCAAACAGAAAAGTATGAAAATAAACACTTCAGTTTATTTTTATTAACTTTTTCAGCATCTGACATCCTCTGTGTTTTCTCTCAGGTCATACTTGGACTTGGACATCAGTTTCAGTGGCGAGCAGGCCGACCTCTATATGCAGAAAGCCATCGTCATGGCTCTGTCTGCTGTTGACAGTCTCAAGAGACTCTTTTTTGTTGGAAGCGTTTTTGAATCCCTGAAGGTAAGCTAAGCTAAGAAATGAGGTTGCTTGATTTATGTATATGTCTTTTGTTTACCATCTTAATGACCCGTCCCCGTTTTACAGAACCTTCCTTCCACATTAAACCAGACATCAGTCTGTCTGCATTCTTTCATTTTGCTCCATCATCTGTCATCTTCCTCCCCTCGTCATCCCAGCACCCTCCATCATTGGGGATGACAGCATCGCTATGCCAACCACCGCTCTCATTATGCCAGCTCAGAGCTCAAGGCTCTGCTCCTAAATATGGGCAATAGCGCTGATGGCAACTGTCAGTCCCAATGACATATTTTTGGTAATGGTTTGGAAAGCAGTCAGTCCCTTGAGAAAAAATCCTTTCAAATTAAATTGAATTGGTTCTAACAGTATAGGAGGAAGCAGTGTGCCTTGCTCTTCATATCTGTGCTGTTTATTCTGCCCCTGGATGTGCCGTTTTTGCTGCCAGAGCCCAACATTATATTAATATTAAGTTTAAACAAATCTGACAGCATCGCACAATTACTGAAGTATGGTCTTGCAATCTACATGCATTTTCTTTCTGTGCAGCAACAGCATTTTGCTTTGTTGCAGTTTTTTAGATAAAACTTAATTGGCTTTATGTTTGTGCTGCTTCTCTGAAAGCTAATCTTTATGCTTGTTGTTGAGTAACCTATGAGGACACAAATAAATTCTTTGACAAGTGTTAGAAATAGCTGGAGCTCAGGTGACGGAGTGAGGCAGGATTTACGGTTGCACTGACTCAGGTCCTCATATCCACATATTGATGTGTTGTTGAAAAAGACAAACTCAGTCCCTGTACTGCTTCCACTGCTTTGAATCTGTATGCGAGTGTACAGGAACAACATCAATACTTTATTCTAAAGCATCTGACAGGTGGGTCAGTTTCTTTCATGACGTGCAGTATCTGTATCTGTTTAATGCTTGTCTGTGGAGACCATTAAATTTTAAGGCAATGCCAAGAATTAATCTACATGCTGTATTTAGAGCCTGACCAATATATCGGTTTGTTGATATCGTCAGCCAATCATGGCGTGTCACAGACATATCGCTATTTGTATGTTTGTTCTCTGATATATGCTGAAGTGAAATCTTCTTTTTTGCGTAGCATAACACAGAGACACTGTGAAGAGATGCTTGAGGTAATTTAAAAAGTGTCATCACTTAGTTTGTCCAGTGAGAAGCTCCAGTTCCATTGTTTATAATACTGTCAGCACTGCAGCACATGTAGCAGAGTACAAATCACATGTAAGTAGACGGTGGTGCAACAAGCTCGGTCTTTCTCTAAGTAGCTTACTAGTTTGTGAAATACATTGTTGGGGGATTAATCAACAGTGACTCTATCAACAATATCATTCAATATATAGATATCAGAAAGTCTTACTCCATGAAATCGGTCTCGACCCCAAAAGCTCAGTATTACTGTCTGCATAGTCAAGTACGTAAAACAATGCTAAAATGTATGTACACTGTGGTAGCAGTACGTATTTATTAAATGCAGAAATATTTGTGTGCACAAACTTTATAAAAGTATGCAATAAAGCCTTGTGAACATTATCTGACTGTATATGAAGATGGATCAACCTTCCATAACTTCCCCCACAAAACTTGATTGGCTAAATCAAGAAAAACTCAAAAAGAAATGGAAATAGTTCCAAAATACTGAGCATGGCAGGGTTTTTACTTTACTGATTCAGAATTTACTAGACCTAAGAACCAGCTATCACTTGTACAGTATAGTAATTTTAAATAAACTCCACTGTTGGTATTGTGTCAGCATCAATTGAAATGTCTATTAATATCATCCCTAATATAGTTCTGACATTTTAGTAATTAACCACAGACATAATTAACACCTTTACAGTAAACGGTGAGTCAGTGTGAGCTGACTGAGCCCCTAAATCTGAAGCCCTCCTGGTCTCAACCCTGACCTGGCTGGTATGTGACATGACACACAGAGAAGCCCAGGATAAGTTAGCGTCTCTCTCCATGTGAGACAGGGGTGTCCCATATCTGGGCAACACTGGATCCATTCACAGTGACACTGAGTGATAAATGAGGAAACACCCAAATCCATATGTGGTGTTTTGCATATGGAGTGGATTAGGAGAAAGGATAAGGAGAAAATGATGTCCTGTAAATCATTTTATTGAGTTCTGTATTAGATAAGCAACATAATGCAGTAAAGGGAAATTAGTTATACTGTAGCATGATGGGATGCATTATAAAAGAGTGAAATTAAAACCACATGGAGCATCGCTGGAGGGTTTTCTTGATGGATTGTTTGTGGAAGTGAAGCTAACTCTCTGCAGCTGTTTCTCTGTTTCTGTTTTTCTTGGTCTTAGCTCCTGGTTCTGATGTACCTGGTGACATATCTGGGAGAGCTGTGCAATGGCCTTACTCTGCTCATCATCAGTAAGAAAAACATACCACCGCTGCACAGTTCAGAATTCATGACTATGCCATTTATCATATTAACGATTTAACTTTTCCATCTTCTTTCTTTTCCAGGTGTGATCGCTGTCTTTTCTCTGCCAATTTTCTACAGTCGACGCCAGGTAACAACACTTAGTCCATTCTATATAGTAGTATCTTTTCATTAATTCTTCATTTCCAAGCCCATAAAGATGACTTTTTGCCCTGTCTGTAACATCACAGGAAGAAGTGGACGGCTTCATTGCAAAAATCCAAGCTAAGATTGACAACGTCAAGGACTTGTGAGTATGGCGCCATCTTCTGGCACAATGGTTGCAACAGCACAACACTGCTGCAGTTTTTCTTACTGAGAAAGTTCTTATCTGAGACTGAGAGTCTGTTGCAATACTCACACTTGTATTTATGAGAAATCAAGTGCCTACTTGTGTGATATATTTACAATAGCTGCCACAATATCCAAGTTCCTGTTTAAAACTGAGTTCACTGGAAGCTGCTGATTAATGGGGACATCAAATCAAATCAAGTTTATTTATATTGCTCATTTTAAACCAGCCTCAGTTGTCGTGCTATATGACGGGCAATGACAGAAATATTTGCAAAAAAGCAAGACAGAAAACAGGAAAAAACCTGCGAAATCAGTGCTAAAAAAACTACAAAAATACCATGACAAACTGGATAACAACTCATAATTTCAAATTCCACAATAAAATAATCCTTCCATGCTGAAGTGTTAGAACTACTAAGAGAAACCAAACGCCATTGCAAACATGTACGTCTTGGGATTTTGCTTTAGAGCACAAATGGTGTATGAACATTTAAATGAAGAAGGAACGATCTTCTTTAGCCTCCAGTCTCGATTATGGTGCATTTAAAATCAGGTCTTCTGAGGATCTTAGAGGTCTAGAGGTGGAATACAGACAGAAAAGTTCTGAAATGTGCCCAGATGCCGACCAATGCCTGGCTTTATTAACAAACAAAAGAAAATGTATTCAGTATTTACAAAATAGCAGTGCAGGGATCCTAGTGCAGTTCCATTTCTTTTTTAAAACAGTTGGGAGTCTTGCCAGTATTCAGGTACAGGGAGTTCCAGTAATCTTGACTTAAGGAAATTAATGCAATGGCAGCAGTCTTCATGTAATTTGGATTTCAATTTGGCTGTGTTTCTCAGTTGAAAGTAGCATCCTTTGATGATTTAGTTAATGTGTTTGTCAAATTTTGGTGCTGAGTCAAAGATGACACAGGATTCCTGGCATTGGCATGAAGGTTTACTGTCAGTGGCTCTAAGTTGCAGCTAACGGTCACTGTGGTTTAGGAGAAGGCAAGAACAATCACATCTGTCTTATTGTCATTAAGCTGAAAATAGTTTTTGATCATCCGGCACTTCAAACCTGGAGGCAGTTTATGGTGAATGTGACAAATTCAAAGGCAGCACATCATATAACTTACACAACAACATGACTCAGTGGAGCTCACATGCTTTTTCTTGGGTTTATTGGATTTTCACATAAAGATGATTAAGCAGATTCAACAACACTGTAATACAATAGCAATTAAATTCCATCAAAAAAGACGTTCAGAGGGGGCTACACAGTGGCTTGGTGGTTAGCACTTTCGCCTTGCAGCTAGAACAATCACGGTTCGTGTCCCAGTCTCCCCTTTCTGCATGGAGTTTGCATGTGTGGGTATTCTGGCTTCCTCCTATCGTCCAAAACATGCTCAGGTTTACTGGTAACTCTAAATTGTCTCTAGGTGTGAATGTGAGTGTGATTGTTTGTCTGTATATGTAACCCTGTGATAGACTGTTACCTGTCCAGGTGTCTCCTGCCTTCACCCTCAGTCAGCTGGGATAGATCCAGCCCCCCCACAACCCTAATGAGGATTAAGTGGTGTATAGATAATGGATTGATGGAAGACATTCAGAAACAGGCAGGAGTAATGCAATCAGTAAATCCAGTTATCTGACAGCATGAAGACCTGCAAAATGATTTTGTTTCAGTTCATTTATTCGTTGACTTACAGGACAAATTGGAAATGTTGGCAACAAATCAGAGGTCAAACAGGTTGAGATGCAATTATGTTGCTAATTCCTTGAAAATAACAATGAAAACTTTTTAATCTTTTTAGCCCAAACTATAGGGCATTTGTCTTTTAAAAAATAGCAAATATCTGTAAAATGGCAATCACCTGGGCTGATTTAATTATGATTTTTTAAAAAATGACATATTTTTACACTTAAAAACACTAGTAATTTGCTGTGACAACATGGAGGTTTTGTGTTGATATAGTGGAATTTAATTTAACATGGATTGTTTGTAATTTAACTTTTCTGTAATTTCAGAAAACAGGAAAAATCAGTAAAAAAAAAAAAAAAACAACATGAACTTTTTGAAAATTCCAGGTCAAAAATGTTGAATAATGTACATTTTTTCCACAGTGTAAGATCAACCAACTTCACTGCCGACAGCAAAATAGTCTATTTACTTTGCACCTATCTTCCATGGCAGATGGTACCATCTAAAAAACAATACTAAAATTGATGCTAATGAAATAAAATCAGCTGATTTACCCCTTGAAATCACTCAAAACAACACAGCAAAATGAGCTAATTCAGCTAATTCAACCTTTTTAAGCAGTGTAACTACAAGTTTGGCAGAGGGATAACCATCAGGATAACAGGAGATTTCCTGGTCTACCTATTCTATCTAGACCATAGATAATTACAGCACATTTGTGTTGCATATTTCAGACGTGGGACACACCTGTCTGCTACCTGGGAGCACATTATTAGGCACGTCAGAGCTCAATATTGCAATGTTGGCATGGTGGAATATCCTTAATTTGTTGAATTGCACAAGCGCTAACCTCTCCTCTGTCTGTCTCCTGTAGTCTGCAAAGACTTGTCCAGGGTGGCGGCCCTCCTCCTGATCCAACTCCTGGTGGTGCCAAACCCAAAACCCAATAAACACTCATGGACAACAGCTTAAAGAGACGCTACCAGAGTCACAGACTGTCACTCAGATGTCTTACTCGGCGGTCTGTGCTCGGAGCTCCAGAGGACAGAGCTCCGGAGACTAGGGAAGGGAAGGGAGGTTATTTAAATGAATGAGGACTGCGCATGGTACTTTATACTCTAACTGTATCTGGTGTCGGAGGATGGGGTTGAGATAATTCTTCTTCGAGGTGAAATCGAGGTGTAGGAGTCCTGAATGACACTGATTCCACAACACAGCTCGACATGCGCGACCATCTTTGGAAATACTGTTTTTAACATGTAAAAATGACTCAAGAAGTGTCTTAGAAGGGGCTGTAGTCCAAATGAGGTACTAAGACCATAAATGGGAAGTTCTCACACTGACAGCTACACCTGAGAAAAGGGAAGCGAGTTGTTAAGGTGATTTATGCGAGACGAAAAAAACAGGATTCAATAGTCATCATGGCAGCATAAAACTAGCAATTAAGGATGCATGTGTCAACACATGAACATTTCTGATTATTCATTCTCATGACTGTTTATCCGTGCGTGTGCAGGTATGACTGTGTCTGTTTGTGTGTGCGTGTGAGATTCTTGACATGCAGCTTGCCGAATTGAAAATGTTGCCCAAAAGCAATTAAAGTCACATTTCTTCTTTATTTTCCAAAAACGTTCTGTTTCTTTTCACCCCCACTGACTTTCACTTTGATTCACCACAACACTCATTTTTCTTTTTCTGTACTCCATCGCTTACACCGACGGGTGCTGCTTTCCCTCATTCCTTTGATGCAAATGGAAAGTTGAAACACAATATTCAGAAAGATAAATGAGCCCCGTAACGCGTTTCATTGTATCGTAAATGGAAACACGGCAGGCAGTCGGTCTTTGACTGAGCATCAGAGGTGTTCCTGAGGAATTTTATGGTTTAGTAGAAGGGTGATGAAAGAAAAAGTGCTAAGATTTCAAAAAGCTATTCTCTGTGTGCTCTGGATGTGTTTATCTCCAGCCTGGGATCAAACGCGTGAAGGAATGTAGAAGTGAAATTACAGCAGGTGCCTTTCTAACTGCAGGTTATAATGCATGATCTGATTCACAGTACTTACAACTGCTTACAGCGACTTCTCCTCCCGTAACAGACCACTTCTCACATTTACCCGACCATTGCCTTCCTGAGAATGATGTTTTGTATGTGTACAATACTTGTGTGATACCACATGTATACCCTGACAAGGTAACATACAGAATTGTAAGTAGATCAATTTTAGGAATAATAACATTTAATTCAGGATACTACTGCAGTTAGAGTCCATATCTCCCTTCGGCAGATGCTTTTTTTAAGCTTGCACCAAAAGGCTTCCCTTCCTATGCCTTATTTGTTGCATATTTTGTGTGTCTTATGGAGAAAGCTTGTTCAATAACAGACATAAACAATCTCTTAGCCTCCGACATCATGTGCTGCTTAGTAATGGACCTACACACCTCCCTCTGCCTCCTGTGTTAGTTGTCAAAGCTAATACGAATTAACTTCTGTCTTATATTTCTTCCAATAATGAACTTAAGCAAAGACAAATGGAACATTTCTGAAATTTATTTCCCTTTCTAGCCTCAGGGCTTGGTATATATTCACTGAGATCTGTCTTGTCCAATCATATTTAAGGAAAACTGTGTCAATGTAGTGAGACTTGTCATTTTCATAGAACTGTCTCAAACCGTCTAGACCACCGTATGTTTAGGTTTTTATATTTGCTGTGTGGATGAAGGAATAAAGTAAACAAGGAATTAAGTTGGAATTAGCTGCATTGTAGTGATACGCTGATTATTTTTTATTCTTGAAGAAAACTAGAGTTTTATCCTTGGAAAATAAACACGATGAAAAGATAAAACAAGCTTATAGTGTGACTTTTTCAGACAGATTATGAGACTAGACAGGTTCTTGCACAAATAAGGGAACATTTTGTTAATCTACCAAATGTAAATTACAAAATTATTGTTGAATTCCCAACAATGAAGGTTGAGGGACCTTTAAAGGTTGTAACACTGGGCCCAGATTGGTGGAAACTGTACTTTTAAGAATGGATCTTTTAGTTTTTGGGGTCCTAGGATCAACTGGACTTCTTTTTTGTCTACTTAAGGAGGTGTTATATCTTAAAGGTCCGTGTATACTTTGGCAATTGGATTTTCCGTTCTGAAACGGGTATTGAAAAACAAAAAACGAGTAGTTATTTGATTTTTGTTTTAAAATGCAAAAATTATAATTGAAATACGAGGCGTTTTTCCTTTTCATGATCAAAAAGGGATATACGAAATTTTAAAAATGCTTTGATTTTCATTTTATATTTAGAATAACAAAAAAGTAAAATCAGTAAGATACAGAAACGAAAAAAGGTCCGTTTTTTTCATTTTCTGAGACCGGAAGTGGTCATCAGCAAGTGTGGAGTCAAACAGAGTACGGTGCATAGACTGTATATAATTCTTTTTCGTTAGTTTTCATGATCAAAATCAGAGATCAGGCGGCCAATCTTAAAATAAATCAATATTGTTTTTTTTATAGAGCATTAAAGTTTTGCGAAGCCAGGGGGCGGGGTTACTTGATTGACAGTCTGGTCTGAAATGATTGATGAGTTTATGATGATTGGTGGAGTTTATTTGTGTGTGTTGACCAGAGAAGAGAGTTAGCATCCAGTGAATATTAGCTTTAATGTGAATTAGCGATGCTAACTGAGCTAACTGACCAGTCCTGATTAGCAGCTAAAAGTAGCATCAAGCTAACGATGTTTGTGTTGTTTCCTGTCAACAGCTGAAGTGTGTTGTGTTCCTGTAATGTGGTTCATTAAGTTCATAAAACTGTGGCTGGTTGACGTTAATGTAACGTTCAGGAAACTTAAATGTGATTAAAACAGTAACGTTAATGTTCTAGTTGTCAGTAATCAGCTTTAATTTGACACTAAAACAGACTCTGATAGTTTTAAATGACATCAGTTTCATTAATTTGTTGAAAATTGTCTCATTTGTTGTTGTGATGTTGCTGCTGATTCGTTAAAACCAGATGATCCTGTCTTGAAGATACGTTTAGTTCTAGTATCAGAAGTACAAGAAGGAAAATGGAAGTTTAGTTCTGCTACATCAAAGATTTCAGGAATAAAATAACTAAATGAGTCTTTATGCCTCAAACTTAATTTTACAATAGTGAAATAAGCACAGATAATAAAAATTTGAATAGCAGAGAAAAGCTGAGAGAATAATTTCCTGAAAAGTCTGTGAAGGAAAAGCAGCTTTTTATCCTGAAAGATCAGAATCAGCTGCAACATCTGCATCTGACAGCATCGAGTCAACCAGAAAGAAAAGAAAAAAGAAAATGACTTCTTTCTGATCACATCTGTTCCGCTGCTCACAGGCTGCTGCTGCTCACATTCTTCACATTTATTGTCCACTTTTAAAAGTTCAGCAGACAGGTGCTCTGCTTTGGAGTGTGATGATGTCGTCAGTGATGTGGAGAGTGAAGTTCCCATTTCAGCCACAGTGTGCTTCAGAGTTGGACTTGATGTTTGAAATACTGACCGACAGCTCAGATTTAACTGTCTGTAGTTCCGTTTTGACTTTCACTCAAAGCCGCCAGGAGCTGGGTCTTTAAAATAACCGCCGTCTCGTTACAGAGTGAAAGTAGCAGTTCCTCCTGAAGGTCAGAGATTGCAGCATCTGAGGGCCTCTTCAAAAGACGACGTAGTTGATGAAGGCGTTCTGGAGCAGGACCAGAAAGACCACGACCAAGCAGCCTTGAGATCTTAGGCAGCGTCTCCCTCAGGTGGATGTCAACGGTGTTCATGGTCAGGTCTGTGGTAATCCTATCAAAAAACAAAACAGAAAAAATTCTAGATTATAAATCAACATGTAACCAAAGCACTCTGTGTATAACGCCATAGTATAGGATGTAGTTCAGAAAATGTCAAAGTATAGTATACTTTTCAAGAATAACATAGTATGGCCTGTAGTTCATAGTACAGCATGTCGGCAAATAAAAACCCCATAGATTATTATGTGGTTCAAAAAGTGCAAAACGATAGGATGTTGCCCAAAATAGTCATGAATGATGTGTGGTTCAAAAAATGTCATAGTGCAGTATATTGTCAAAATAGTAAGTTATTCAACAAAACATCAGAGTATAATATGTCGTCTAAAAAATGCCAGAGAATAATATTTCATTGCACAAGTAAAAGTATAGTAATTTGTAAAACTGTTCAAATTCTTATAATATGGTCCTTAATAAAAAAAAAAAAAAAAAAAAAGTAGTAATACGTCAATTTAAAAAGCCTATAGTATAGCATGTCGTTCAACAAACGTCATAGTATAGCATGTCGCTCTAAAAACATCATGGTATAGCCTTTGGTCCAAAAAAACGTCATAGTATAGCATGTCGCTCTAAAAACGTCCTAGTTTAGCATGTCTCTCTAAAAATGTCATAGTTTAGCATGTCGTCCAAAAAACGTCATATTATAGCCTTTAGTCCACAAAACGTTGTTTTGTCCCGGCTGTTTGAAGTAGGTGAGGAGCAACACAAAAACAGTCCAAACGCTGGTTTCCAGAGGGTTACACGAGTATTTATTTGAAAGAGTAAGTTTACAACAACACAACATGTGAGGAGGTTAAAAGCAAATGGGTGTTAGTAAAATAAAAATAAATAAACAGAACTAAAAGTGAACTTCATGTTGACATTGATGGGCATTCCAACCAGGAACAAAGTAAAAGATAATCAATACGAAAAAAAAAACTCTTCCTGTTCACCTCTTAAAACACAAAAACACACCGCAGTAGCACCCTAAACTAAAACTACCAATGGGTTTCCTGTTTTCCTTTCTGAACAATTCAAAGGTCCCTCTCTGTCTCCCCACACATCCACCAACCACTGGAACACATCTCCAAAGTTCTGCTGGGCCAGCTCAGCTTCCCCTCAGAAGAAGTGCTGCCACCTGCCAGATGAAGGAGCCTTTTGAGAGGCAGCTGGCATCGTGATTGGACTGTACTTTGTTCTGTTCCAATCCAGCTTCAGCTCCAGAGACAGCAGGCGGGACGAGTCAATGGAGGCCGGGTGGACGAAGGCATGCAGCTGAGTACAATCCAGAAAACAAAATGACATTTTTCGACATAGTATACTATGGCGGGTTTTTTTTTTTTGCGCCAAAATTCATGATGATTTTTGAAGAAAACCTTTCTGGAATTTTTTTCACGGCCTCCTTTACATTATTTCATCATATGGCACGTTTTTACAACATGTTTGAAAAATCTCTTTTTTTTTTTGACATAGTATAGTAAGGCGTTTTTTTTGCGCCAAAATTCATGATGATTTTTTTTTCAAAGAAAACCTTTCTGGAGTGTGTTTCACGGCCTCCTTTACATTATTTCATCATATGGCATGTTTTTACAACATGTTTGAAAAATTGCATTTTTTTTTCGACATAGTATAGTAAGGCGTTTTTTTTGCGCCAAAATTCATGATGATTTTTTTTTCAAAGAAAACCTTTCTGGTGTGTGTTTCACGGCCTCCTTTACACCTCCTTTACATTATTTCATCATATGACATGTTTTTATAACATGTTTGAAAAATCGCATTTTTTTTCGACATAGTATAGTAAGGCGTTTTTTTTGCGCCAAAATTCATGATGATTTTTTTTCACAGAAAACCTTTCTGCTGTGTGTTTCACGGCCTCCTTTACATTATTTCATCATATGGCACGTTTTTACAACATGTTTGAAAAATCGCATTTTTTTTAGACATAGTATAGTAAGGCGTTTTTTTTTGCGCCAAAATTCATGATATTGTTTTTTTCAAAGAAAGCCTTTCTGGAGTGTTTTTCATGGTCTCCTTTACATTATTTCATCATATGGCACGTTTTTACAACATGTTTGAAAAATCTCATTTTTTTTTGACATAGTATAGTAAGGCGGTTTTTTTTGCGCCAAAATTCATGATGTATTTTTTTTTCAAAGAAAGCCTTTCTGGAGTGTTTTTCATGCCCTCCTTTACATTATTTCATCATATGGCATGTTTTTACAACATGTTTGAAAAATGTCTTTTTTTTTTGACATAGTATAGTAAGGCGTTTTTTTTGCGCCAAAATTCATGTTATTTTTTTTTCAAAGAAAGCCTTTCTGGAGTGTTTTTCATGTCCTCCTTTACATTATTTCATCATATGGCACGTTTTTATAACATGTTTGAAAAATCGCATTTTTTTTCGACATAGTATAGTAAGGCGTTTTTTTTGCGCCAAAATTCATGATGATTTTTTTTTCACAGAAAACCTTTCTGGAGTGTTTTTCACGCCCTCCTTTACATTATTTCATCATATGGCATGTTTTTACAACATGTTTGAAAAATGTCTTTTTTTTTTTGACATAGTATAGTAAGGCGTTTTTTTTGCGCCAAAATTCATGATGATTTTTTTTTCAAAGAAAACCTTTCTGGAGTGTTTTTCATGTCCTCCTTTACATTATTTCATCATATGGCACGTTTTTATAACATGTTTGAAAAATCGCATTTTTTTTCGACATAGTATAGTAAGGCGTTTTTTTTGCGCCAAAATTCATGATGATTTTTTTTCACAGAAAACCTTTCTGGAGTGTTTTTCACGCCCTCCTTTACATTATTTCATCATATGGCATGTTTTTACAACATGTTTGAAAAATGTCTTTTTTTTTTGACATAGTATAGTAAGGCGTTTTTTTTGCGCCAAAATTCATGTTATTTTTTTTTCAAAGAAAGCCTTTCTGGAGTGTTTTTCATGGCCTCCTTTACATTATTTCATCATATGGCACGTTTTTACAACATGTTTGAAAAATCGCATTTTTTTTCGACATAGTATAGTAAGGCGTTTTTTTTGCGCCAAAATTCATGATGACTTTTTTTTCAAAGAAAACCTTTCTGGAGTGTTTTTCACGGCCTCCTTTACATTATTTCATCATATGGCATGTTTTTACAACATGTTTGAAAAATCGCATTTTTTTTCGACATAGTATAGTAAGGCGTTTTTTTTGCGCCAAAATTCATGATGATTTTTTTTTCAAAGAAAACCTTTCTGGAGTGTTTTTCACGCCCTCCTTTACATTATTTCATCATATGGCACGTTTTTACAACATGTTTGAAAAATCGCATTTTTTTTTCGACATAGTATAGTAAGGCGTTTTTTTTGCGCCAAAATTCATGTTATTTTTTTTTCAAAGAAAGCCTTTCTGGAGTGTTTTTCATGGCCTCCTTTACATTATTTCATCATATGGCACGTTTTTACAACATGTTTGAAAAATCGCATTTTTTTTCGACATAGTATAGTAAGGCGTTTTTTTTGCGCCAAAATTCATGATGATTTTTTTTCAAAGAAAACCTTTCTGGAGTGTTTTTCACGCCCTCCTTTACATTATTTCATCATATGGCATGTTTTTACAACATGTTTGAAAAATCGCATTTTTTTTCGACATAGTATAGTAAGGCGTTTTTTTTGCGCCAAAATTCATGTTATTTTTTTTTCAAAGAAAGCCTTTCTGGAGTGTTTTTCATGGCCTCCTTTACATTATTTCATCATATGGCACGTTTTTACAACATGTTTGAAAAATGTCTTTTTTTTTTGACATAGTATAGTAAGGCGTTTTTTTTTGCGCCAAAATTCATGATTTTTTTTTTCAAAGAAAACCTTTCTGGTGTGTGTTTCACGGCCTCCTTTACATTATTTCATCATATGGCACGTTTTTATAACATGTTTGAAAAATCGCATTTTTTTTCGACATAGTATAGTAAGGCGTTTTTTTTTGCGCCAAAATTCATGATGATTTTTTTTTCAAAGAAAACCTTTCTGGAGTGTTTTTCACGGCCTCCTTTACATTATTTCATCATATGGCACGTTTTTACAACATGTTTGAAAAATCGCATTTTTTTTTCGACATAGTATAGTAAGGCGTTTTTTTTTGCGCCAAAATTCATGATGACTTTTTTTTTCAAAGAAAACCTTTCTGGAGTGTTTTTCACAGCCTCCTTTACATTATTTCATCATATGGCACGTTTTTACAACATGTTTGAAAAATCGCATTTTTTTTTCGACATAGTATAGTAAGGCGTTTTTTTTGCGCCAAAATTCATGTTATTTTTTTTTCAAAGAAAGCCTTTCTGGAGTGTTTTTCATGGCCTCCTTTACATTATTTCATCATATGGCACGTTTTTACAACATGTTTGAAAAATGTCTTTTTTTTTTGACATAGTATAGTAAGGCGTTTTTTTTTGCGCCAAAATTCATGATGATTTTTTTTTCAAAGAAAACCTTTCTGGAGTGTTTTTCACGGCCTCCTTTACATTATTTCATCATATGGCACGTTTTTACAACATGTTTGAAAAATGGCATTTTTTTTCGACATAGTATAGTAAGGCGTTTTTTTTGCGCCAAAATTCATGATGATTTGTTTTTCAAAGAAAACCTTTCTGGAGTGTTTTTCAAGGCCTCCTTTACATTATTTCATCATATGGCA